>NC_133125.1:127046235-127363963 GCF_048418815.1 Hemitrygon akajei
GAATTACTGTAGGCAAATATGTTACGTATACACTATATACAACATATATTTTATTTATATATATATGATATCAAAGGTGTGTGACATTTTATGATAGAGTTAGCTGCTTTTTAATTTGTACCAGTTCCTTCCATAATTTACTGTGCTCTTTTATTTTGGAGTCGACCAATTCTGAGAATTTGTGGGGTATTTCTCCAGCTTGGGTTTGAAATGTAGAACTGTGGGGAATTTGCTGCCTTTTGCTGAAGCTGCTTGATTTCAATTCGTATTGATTTTGATGGAAATGAAAATCTGGCAGTTTTATAACGAGCAGTCATTCCACAAGACAGATCTACAATTCTGCTGCAAAACCTTCCTCATTAACTCTCAGAAGAATAGGCATTTTAGAAGGAAGAATTTCCCAATCCTTACAAGGGTGTCTTTCTGTTACTTTCAAAGTTCATCTATTTAGTAGTCGTGGTTGGATTTCAACCTATCTCTAAGTCTCAGCATAACAAAGTTTATTGAGCCCACAATATCGGAGACCATGTGTCCCTTAATGAGGTTAGCTATAGATCCCTTTAGGCAACTAAGAAAAACTCTTTAAATGGTGGAGGTTCCTCTAGGTTGCACAGACTAACATTGAATTTATTAGAAATAGGCCAAGCAACCCAATACAAAAGTTCACATTAGGTACATCAGCCCACACAGTTCCTGCACCAGTCCAGTGATATCGTACTTGGACCTCTTGTATTTTACTTGGTTACTGGACCTGAATGCCACTGACCAGGCCCACAGCAGACTATGGATCTCATAGTTCATCCAGGGTTTCTGGAAGGGCAACACTCTGAATGACTTTGTGGGGATAAGCTCGTCCATGACTGTTTTTATAAAGTCTGTGACAACCGTGGCATATTCGTTCAGATAATCTGATGAGTCCTTGAACATATATGTAGTATGTACAGTACATCAATTCACTGTTCAGTGAATTGACAGCTATGGGGAATTGGAACAGGAATTGGGATTTGGAGCAGCTCGGTTATGGTTCTATGGAATGGTATGACAAGTTTAAAGGTGGCAAATGGTCTTAACTTACTTCTATTTTCTTATGTTTTTATATTGATTCCTATAACACTTCCAGGATCTTAGAAGGATACAGCACAGGACCACGATCATCATCTCACCAAATTCGACTTTATCATTTACATGAATCTTACCTTATTCCCATTATTTTATTTTCCCCTATTCTATCAGCTTCCCCTAGATGCTACCATTCACTTACACACTGGGCTCAACTCTCAGTGGCCAATTTTCTTCTCAGTATTTTCACCATTAGTTTCCGTATTGGTTTTTCTTCATGTGGTTTCCATATTTATTCTTCTTTATTTCTTCTTTTTTTTTTAACAGAATCTTTTAATGTTTTTCTTTTATTTTTATCTGTGTTCTAAGATAAGCTGTATACATGAGTAAGCAGTACTTCCTTGCAGAGATAATGGTTCCTGAACCTATTCTGGACTTATATACTTTGGATACAAAAGGCTAAAGGAATTGATTGCTCAATAATGACTGGCAGCTCAGGTTCCAAACAGTGAGTAGGCCTCAGGTAGAATTATAGAGTCATAGAGAGATACAGCATAGAAATGGGCCCTTTGACCCATCAGTCTGTGCTTACCATCAACATCCATTTACACCAGGTGTTCCCAACCTTTTTTATGCCATGGACAAATACCTTTAAGCAAGGTGTCCATGGATCACAGCTTGGAAACACAAATCCCACATTAATCCCAATTCTTATTCTCCCACATTCTCATCATCCACTCCCAATATTCTATCTCTCACCTCTCTCATCTCCCTACACTCTAGGAGTAACTTATAGAGGCCTATTTGCCCACCGACACTCTTGTCTTTGGGATAGAGGAGGAAATCTGAGTGCCCAATCTGCCACACAGTCACAGGGTGAAAGTCCATAGAGATAGCACCTGAGATCAGGATTGAACCTATGTTTCTGGCACTGCAATTATAATCAAAAACAGTGAACTGGCTCAAAGTTTCAGCAGAATGTACCACTGAGGAATGTAGCCCTGGAGAAAAGTTAAAGGGCCAATGCAGAGGAGAAGATCCACTGTCACCTGTTCTCCAGCTTGGCTCAGAACATTGTGGGAATGCTTGGATTATTTGAATACTGGATGACCTAATTACCCCATGAAAGGGACTTGAGGCGGTTAGGACGTTCCCCAGTTCTCAGCTATCTTATCTGAACAAATGGATGGAAATTTGAGAAAGCACCAGTAAAGGGAGATAACAGACAATGGCAACCAGGTTACAGGCATTTCACTGCATCTCTAGAACAGAACTATGCCACTGCCTATGCAAATGTACTTCACCGGAAAACTTGCAGTAACTTTAGCGGCAAATGTTTAGCACAAATTTTATCTACTGTACCTATTTCCTTTAGCACAAATAACTTTAGCACAAATGTTATCTCCCTATTTCCTTTGGTACGCCTTCACTGACCGTATATATCGCACAGAGTAAAAACTCAAAGCACAAGAACCCTTTGATGATAAGGAATAGCTTGATATAGGTCAGAGAGAAAGAAATATTTTCAGAGGAGGAGGCAATAACATGTTGTGGAGGATTGTTTGTCCTGTTTCAAATGCGTTCTGAACATTTGGTTTATGATATCTGATAAAGTGGGAACATCAGAATGAAGGGAAGGAGATCGCCTTATGGACCTTTGAGCCAGATCTGTCTTTTAATAGAATCATGCTAATCATCTGCTTCAAGTGCTCTTTCCTGTGCATTGCCCATATCCCATGATCCCACTGGATTCTGAAAATAATCGATCCCAGCATTAAATATACTCATCTGCTAACTCCCTCTTTATTCTCAATTAGGCTTTTATTGACGTACTTTCTCTCATGCCTTCAGTTACCATTTGAAACATTTCCCCTTTTGTAAGCATTAAGCACTATTAATGAATCATTGTAAGCAAAGGGAAGAAAACAATTTTTCCACCATCTTGCCCTGACAGTGATGATGTAAAAGTCACAATACAAGGAGTCAAACAGCTGGAAAATGTGAAGCTGCTTACTGAAGGGAAGCTATTGACTTATGTACAAGGAGCATGTGTCATAGTACAACCTGGTATTCTTTGTAATAATAGTTACCAGTCATTGTTGTAAATAATTGATAGGTTCCATTTGATGCAAGCAAGCTGGTAGGCCTGTCCTCTTCAGCTTGACTGCCCTGCTGATGGAGTACAATACTAAGACATGCAGCAGCTCCTTGGAGATCTGCTCTTACTGCTGCAAAGGGATAAGAAAGATACCAGAGCTACAGACAGATCCACACTCAATGGTAGGATAACCATTGACTTGGAGCTACCTTGAAGTTCAGTGGATAAATGACTTGAACTTCTGTGATACATACAGCCGTTGTAAGTTAATCTCAGGCATGAAGAGCAATCAATCTGCTGAACTCTGAAGAGACACGTGCATTCAATCACTGTGTAGAAGCATGGAAGAAAGCATATAGGGCAGTCCACACATGAACTTAACTCAAACTGACACTTCAGTACTCTTACCATCTTCAATACTGTACTGAGTAGAATGACATGAAATAGCACTTGAGTATCAGGTTAACAAATGTGATACAAAGAGGATTGAGAGAAGAGTAGTTCTGTTGATTTAACAAGTGACCACCATGCATAACTCTATCTATAATAACAATTCAGATAAAGTTTGATCTAGTTTGCAACTTATGTCAAAGGTATTCTTATATAACCATATAACAATTACAGCACGGAAACAGGCCACAGTAATTAAAAGATTAATTCACTTACACAAGACTACTTAAAATAGACATGTTTTATTTTTTTTATTGCAGACTAATAAACATAATCTGTAACAAAGCTCTATTTTCAATTGAGTTATTGAATCTAGGCTTTGTAAATTTGAGAAGTGATGTCTGTTGGTATTTGAACAGTTTCCTTAGGGGTTGTATTCAAATCTGCAGGAGGTCCCCACACAGAAAAAAAACATCACAGATCCCCTTAATTTTATTTTGTGAATATCACCGTGCTCTGGGCTTGGTGGTCTGGAAAGGTACCAGATGGAAAGAGTTCTACACCGCTCCAATCACTCGATGGCACTTGCATAGGTATGGTGTATATCGGAGTATTCAGGACTGCCTGTGCAAGTGTAGAACTGCAAAAACCAGTGAAGGTCATGTGGCAGGGACTTGACCTCGCACTTCACTCCCAGAGTCACCGTTAAGGTCCAGGGAAGTCTGTAACCTAACATACTGAGGCGCCAGATGCACTTTGCATCTGACTCCACCTTTACTCAGCTGACGCTGATGAATCTAGCACTCATTTGAACGGCTTCACCAACTTTCGTAAAGGATTAGTGACTGTGCTTTCTCTTTAACTTTATTTGAATTAATATTAATATTTTAAATGTCTTACAGGAATGAATTTAAAATTATAATCAACTTTTTAATTACCTTTACTTTTTTTGTTACTTTTAGTTTCTAGCAGTCTCTGATCATCAAGCAATGCAAACTTTCTGCACAATGCACTGACATTCCCGCCTACATTTAAACAAAGGCCTATGATCTTTGTTTGACCTATTAACGGAGGCATAGAGTGGAACGTATTCCAAAGAGGATGAGAATTCCAGCCTAAGTAAATGCCAAAGCACCAATAGCCTCATTATGACCCTACCTACCTGTGACATCCCTTTTAAGGAAATATGGATCTATATTCCCTGATATTGCAGCTCTACCACACTCCTCAGTGCTCTACTGCTCACTGTGTAAGTCCCATCCTGGCCTGTCCTCCCAAAGGACAACACTTCACCCTTGTCAGCATTAAATTCCATCTGTCATTTCACCTGGTCCAGACTGCAAGCTTTGACAGTTTTCCTTGTCCACAATGACCCAGTCTTGCTGATCCATTTTACCACATTATCGATATAGATGACATACAATGACAGAGCCAGCTTCAGCCCCTGTGGCACACTGTGACCATGGCTGACTGCAGAGGTTCGTGCTCTGATTAAGGATTAGGACATTGCCTTCAGATCAGGGAATGGTATGACTCTAAGAGCCATGTTTTCCCTTGCTATTAGGAAGGCAAAGCATGAGTACAAACAGAAAATCCATAAACACCTTTGTGACACCGGGGACACATGGCACATGTGGCAAGGTTTACAGACCATAACCGATTACAAATTCACCTTGTGCACCCATGACAGCAGCACTTCCCTTCCTGATCGGCTGAATGCTTTCCATGCACGGTTTGATCAACTGAATATTGTGACATTGAGGAAAGCGTCCTGTCCTTCTCTATCTGAAAAATGGGCAGCCTGTCTAGCTGCAGCTTAAGTGAGGAATACCCTAGTCAAGTTAAATCCACACAAAGCTGCAGGGCTGGAAACATACCTGGTCAGATGTGAGAGAGACTGTGAGGCCCAGCTAACAGAAGTTTTAACAGACTTTTTTAGTATCTCTCTGAAATTGTCCACTTTCCTGCAGGCTTCAAGGCAGCCACCATCATTCCAGTGCCCAAGAGGAAAGGTAACTGGCCCAGTGGCGCTGTCTTCAACTATTATGAAGTGCTTTGAGTGGCTGCTATTGGAACATTGACGTGCTGAAACTGGAGAGGGTTCTAACGAGGTTCACGAAAGGATTCCAGTTTTGAATAGCTTGTCATATGAAGAGTACCTGATGGCTCTGGGCCAGCATTCACTAGAATTCATAAGTATGAGGGGAGACCTCATTGAAACCTTTTGAATGGTGAAAGACCTTGACAGAGTGGGTGTGCAGAGGATGTTTCCTATGGTGGGAGAGTTAAGATGAGGGGACACAGCCACAGATTGGGGGGGGGGGCGTCCTTTTAGAATGGAGATGAGGAGGAATTTCTTTAAGCAGAAGATGGTGATTCTGTGGAATTCTTTGCCACGGGCAACTGCAGGGGGCGTCTTTTTGTATATTTAAGGTAGAAGCTGTTAGATTCTCAATTGGTCAGGGCATAAAGGGATACCAGGAGAAGGCTGGAGATTGGAGATGAGAGGATCCATGATGAAATCATGGAGCAGACACGATGAGCCAAATGGCCTAATACTGCTCCTATATGTTATGATCTTATATAAAATCCCACTTTCCAGCTACACTGGACTATTTTCAGTTCAGCTATTGCTCAAACTGGTCCCCTAATTATGCTCTCCAATTGGCCCTATTCCACCTAGAAAATGATGGCTCGTATGCTTCATTGACCTCAGCTCGGCGTTCATCCCAATCATCCCTCAGAGGCTGTGGGTAAACTGCCCTCATTGGGACTCAACAGCCCTCTCTGTAACTGGAGCTTGGACTTTTTGACAGAAAACCCCCCAGTAAGTCTGAGGTAAATCAAGCTCCATCACGCTGAGCACTGGTGTCCCTCCATAGTTGTGTGGTCTGCCCTCTGCTGTTGGTGCTGCTGTCTCACATCTGTATTGCCAGTTTCAGCTCAAACCATGTCATCAAGTTTGCAGAGGATACAACAGTGGCTGGCCTCATCAGCATCAATGATGAGCCGACGTACAGAGAGGAGGTAGAGAGGCTTGTCTAGTGGTGTGAGATCAACACCCTGGGTCTCAATGAGGGCAAGCAGACCGAGGAAAGCACAGGTCGACCATTCCACGCCAAAGGCTCTGGCATGAAGTAAGAGAAGAGCACAAAATTCCTTGGTGTGCACATAACGGACAACTTAACCTGGACCCAGAACACCTCCTCACTAGTGAAGAAGGGACAGCAGTGTCATCACTTTCTGAGGAGTTTGAATTGTATGGGCTGCCCAGCCCTGTCTGGCTGCATAATTGTCGTATGGACCATAAGACCCTACAGAGGAAGGTAGAAACCACCAAGATGATGGTCAGGATTCCCCTTCTCCCCTATTTGTGATATTTGCTGGCCGCAATGCAGATGACGAACCCAAAGCATTGTTGAGGAACCCTACACCCATCTCGCAATCTACTTGACCCACTACTGTCAGGAAGAAGGGACAGAAGCTTCAGGACTAGGTCAGCCAGGCTGGGGAACAAATTCTTCCCTCAGGCTGTGAGGCTCGTGTCACCAGCGAGGTCTCATCACTAGGACAGCGAGCTGTTTACCTGTGCTGCACGTTACTACGTGCATTTTGAGTTATATTTTATTAACTTACTTATCGTATAACATTTTGATGTATGTGCGGTGCGTGATATAAGTATGTTGCATATGTGCACCCTGGCCTGAAGGAACGTTGTTTTGTTTGGTTGTATGTATGTACAGTCAGATGATATAAACTTGAACTTGAACCACTCAGCACAGGCCTCCAGTCAGAGAAGCAACCATCTACTTCCACTCTGGCTTTGAATGTCAAATCCCATATCCAGGCAGTCCCCGGGTTACGGACGAGTTCCGTTCCTGAGTCCGTCTTTAAGTCGGATTTGTATGTAAGTCGGAACAGGTACATCCAGTATTATTTAGCATTAGTTAGTCAAACGTTTGTTTTAGTATATAGTATATATTTTACCTTTCTATGCATATAAAACACTTAAGAAATGTATGTATTCCAATAATTAAACTACTGTGTTGCTTAGTAATAATTGTAGCTTTCATCGGAGCAGGGCCTTTCACATGTTCCATTATTCTCATTTTATCCGTTATCCTTTAAAATTGTTCTGTTCATTGACCGACTGTAGCCTAATGCTTTTCCAATGACCGATGGCATTTCACCACTTTCCAAACGCTTTATTATTTCCACTTTATTTTCAATCGTGATTGCTTCCCTTCAATGGAACAGAAACACTGCGGGTGGCGGGTCCCGAGCTCTGCTGGCTCCTGAGGTCCGCTGGGTCCTAAGGACCACTGCACTGAATTCCCCAGGTCTGCACTGAGACAGGTTAAATGGGACGAGTGGGGGCTGTGCTGGGTTTGGGTATTTGATCCTCCACAATATTCCGCATGGGAGTTTAAACTGGAGGTGGCAGTCTTTTGTTTACGACGTCGAGTTGTGAGTTCGACATCAACCCGGCACGGGAGCGGTCTGTCACTAAGTCGAACTCGGGAACCTCTGTTCTCCAGCCCGGCGCTGATCTCACTGTGCCACCAGCCGACCGGAATGTGGGGGGGAGGGGTGGGGTCAGGGTGAATCCTACTAAGAAAAGTTTAAGCCAAATACAAAGTTAAACACTCAACGCAGTGTCAATGGCAATGACTTAAAATGGCGGATGGCATCGCGATCTAACTTAAAATGGCGGACAGCATCGTGATCTGACTTAAAATGGCGGACGGCGTTCTCCTTCCTCCGTTCGTAAGTACGAGTTGTCCGTAAGTCAGACATTCATAACTCGGGGACTACCTGTACTACCTCATCCTGAATGCCAAGTGACTGAACTTTCTTGACCAACCTCCCATGTGGGACATGGTCAAAGGCCTTATGAAAGTCCAAATAGATTACATCAACTGCCTTTCCTTTATCAACATTCCTGGTAGCTGTATCACAAAATCTCTGTAAGATTGGTTAGACATGATCTAACAAGCATAAAGCCATGTTGACTACCCGTAACCAGTCCCTGTCTATTGAAATACTTACTGTATATATCCAGTCCCTTAGAATATCTTCCAATAATTTACCCAGTACTAAATTCAGGCTCACTGGCATATAATTTCTCAGTTTATTCTTCGAGCCTTTCTTTAACAAATGGAACCATATTAGCGATCTTCCAATCCAGCCCTATCTCACCTATGGCTAAGGACGTTTTAATTATCTGGGGTCTGAGGGAAGACCTTTTCATTCCCTGTGGATTTATCCACCCTAATTTTCCACAAGACAGCAAGCACCTCCTTCTGTGTAATCGGTATAGGGTCCATGACCTCACTGCTCTGCTACCTCACTTCTATACTCTGCATCCATTTCCCGAAAATCCATCTAGGGTTTCTCCCTTCTCTTTCAGCTGCATGCATGCTGTTTTGTTTGATTATCTGATTATGGATCAAAATAAATTAATTTTAAATGATAGCAGATGATGAATAAAATTTTACCTTGACTTAGATTTATTATGTATCACTTATCAACAGCAGTGTGAAATTGCTTAACATACAACGTAAGTGAAAATAAAAAAAATTGTTTTGAGTCAGCTCAATAAATTTATTGCAAATCTCACCGAGTAAAATTTGTATTCCTTTGAGATTTCTTAACCATCAGTCTTGGAAGCATAGATACTTGAATGACAGGTCTTATACATAGTTTCAGAAGCATCATCATTTCCCCTCAGTAATATTAACGCCTTATAATCACTCCTGCATATCCATTATTCTATGTGGGTTCTTCTAGAGTTTCAAGATTGTTTTAAGCATTGTCACAATCCCTGTTTTGCCGACACTCTCATCTCTTTCACGAGCTGTTATTTCTAGCTTCTCATTAGCCTTACTGGAACACAAGTTCCACAGAAAGATAATACAGAGCACCAAAGAGGTTCAGAATTTCAGAAAAGGGCTATCATTTTATCAATAGAAACGATGTTCAGTGGGCCAGTGGTGGAGAGGTATCAGCAATAATCAATTGACTGTTTGAGATAAGCAGATCTATTTCTCTGGCGGTTAGGTAAAGTAATATGCCTGCCTATACAAACTGCTATTTTGAACCAGGAAACCAAATACTAGCGTATGACACCCCTAGCTGGTTAAGGAAATAAAGGTCCTGAGGTATTGTGTTTTTAGTTACCATCCAATGGCTCACTCTTTCCTCGAGTTCAATCTATTGAGTTTCCAACTCCCATTCAAAAGGAACTGTTGAAAATCCAGTTTGCCAGTGCATTACTGGGGAAATGTAGCACCATTTGAGTGCTTTACATTGCATGAAGTCCTGAATTTACCCTCACTGGAAGATGAGAATAACTTCTTGTCTTTATTCCAAAAAAGATGGATGATAACTCTGCTCTCAAACTTTCATTCCAGGATGAAGGAGATATCTTCCTTTTTTAAACAAAGGGGCTTCCCTTCGTCCACCATCAACTCTGCTCTCAAACTTTCATTCCAGGATGAAGGAGATGTCTTCCTTTTTTAAACAAAGGGGCTTCCCTTCGTCCACTATCAACTCTGCTCTCAAATGCATCTCTCCCATTTTCCGCACATCTGCCCTCACCCCATCCACCCACCAGCCCCCTTGGGATAGGGTTCCCCTTGTCCTTACCTACCACCCCACCAGCCTCCAAGTCCAACATATAATTCTCCGTAACTTCCGCCACCTCCAACGGGATCCCACTACCAAACACATTTTTCCATCCCCCCTCTTTCTGCTTTTCGCAGGGATCGCTCCCTACGCAACTCCCTTGTCCACTCGACCCCCCCATCCCTTCCCACTGATCTCCCTCCTGGCACTTATCCTTGTAAATGGAACAAGTGCTACACTTGCCCATACACTTCCTCCCTCACCACCATTCAGGGCCCCAGACAGTCCTTCCAGGTGAGGCGACACTTCACCTGTGAGTTGGCTGGTGTGGTATACTGCATCCGGTGCTCCCGGTGTGGCCTTTTATATATTGGTGAGACCCGGCGCAGACTGGGAGACCGTTTCGCTGAACACCTACGCTCGGTCCGCCAGAAAAAGCAGGATCTCCCAGTGGCCACACATTTTAATTCCACGTCCCATTCCCATTCTGATATGTCTATCCATGGCCTCCTCTATTGTCACAATGAATCCAAACTCAGGTTGGAGAAACTACATCTTATATACTGGCTGGGTAGCCTCCAACCTGATGGCATGAACATTGACTTCTCTAACTTCTGTTAATGCCCCTCCTCCCCTTCTTACCCCATCCCTGACATATTTAGTTGTTTGCCTGTTCTCCATCTCCCTCTGGTGCTCCCCCCCTTTCTTTCTCCCGAGGTCTCCCGTCCCATGATCCTTTCCCTTCTCCAGCTCTGTATCACTTTCGCCAATCACCTTTCCAGCTCTTAGCTTCATCCCACCCCCTCCGGTCTTCTCCTATCATTTTGCATTTCCCCACCCCCCCACTACTTTCAAATCTCTTAGTATCTCTCCTTTCAGTTAGTCCTGACGAAGGGTCTCGGCCCGAAACGTCGACAGTGCTTCTCCCTATAGATGCTGCCTGGCCTGCTGTGTTCTACCAGCATTTTGTGTGTGTTGTTGGATGATAAATCTGTTATGTTTTCTGACTTCAAAACATTAAATTAATTTAAATGATGATGGGATAGTCCAAAAATATGGGTGCAGTTTGAGTTTACTTTTAGCAAGACGCACACTATCACTTGGTAGCGGGATGACGTACGCAAATAACACACTTTTACATATTAATTAATTATTTAAATGAACAAGAATCCTTAACCAACCAATATATACAAGTATTATTTTGTGTGTATATATATTATTGAAATATTAAATACACAGCCAGCCGGTGGTGTAGTGGCATCAGCACCAGACTGTGAGGTGACTGGTCCGGGTTCGAATCCGGTCAGCTCCTTGCATGCTTTCCATCCGTGCTAGGTTGAGCGTTGAGCTAGCAACTCGACCTCATAAAAAAACAGACAAAGTGCTAGAGAAACAGCAAGGTTGCAGCCAGATGTGCAGAGAAGAATAACATGAATACACAACAAAATCAAGCCATTATCAATCATGAAAGCTGACTAATATCATGCTGATATTTGTGGGTACTAGATGCATGAGTCATTGAAATGAATGAGACTGAATTTCTGAAGTGCAATACACAGTAGCTACTGTGTAACTAAATGAAGTGTAAACTCTTGGGATGAATTTCCACAATATGCCTCTTAGGTGCTGCAGTCACTAGGTACTTGACAATGCCAAACCACCAAGCAATTCTGATTTCTGCATGCATTACTGTTTCACAAGCATGGCTCACAGGGTTAAATGCAAAGTGATAAAACTCTGCTTTGGGGCATATAGTGCAGAATGGATTTGAAGTTTCTATTCAAAGTCATTTAAATAATCTCAGATATAGATCTGCATGAACTAATGTAATTGGGAAGTGAAATTGAAAATGATCTGCCTGGAACTTTATTTACTTTCATAGTATGATCTACTCCTCTCTCCTAGTTTGTTCCAAAATAAAAGTGGATTTTGGGAGCAGAGTAGTGATGCACCATCAATAACTCACTCTGAGACGTAAAAGCAAGGTATCGGCTTTTATTGACTGGAAGAAGGAACAAGCAGTGAGTGACCACCATACTACATCCTGGAGACTGAGAGGCCGGGCTCAGACCTCCATCACCTTTATACAGGGGTCTGTGGGAGGAGCCACAGGAGCAGTCATCAGGGGGCGTGTCCAGACAGGTATATGTAGTTCACCACAAGTAGTATATACATTCACTTGTATATAAAACTGACGATACTCTGATGACTTCCATTGAGTTACCCAACTTAAATTCATTTTAATTAATGGGATTAATGAAAGGATACACCAAACATTTAAATGTGGTGAATGGTTTTCAAAAATCAATTTCTCATTAACTTAATTATTTCTCCTTCCAACACTGTTGAGCTACGTGGCTGATGCCTGTGTCAAAGAAAATAAATACAATGTAAAAACTCTTCATGAACGATTGATCTTGTGAACTGCTGCATTGCATTAAAGGCACAGAATGGAACCATTCAGGCCTGTCATGTTGGTATTTAGGCCAAGCGACATAATACTACATGGGAAGGGTTTGGAAGGCTGTCGGTCTAATGCAGGCAACTGGGATGTGCAGGAAGGATGCTATGGTTAGCATAGACCAGTTAGGCCGAAGGGCCTGTTTCTGTGCACTGTGTGACACTATGATTCCAGCATTAGTGGAATCTTAAAGCTTTGTTCTGATAGTATGGCGAATATTGTGGACAGGGCATCATTCAGGGAAACTGAAGCATTGCTGAGAGCACAAGCAAAAGTGTTTTTTTTAGTGTGTGTCAATTACCTTTAAAGATCCATGATCTTTTGCAGTGATTTGGCCAGATTGCTCTGACATCTTTGGCATAGACAAGCCCAAACTATTGGCTTCTCTTCTGTTTTATCTGTGACTTCTGCAAAGTAAAAGTAGTTGACTAAGTAAGTCAGAAACAGAGAAAATATAGACATTTATCGAAACCAGTTTAAAAAAAATATTCAACCATTGTCACTGTTGGAAGTAGGATAAAGTGGCCTCACATCAGTGCTGGTTAACACTGTAGACTGGATGACATCATGACAAAAGTAGTTAAAGACCCTACCTAAAAACATAACTTATTCTTGTTGTCAGATCCTCAATTGATAATAAAATGCCAAAATCTTACAGCACTGCATTTTAAGACCTGCAAAATAAAATAATTGTACTTAAAAATTTCAAATGACTTTTCCAAAGGAATTTCTCATCCAACCACAAGGGATATATTAGAAATCGCCCGTTAACAACTTTAGGTGCTCCCAGCAACGTGTCTAATATAAACCGCTAGACACAGACGGCATAACTTGTTACCTATTTTTCACATTCATATTTCAAGCATTAAAACAAACATCAGCCAGAGCCTATATTGAATAACTCCTTGTAGACCAACAGAAGGCAGCTGGTTGACCTTTCACCTAATATTGATTTCCCCTTTAACCCTTAGCTAGATGCCTTTTACTTTTTGTTCACTTTATCTGCTCAAGAAAAAAAGAGACCCATCACTTCGTGCTCACTTCAGCATCCATCACCCCTGTAATAACTGAATCACATCTCAGATTAGGCTCCAGATTTAATTGAAGCCTTTTAATCTTTGGAATTAGGGAGGTGCATTTGGAAACGACATATACTGAATTTGAAAAGCCATCACTTCTGCCATGTTAAATTAGATTATTGTGTCAGTGCACTGAATCCTGGCAAAAAGGCCATGGAAATAAAGAGGCAAAGTACTGTGCTCTTGTGTACATCATTGTATTTATAACCTGTTTCATTTTAGGAATGAAGGTAATAAATTTCATTCCTATCTCATAACATTGTAATTTGTTTTCTAATGCACATAATCTCATCAATTGCACTTTATAAATGTCATCATGTGTTTTCACTACAAGTAAGACATACAACTAAGAATCATACCTGTTTCAAAGCTACATTGTCTTAAAATGTATGTTGAAATCACCAATATACTATTTTGCACAATATTCTAAAGACTTGCTTTTTAATTCAAACATACACTGTTCTGTTTATCATAAGGCAAGCGATGGGAGTAAACTTTGGTTTCTCCATTCTTAAAATAGATTGATCAAAAGCTTGAAAAGTATGGAAGCAGATCTGTTATTCCATAAGGTATGGAAGGTTCAAATACCCAAATGTAGAAATATGCTGCATGCATTATCAATAAAACTTCAATAAAATAAATAATATTGTATTATGCATACCTACTACAAGATGTGTAAAGGCGTCCATATCATACTTCACTTCTATATATTGCAATGCACACAACATACAGTATGCGGACAATCACACTGAGCCTGTATATATCCGACTAAGCACTGTGTGCTCTGTATGTGTGTAATGCAATTTGCACACTGTGCTGTACACCCACTCATTACATATGCTCCTGACTGTACCAGCTTCCAGGGTTTCGACACTTTGATTCTCCGGAGTATGGATAGCTGGTGCGGCCCCTTTAAAGATTCTGGCCTCTTTTGCTATTTGGCGGCCATGTTTTTGCCACCGCGATTTGGACATTTAAAAAGCACCTGAACTCAGGTTTGGTGCTCTATTGTCAGCTCAACTTTGGTTCAGTCTGCGATTGGGTCTAGGATTTCTGTCTCATTTGGATTCTCATCTAGCATCTAGTCAAGAACCCTGTTTGCATCTCAGTCTCAAAATCATGTCTCGATTCTGGTCTCGGATCCTACAGCACTTGGGTTCTTACTATCCTTGCCTGGGCCTCTCATCACACCCACTCACTTTACATATAAATAGAACAAGCTGTACACCACACAACATGTATGTAACACTATGTGAAAACAACACTATATATTATATTCCACCTTACATCAAGTGTATGCATAAAACGAAACATACAAACCACACTAAACAATGTGCAGTTAGTACCAAATTATATAGGACAGTGCATGTAGATAGTAGAATATGGTCATCATGCTTAACAGAGCAGGATCTTGCTATCATTAAAAATGTCTATGTATGGCAGTAGTATCTTTTGTTGACCACGTAGAAGCCGCTGTGACTGAATGCGCCATCATCTTACCGATGCGCTCCACTTGGGGCTGCATGGTACAACATCCGGGGTTCGACTGAAGATTCCAACAGACTCAGGGTCTTGACTATACTAATATAATGTATATAGCATGGGTGCATTTACCTGGTACCCTATACGTGCTTGGTATCTTGTGCGTGCGAGGACGAGGCCTCCACCCGCGGTGTTTATGTTTACTGCCGCCAGGAGAGAGGCATCAGACCCGCTGCGCTCCACCGGGAGCAGCGTCCAGGCTGGAGTCGGTGTTGAACCCCCCCACCCCCCACCAATGTGTTCACTCGGCAGAGGGCAAGCTCTATTGTGGTCGTCTGTGGCATTGGATGGTTCGAGTTTGGACTTGTACTGCGTATCTGTATCTTTCTATCTTGCATGTGTATTCTGTGCTTTGTGCTGTGTGTGACTATTGGTACCGTGTTTTGCACCTTGCTCCCAGAGTAATGCTGTGTTCGTGAGTATTCATGTCTGGTTGTTTGACAATTAAACTTGAATTGAATTGAATTGAGTTGAATACAAAACTACATAGGTGCAATGCAATGTTCATACAACTTTGTAAATTTACACGGAACAATGCTCACACTACGTTGAACCAACATTACTTTTTAAATACGGTGCCTATAAAAAGTATTCATCCCCTTAGAAGTTTTCATGTTTTATTGTTCTATAACATTAAATCATAGTGGATTTAATTTTTTTGACACTGGTCAACAGAAAAGACTCCTTCACGTCAACATGAAAACAAATTTTTACAAATTGGTCTAGATTTATTACAGTTATTAAACACAAAATAATTGATTGCATAATTACTCACCCCATTCAAGTCAGTATTTAGTAGATGCACCTTTGGCAGCAAACACAGCCATGAAGTCTCTGCGGATAGGTCTCTATCAGCTTTGCACATCTGAACACTGCAATTCTTCCCCATTCTTCTTTACAAAACTGCTCAAGTTCTGTGAGATTTCATGGGGGTTGTGAGTGAACAGCCCTTTTCAAGTTCAGCCCCATATTCTCATTTGGATTGAGGTCTGGACTCTGACTTGGCCTCTCCAGGAGATTAACTTGCTTGCTTTTAAGTCACTTTAGCTGTGTAGCTTTAGCTTTATTGTCTTGCTGGAAAACAAATCTTCTCCCAAGTCACAGTTCTCTTGCAGGTTTTCCTCCAGGATGTTGCATTTTGCTGTATTCATTTTACCTTTTACCTTCACAGGCCTTCTAGGTCCTGCTGCAGTGAAGCATCCCCACAGCCTGATGCAGCCACCACCATGCTTCATGGTAGAGATGGTGTGTTTTTGATGATGTGCGGTGCTTGGCTAAAGGCGAACATTGCATTTAGTCTGATGGCCAAAAAGCTCAATTTTGGTTTCATCAGACCATAGAACCTTCTTCCAGCTGACTTCAGAGCCTCCCACATGCCTTCTGGCAAACTCTAGCTGAGATTTCATGTGAGATTTTTTTCAGCAGTGGCTTTCTCTTTGCCACTCTCCCTTAAAGCTGTGATTGGTAAAGCATCCAGGCAATAGTTTTTGTATGCGCAGTCTCTGCCATCTCAGCCACTAAAGCTTCTATCTCCTCCAGAGTTGTTATAGGTCTCTGGCTGGTCTCCCTCACTAGTCCCTTTCTTGTATGGACACTCAGTTTTTGAGGACAGCCTGCTCTAGGCAGATTTACAGCTGTGCCATATTCTTTCCATTTGCTCATGATTGACCTAAGTGTACTCCAAGGGATGTTCAGTGGTTTGGAAATTTTCCTGTTTTAATCTTGTGACTTGTGCTTTTCAATAACCTTTTCACAGAGTTGCATGGAGTGTCCTTTTGTCTTCATGATGTAGATTTTGCCAGAATACTGACTCACCAGCAGCTGGACCTTCCAAATACAGCTGTGTTGTTCCTACAATCAATTGAAACTCCTTGACTGCACAGAAGTCTTGAAAGACAGATATCCATTTAACTAGTTAAGTGACTTCTAGAACCAATTGGTTACACCAGTGATGATTTGGTGTGTCATATTAAAGGGGGTGAATACTTCAATTATTTCATGTTTTATATTCGTAATTAATTTAGATCACTTTGTAGAGATCTATTTTCACCTTGACATGAAAGAGTCTTTTTCTATTGATCAGTGTCAAAGTCAAATTAAATCCACTGTTACTCAATGTTGTAAAACAATAAAACATGAAAGCTTCCGGGGGGGGGGGGGGATACTTTTTATAGGTCCTGTATGTATTACATCATACACACCACTCTGTACATGCACAATGCACACACCCTATCTCACACACAGCACATTATTCATGGGGTGCTGGATGTTCCACAATATGCAAAGGCATCTATCTACACATTGCTAACAGGTAAGTGTAGAGGGCAACAGTTCAGTCCATAACAGTGCAATATGACTTGACTTCATGATCCTTGCATCATTGATTTCTTCATACAGCTGCATGCGAGGTAGAAGAAGCCTGGCAATTCATCGCATTGGGAGGTAAAAATCAATCTTATTTCCGGGGTTAGTTTCACATGCTTTCGAACAACCAGTTTTCTAATAGCACTGACGTGGACCTGGGAGAGAATTCCCCGCTAATCTTCCAGGTTTCAGTAATCTCCGGTCTTTGTAGTTGATGAACAAAGATAATGAAAAAAAAAACCAGATTTAAAAATAAAACTTCACTGAAAATAAATCTATCCCATTTGGGTTCTAAATTATTACTTTTAACTTGTTTTGGCATGCAGTTTCTGAAGAGCTAACATATTAGTCATTCTGATTTTTTTGAGAGTTTTCCGGCATGGCACATATAACATGAGTATTGCACAGGAACGCGATGCCATGATACCATTAATTAAAGTAATCCCACCTGTCCGCACAAGGCCCATATCTCTCGACTCCTGCCTGCTCATGTGAATGTCTAAATGCTTCTGAAACATTCATGTCTGCTTTTACCTGTTGCTGGTGCTGCACACATCAAGTCAAGTGGAGAAAGCTCCATTGTGACCCTCGGTAGAAGAGCTTAGGTGTAGAGAATGTAGAGGATCAGAAGATGTGTAGGAATGTGTAGGTGTAGGAGTGGAATACTCAGCTCTTCACCTACCCCTGCAACTACATTATTTGCATTGGCTAGTCCAAGTATACTTCTGGTCAAAGAGTCCAATACTATTGATAGTGGTGACTTTCACGTGGTAATGCCATTGGATGTCATGGATTAGGACAGTTAAGTTTTCTTTTATGTAAAGTAAATATTATACAAAGAGCAATATTTTATCTTCAAAACACTGATGAATTTAGAGTTATGAGTACTATTCCCCCTAAGCTGTGTGGGTGTGTGCTGCACAATATCTGAACTGCTCCTGCACACTGAATTGTTGCTGCACAGGCAGAAAGTTAATATAATTCTGAAATTATGTTAATATATTTGTAAAATACCCTGTAATTAATTTTGTGTTAATTGATATAATCCATAAATTTTCTAAATAATAAGTATACCATCACCTTTACTTTGAAACATTATAGTGCTTCAAACCATTTACAATCCTTAGTGTTTCAAGTTCCAAAACGGTTACAACTTGTTACAATAAACACTGAATGGAATTGTAGAGATCTGCTTTCCACGCACTAATTGCTAACAAAAGTACAGACATTTCTGTACAGAAGATGTTAATTTTGTATTTTATGTTTCAAAAACAGAAAATGAAACTTCTGATGAGACTGTTTGAAGGTATTTTGAAACTAACTGCACATGACAGTATCACTACTGTTGAGGCAATAAAAAAAATCAACAACAATCTTGATATTTGGTGATGCTTCCATCAGACATAGCAAATGCTATGCTTGGAAAGAATAATGGTGTGCCAGCAATCCTTCGATAAGAAATAAAGCATCTGTCAGGATTGCGTTGCAAACAGAGAAGACCTGTGATTAGGTCACATGTCAAATGGAAAAAGTATCTGTTATGCAGGATATAGAACCACTGCTACAAACAGTGTATACAATGTTCAGCAGGTCACCAGCTTAAAAACAAAGCTCGACCAGTTAGCTAATGTGACTATTGAGGATGTGACTAAACACGTTGATGAAGGA
This sequence comes from Hemitrygon akajei, assembly GCF_048418815.1. Taxonomy (NCBI): domain Eukaryota; kingdom Metazoa; phylum Chordata; class Chondrichthyes; order Myliobatiformes; family Dasyatidae; genus Hemitrygon; species Hemitrygon akajei. The sequence continues at coordinate 127,065,524 of NC_133125.1, forward strand.
ATAGCAGTAGATCTAGTGTATATGGATTTCAGCAAGGCATTTGATAAGGTACCCCATGCAAGGCTTATTGAGAAAGTAAGGAGGCATGGGATCTGAAGGGACATTCCTTTGTGGATCCAGAACTGGCTTGCCCACAGAAGGCAAAGAGTGGTTGTAGATGGATCATATTCTGCATGGTGTGCCTCAGGGATCTGTTCTGGGACCCTTATTCTTTGTGATTTTTATAAATGACCTGGATGAGGAAGTGGAGGGATGGGTTAGTAAGTTTGCTGATGACACAAAGGTTGGAGGTGTTATGGATAGTGTGGAGTGCTGTAAGAGGTTACAGTGGGACTTTGATAGGATGCAAATCTGGGCTGAGAAGTGGCAGATGGAGTTCAACCTAGATAAGTGTGAAGTGGTGCATTTTGGTAGGTCAAATATGATGGCAGAATATAATATTAATGGTAAGACTCTTGGCAGTCTGGAGGATCAGAGGGATCTTGGGGTCTGAGTCCATAGGACGCTCAAAGCAGCTCTGCAGGTTGACTCTGTGGTTAAGAAAGTGTATGGTGTATTGGCCTTCATTAATCATGGAATTGAATTTAGGAGCCGAGAGGTAATGCTGCAGCTATATAGAACCCTGTTCAGACCCTGTTTGGAGTACTGTGCTCAGTTCTGGTCACTGAAATACAGGAAGGATGTGGAAGCCATAGAAAAGGTGCAGAGGAGATTTACAAGGATGTTGCCTGGATTGGGGAGAATAGGTTGAGTGAACTCAGCCTTTCCTCCTTGGAGCAAAGGAGGATGAGAGGTGACCTGATAGAGGCGTATAAGATGATGAGATGCATTGATAGTGTGGATAGTCAGAGGCTTTTTCCCAGGGCTGAAGTCATTGCCACAAGAGGACGCAGGTTTAAGGTGCTTGGGCATTGGTACAGAGGAGATATCAGGGGTAAGTTTTTTACTCAGAGAGTGGTGAGTGCATGGAATGGGCTGCTGGCAATGGTGGTGGAGGTGGATATGATAGGGTCTTTTAAGAGGCTTTTAGATAGGTACATGGAGCTTAGTAAAATAGAGGGCTACAGGTAAGCCTAGTAATTTCTGAGGTAGTGGCATGTTTGGCACAACTTTGTGGGCTGAAGGGCCTGTATTGTGCTGTAGGTTTTCTATGTTTCTATGTTTCTAATGTCACAGAATACAATGTTGTGTCATTTACACCACTAAATGAAGTAAGATGGCTGTCAAGACATTTTGCCGTTCCTGCTTCAATGAAGAATTACAAAGTTTTGATCCAGTATTGTAAAGTGCAAGTTAATGAATGTAACGATCCAATCAGCAGCAACTGCCTGAAAATTTTGACCAATCCACAATACTGAGCAGCATTAACTCTCCTTAACAATGTTTTAGAAGATCTGGCATCTCATTGCAAATTCCTTCAAAAAAGGTGTTTGAATACAATTGAAGCACTGCAGAATGCAAAAAACAAAAATTAGTAAGTTGTGGTCACAATATTTTGGTGATGCTGTTCATTGGAGTGACAAAGTAAAAGATTTGCTTGCATGAGTTTTGATGTCAGTACAGCACCTATTATTCAATTCATTCAACATGTGTGAAATCACTTAGATAATAGATTTCCCAAAGCTGGTTTAAGGGAATGGCAAGCTTTTGACCCTGTTGCAATTGCAAATGCAACTGATTTTGAATTTGGAAAAGAGAATGTTGAATGTCTGACAAAAAGAATACTCAGGTACTATTATGAACTATGAAGGAAGTGTTACCTCAAAACTATTGCAGCAATACAGTGATTTCAAATTTGTTATTTTTGAGAATGTTAAGACTGGTTCAATTAAGACATTCACTAATATTTTGAACCAGGTTTCTAGAAGTGAAGAGTTTGAAGAATGGTCAATTCTTGTTGGCACCATTGAAAATTTTCAAGCTTCTAGTGCTGATTGTTAATGTGGATTGAGTCTTATGAATTCAGTCAAGTGTACATCCATGAATAGACTAGAAGTGGAACATGTTATGTTTTGTAACTCCATAAATTAATTTCCCTACTTTTGATTTCTATTTTTACACTACTTATTTAATTTAACTATTTTATCTCTGTTACTAAATATTGCATTGTACTGCTGTCACAAAGACAACAAATTTCATGACGTATGATATTAAAGCCGATTCTGATTCTAATGATGATTAATATGTGCTTTTCATCTGGATGCACAATCAATCTCGATAGTGTTCATAGACAATGGATTTGTAATAAAGAGAGATGAGAGAAAGTTTATGGAATGTGAAAGATTTTCTTTGTTGTTCTGTATTCCATTATACCCTTTAATTAATAAGTAAAATCAAAAGTATGCGACTTTTCAATTTTCATTCAAATATTCATTGTATGCATATTACAAAGAAAAACATTTAAAGTGCTGCACAGTTTTCAGGCCTTGTAAAAACTTCCTGCTCAGAGCATTGGATGGTCTGCACAGCTGTGAAAAAAATCATTAGACGGAACGTTGACTATGAACCCACTTTCTTACCAGTAGACATGATGATTTTTGCACCAAAATTCATTACAAGAGCCAGAGTTTTGTTTCCTATCTTTTCTCCTACACAAGTCCATTTATTTAGCTTACATAAAGCTTATACAAGTTGAGCTGGCATTGGAGAGGATCGAGAGGAGGTTTACTAGAATGATCATAGGAATGAAAGGGTTAATGTATGAGGAGCATTTGATTTCTCTGGGCCAGTACTCATTGGAGTTTAGAAGAATGAAAGGGAAACTCATTGAAACCGACCAAATAATGAAAGTCCTAAATCAGGGATTCCCAACTTAGGGTCAATGGACCCCTTGTGTCATGATATTGGTCCATGGCATAAAAACAGATTGGCAACCTGTAGCCTAGATAGAGTGGATGTGCAGAGGATGTTTTCAATAGTGGGAGAGTATAAGACAAGGTGACCCAGCCCCAGCATAGAACAGAGATCTGGTTCTGTTCTTTAGAACAGAGATGTGGTGGAAGTTCTTTAGCCAGAGGGGAGTGAACCTGTGGAATTAATTGCTACAATGGGCTGTGGAGGCTAAGTTATTGTATCTACTTAAAAATGGAGGTTATTACATTCTTGATTAATAAGGGTGTCAAAGGTTATGGGGAGAACCAGAAGGATGTGGTTGATAAGGAAAATAATTGTACTGATTTCACAAGTGGATGATAAATTGGTCAGAGTGTCATTTATTCATTACCAGCTCAGGAAAATGATTCAGGCCATTGACACATCCCTCTACAGGGATCTTACACCGTACAGTACATGACTCCTGCTACACTGCATAGATGAGGATAACCATTCAATATGTAAGGAATTATAATAGACAAAGCAATTGCTCTGACATAATGATGCACATCATTGGGCCACACTGGGAAAATATGTAACCCAATCATTTACACTAACTGGATTAAAACACATGGTCATTGAAAACAGTTTTAGACTCATTGTTACAGAATTTATTTAGGGATTGTTTCCTATCCTCTATATGAAGAGTAAATGTGTAAAGTAGAATTGTTTTTCATTAAGAGTTAAGCAACCTCCTCAAAATGGCATTAGAATAAGTAATAACAAAGCAATATATTTGAGGGCAGCACTTTGACTTTTAGGAGGAGAAAATATGATTAAAAATAGAGAATAAGGTAGAATAGTTATAAAAAAAAGTCCTGCGTTTCATTAATGATGGAAGATACTTTCAATCAAAATTTCACTAAAGTGATAGACTTTGGCATATAGTTACAGCACTATAATTTAATGATGGCATCAGAGCAATAGATTTTGACCAAATGAGATTAGATGCTTATAAATTGTTAACAGCAAGGAATATCTTCATCAAGTTTTCATTAATATCTTGAATGTACACCTTTGAATGTCTTCTAGTGTCTCTTTTTGATGGATATTAATGACCTAGGTTAGGACATGCATGGCAAAATTTCAGCTAGCAATGACACAGGTAAATGTGCCGTTCAGTACAGAGGATAATAACAGCTGGCACAAGGAGGGAGACAGACTGTTGAAATGGGCAAATAGGACAGATAAAATTTCACACAGCAGAATGAAAGGATGCAGAATGGTGCATCTTTAAAAGTAATAAAAAGTGACCTGTGTATGTACATACAAAAGCATCTGAAAGTAAACACAGCCAAGTACACAAGTTTGCTCTCTGTTGTATACTGTAAGTGGAGCCAAAGGAACAAAGCTTCAGGCTACGTCCACATTAGACCGGGTAACTTTGAAAATGCCGGTTTTGTGCAAGAACGGTAGGCGTCTACACCAAGCGTTTTTGAAAATACCTCCGTCCACATTAGAACAGGTATTTGGTTGAATCTCCTCCTACTGGGCATGGGCTGGACACATCTACAGAAAACAGGCGACATGTTTGGTGTTGAATCTCGCTGTGAAAGTGCGCATTTGTGCAGTCACAGACTAGAAAAACTTAAAAGGAAATTTGCTAAACGATGGACAGCTGTTGGCTCTCATGCAAGAGGACTTAAAACTAAACAAACAAATACTGGAGCATATGGAGGCAACTGTCAGGGAGTTCACGGACAGTATGACCCGGTTGACAATGAACATTGAAAAACTGACTAACTCTGTTGCATTAATAAAGCACCTTGATAAATGTATAAAACATGTATCATCAGTGTTAGTTTGTATTTCCATACAATGTTACATTAGGCTATTATGCATCTATTGTCAGAGAAGTACTTGCATAAATAGGTAAACCACTTTCATACAAGCAAGGACAGAAAACAGGGCAAAGTGAGTATACTTATTTAGATAGACAGATAGATAGATAGATAGATACTTTATTCATCCCCATGAGGAAATTCAACTTTTTTCCAATGTCCCATACACTTGTTGTAGCAAAACTAATTACATACAATACTTAACTCAGTAAAAAATATGATATGCATCTAAATCACTATCTCAAAAAGCATTAATAATAGCTTTTAAAAAGTTCTTAAGTCCTGGCAGTAGAATTGTAAAGCCTAATGGCATTGGGGAGTATTGACCTCTTCATCCTGTCTGAGGAGCATTGCATCGATAGTAACCTGTCGCTGAAACTGCTTCTCTGTCTCTGGATGGTGCTATGTAGAGGATGTTCAGAGTTATCCATAATTGACCGTAACCTACTCAGTGCCCTTCGCTCAGCTACCGATGTTAAACTCTCCAGTACTTTGCCCACGACAGAGCCCGCCTTCCTTACCAGCTTATTAAGACGTGAGGCGTCCCTCTTCTTAATGCTTCCTCCCCAACACACCACCACAAAGAAGAGGGCGCTCTCCACAACTGACCTATAGAACATCTTCAGCATCTCACTACAGACATTGAATGACGCCAACCTTCTTAGGAAGTACAGTCGACTCTGTGCCTTCCTGCACAAGGCATCTGTGTTATTCAGTAAGTTATGGGTCAAAGTATTTGGTGAGTACATTTCTAACTCTTCTGGCTTCAGTATCATTGTCGTCTGTTCTGAAATTGTTAGGTTGCGTTCAAGAAAACAATGAAATGCCATGCTGCCACCACTATCTGTTCCAGCATGTCATGATAGTGTTTTTTGAAATCATGGGCAGAACATACAATCTCCTTACAATCTCCTTACGGGCAGTGGTGGGAATTGAACCTGGGTTGCTGGTACTGTGAAGTATTGTGCTAAGTACTATGCTACGGTGTGACTTAGTGAATCAAAGGTCATCCTTACCTGCTGTATAATGCTTTTATTCTCAATGATTCTATAGAGAGCATTGGACAACTGATAAAATGGATGTCCATCACATTTCATAGTAAAACTCCAAGCAATAAAATCCTTCCTGCTTCCTTTCAGTGGTTCCAAAGACCATTGCAGAGCAACACCCAGTTGTTGTACATTCACTTAACTGCCCTGCTCACCGTCGATATCTCTCAGTATCAGAAACATGCCATATTACACAGCACACTCCACGGAACTTAAAACCAGATGAAGTCAGAATCATTTATCTTTCTAATAGCTTGTAAAAAAAATTTCAGTTATCTCTGAGCTTATTAAGAGAGATTTATTTGAGCAAATATATGAGGGAAATATTTCCATGGAGATTTTTTCTTATTTATTGAGATGCAGTGTGGAATAAGCCTTCCAGCCCTTTGAGTCACAGTGCCCAGCAATCCCTCATTTAATCCTAGCCTAATCACAGGACAATTTAGAATGATCAATTAACCTACCAACCAGTATGTCTTTGGACTGTAAGAGGAAACCCAAGCGGTCATGGGGATAATGCACAAACTCTTTGTAAGCTGCAGCAAGAATTGAACCTGGGTCACCAGTACTGTAAAGCATTGTCCTAACCATTACGCTACCGTACCACCCTATATCACTTATCCTCCAATGAATTTTGGAGGAAGATTGTCTTTCGCCCCAAAGAAAACAGCAAAGAAATCATTTGCAGGATGAGCAAATAACCTATTCTGGTGGCAGGGGGTGGGGGGGGGGGGGGGTGGTCTTTATTAATCTGCCAAGAGTATGGCAACTAATCTGATGTATTCCACACAGAAATTCTAGGCACTATCAAGTTAGTTTCTCAGTTACCTACATGACAGGCTGACATGAAGTTTTGAATGCAGCTGACAGCTTTTGAAAGCCTGAGAACTTTTTTTGAGAGTATTAAATGAACGGGAAATGCTCAACACTTAACACTTTGACTGGAAGTGTAGGACCTTTGCAGATGTGTAGTGTGGGACCTTTTAAGACACAGATTAGGTAAACGTCCTGAGTTATGAAGACTTAACGAAAAGAGTACTGGGTGTATAAAGGTTAATTGCAAAATAATAGCCTACAAAACAGATTGCATACCTTTCATTCAGAAAATGGTTGGTATATCAACAATAAATGTAATTATGTATTATATTTTAGTTATCTATTTGTATTTCATCTTTTGTTCACCAGTTAAGCTCTGGGTATAATACAGCTCTTCAAAGGAAAAGGACAGGTGATTTGCAGCCAGATCATAGATCATGGAACTAATTTACAGAAAAACTTTCTGTTCATTATATTGACCTTACTATCAAAAACTTAACTAGATATAAGATACAGTGAAGTTATTCTCATGATGCTTAGTGAGTGGGGCACACATAGGCAGATAATCTAAAATGGAGGCCAAAAATTGGAAAAAGATCCAAATATGTAACAGTGATTTGAAATTGTTGAGAGAATTGCTTCCATACACCATTCAATGCTAGATGAATGATGTGACAGCTTTCAAAACAAGGTTCAAGGTACAATTATTGGAAAGAATGTATGCAGTATATAACTCTGAGATTTGTCTTCTCCAGACAGCCACAAAACAAGGAAAACCATGGAAGCTAATCGAGGAAAAATCTCAACACCCTGCCCACTCACAGTAAAAACTAATTTCACAAATGGCATCAAGAACATCAAATCCCTCCTTGCACAAAAAAAAAACAAATCATGCTAACGGCAACAGGAACATCAAAACACCCTCACACAAAAAAACAAACAAATTGCGTAAACGGCAAGAAGAGCGAATGGGCGAAAACACAGAACATAAAACTTAAAACTGGAAGAGTCTAAGCGATCTACAGCCATAGAGTCATAGAACACTTCAGCACAGAAACAAACCCTTCATGGGGGGTAAATTATCAGAGGTACTTTAGGCACCAAAAGCTATAAAGTATTCAGGGTTGAACTTAATTCTAAATATTGGCTCTGTTAATCATCCCACTTCAGTGGAAATTGGTGATTGGACACAATTTGAAAATTTGCTTCTGACACTGCTTGTCAGCTATCCTACAGGATTTTGGTTTGCAGCTCCCAGCAAGTTAAAAATAATCAAAAACAGTGACCTAATCATCATTATCATTATGTACCATGTCGCATGACATGGATGATCATGGTCTTCCATCTCTCTTTAATCTGATAAGTTCTAATAAGCTCTTCAAAACTTTTGCCTGTCCATCCCTTGATGTAACACATAAATGTCATACGCTGTTGACCGTCACTTTTTCTTCCATCAGTTTTTCCTGTCACCACAAGATGTTGTGGCTTCTTTTCCCTCAGTACCTGTCCCAGAAATTCCTGTTGCCATTTCCTGATGGATAATATCTTATTCCAGCTTTTCGTGATACTTCCTCATTTGTTACTTTCTTCTTCCATGATACTTTGTATCATTCTTCTCAAAATCCACATTTCTAGCTTTGAGTCTTCCCTCATTTTGCTTTGATATTGTCCAATGTTAGCTTTCATCTATTACTCTAGAATGAACATAGGACAGCAACACTTTTCATATGCATAGAAATGATGTTATTCTTTAGTATCTTGTTCAAATGCTTGACCATACATTTAGCAATCCCAATCCTTCTGATTTCAACATCAGCTCTACCATCAGATATTATCATATTCCCTACATAATTGAACTTCCAGCTTTGTTTTCTTCTTGTAACGTTATAGGTCAATGATCTGTATGACTGAATTGATGACTATGTGACCAAGTTTGCAGACAATATGAAGATAGGTGGAGGGGCATGTAGTTTTGAGGAGTAAAGAGGCTACAGAAGGTCTTAGATAGATTAGGAGAATGGGCAATGAAGTGGAAAATGGAATACAGTGCTGGGAAGTGTATGGTCATGCACTTTGGTAGAAGAAATAAAATGGTAGACTAAGTAGAGAGAAAACTCAAAAATCTGAAGTGCAAAAGTCCTTGTGTAGGATTCCCTACAGGTTAGTTTGTAGGTTGGCTCATAGTGAGGAAGGCAAATGCAATGTTAGCATTTTTTTCAAGAGGACTAGAACATAAGATCAAAGATGTAATGTTGAAGCTTTATAAAGCACTGGTGAGGCCTCACTTGGAGTATTGAGAGCATTTGGGCCCTTATCTAAGGAAGGATGTAGGAGACTGGAGAGGGCTCAAAGGAGGTTCATGAAATGATTCCAAGATTGAAAGGTTTGTCATATGAGAAGCATTTGATGGCTCTGGGTCTCTATTCATTGGAATTCAGAAGAATGTGGGGTGATCACATTGATACCTATTGAATGTCGAAAAGCCTTGACAGAGTGGATGTGGAGAAGATGTTTACTGTGGTAGGGTTGTCTAAGACCAAAGGACACAGCCTCAAGATGGATGTGCATCCTTTTAGAATGGAGATGAGGAGGAATTTCTTCAGCCAGAGAGTGGTGAATCTGTGGAATTCATTGCTGCAGGTGGCCGAGGAGGACAAGTCATTGGATATATTCAGTCAGGGCATGAAGTGATATGGAGAGAGGGCCAGGGATTGGAGCTGAGATGGAAAATGGAACAGCCATGATGAAATGGCAGAGCAGGCTCAATAGGCCAAGTGGCCCAATGTTGCTCCTATATCTTATGGTATTTTGGTCTTACGATTTTTTAATTGTAAGCTGACTGCAGAAACAACAGATTGCCTAATTCAACTCTCCTCAGATAATTTTCTTTATTGAGGCAGATACTTATAAATAAGGTGGCATGCCACTGAAATTGTGGAGCAGACATTCAGATTCAGGTGTTCAAATCTCACCTAAGCAGTTGGTAAAATTAAACTTAATAATTGGTAACTAAAACTAGCAATTGTGAACTCAAGGCTCCAAGACTGCCATGAAAACTAATTTCCTGAATTAAAGTTGTTTGAGGATAGAAGTTTGCCACTCTTACCTGGTATGATCTATATTTGACACCATATCCAATGTAATGTGAAATAGTCATGTGATCACAATGTACTTTCTCAAGAGCAATTAAAGATGGGCACTAACAGCTGTTTTGCTACACCAGGGTTCTCAACCTTTTTTATGTCATGGACCAAAATCATTAAGCTACAGGTCCGTGGATCCCAGGTTGGGACACCAATGCTACACTTCTGAGAGGATAGGAAGGCAGGTTTTGAAATCAGAGCTTGTAATGTGTTCAAAATCTCTTGCCCATCATAAAATGCTATCCAATGTAACACCGGATCCCAGTAAAGTGCAGGTATAGATGCTGGTTGCTTGCCGAAAAGCATAGTTTCATTCAGTTTGTTTTTATCATGTTTCAAGGAATGTACCCATATAGATTTTAAAAGTGTAATGTCCTTCCAATGGAAAACGCACAGCAAATCCCAAGGAACCTTCTACTGCATGTACTCTGAGATAAACCTGGATTCCGAAAAATTAGATGGAATATTTACTTCCAGCAATTGTTAATAATGTGACAGAATTATTGGAAGTTTTATTTTCTGACTTAGTTAAGCCATTTGGAAAGACTGGTGTATGCAAGTTGCCACAAACGTATTCTTGAATATAAAGAAGTTCTGCCAAAATTTAGTTGGAATCAACATGCACTCAGTGTTACTTAATCAGCTAATGGAGTAGAACCTGGGGTGATCTTCTGCTGCCGTTACCCATCCAATTCAAGGTTCGATGCGTTTTGCATTGAGAGATGCTTTTCTGCACACCACTGTTGCAATGAGTGACTACTTGAGTTAAGATTGCCTTCCTGTCAACTTGAACCAGTCTGGCCGTTCTCCTCTGATTTTCTCATTAACAATGCATTTTCACCCACACAAATGCTTCTCACTGGATGTTTTCTTTTGCTTATCACATTATTCTCTGTAAACTCTAGAGACTGTTGTGCATTAAAATTCCAGAGATTAGCACTTTCTGAGATACTCAAACCACCCCATCTGGCACCAACAATTATATCGGACAGCAAATTTCTTCAGAAGTGTAGCTTACTCTGAAATATTTTGTGATAGAACACTTGAAGGTGACTGCAAATATTATTTCAGATTACCTGTATCATGTACGAATTTGGAGAAATAAGAAATTAAATTTTATTGAATATAATGCACTTACTTGCATAACAGTGCTGATGCTTTGCAATAGTTCAACTAAGCCAAAACTGTTTTGTTGACGACTTTCATTTGTACTCAGTGGTGAGGCTTCTCACTTAAGTGTCCAACAATAATCAGTCAGCACTGATAGATTCCAGTTGCCTGATACTGTTTCTCCATGACCGCAATGTCCTGGTGAAACCCTTCACCATGCTCATCACTGACAGCACCAAGATTTGCAGGGAAGAAGTCTAAATAGGAATGCAGAAAATTCATCTTTAGTTACATGTTGCACCTCATGGATTCATATGCTTGAAGTATGTTGTCAAACAGCTGCATGTAGTTTGGTGCTCTGTAGTTGCCAAGAAAATTTTCAGCAATCTCCTTGAATGCCTTCCATGTCATTTTCTCCATTCCCACTAGAAGTTCTTCAATTGCCTGTCATTGACGTCCTGTTTGATTTGTGGAGCAACAAAAATGCATTTCTTAATCTTGGCATTAATTACTCTGAGGCTCACTCAACATAAAGGGTTCAGAATCTGCATCAGTATCAGGGTTATTTTCCTTCCCTGGCTCGTACATATTCATCTGCCTCCTCTAGAATCCATATCTCTGGTGGATTCAGTACTGCGCACGTCTCATGGCTGAAGGGAGATCGGGGTATTCAACGGATTTCCTTTTCTGAGCAAAGAAACCAGACTCAGTGGTTAGATAGACGTAGTATTCTGACACACGCTCCTTCTGCCCTTGCCATATCATCAGGACAGCGAACGGCATTGACTTCTGTGTACATCTGAGCCAAGCTCTAAGGTTGACAGCGCATGTTGTGCAACAAATGTGAGGGTCCTAGGCTTTGTCTTGATCGCCAATTTTACACAAAGTAGAGCTCATAGGCTTTCTTAATAAGAGGAGTCATGTTTCATCTTTGAGATTTAAGTGTACACTCACCACAAATATAACAAAACATTGTAGCTGTTGCAACATTGGCGAGCCATTTTGCTGTCACAAATACTCCTGAAAATACAATTATTTTATCACAATGAGTACACAAAATATGCTATGTTTGTAGAGCATGCGCATCAATGTGATTGCAAATCGATATACATGTAAACACAATGCATAGAACGGTGTGTGCCAGATACTTTCATAGCCTTTCTAAAACCTGTTCTGCCATGCAGAATCCACCCTGCCCAAGCATGTCCAGGCATGCCTGGAGAAGATAGAAAACTTTTCAGTTTACATTGTGGGCAACATTTTAATTGATTTGAAATAACAAATACAGGTGATTTTAAAAAACGGTGCCTGATAGGGAAATTTCATGGTGATTTTCATGAGCAGCAACCCCAAATCCATAAGTTACACCCAAAAGTATCCAGGAAGCAAAACCTTTATTGTCCAGTATAATTCTATGGTCAAAGTCACTTATATCACAGTCCTTCCCTATTCTAATGTTTTTTCTGAACAAGACCTGAACCTCATGACCATGTCTGGATGCTTTCATTCATTGAGTTGCTACCACATGATTGATTGGTTAGATATTTGCATTAGTGTACAGGTGTACCTATTAAAGTGGCCACCGAGTGTTTGTATGGATACATTGACACCTATGCGACTTTGTGAACCGAGACCTCTGCTGAAAAGAATGCCTCCATACTGTCAGATTTTTTTTAACACTGTGGATCCTTTTGAACGCTAGAGCAGAGTGAGTTACTATTGAAGCAGGTAAGAACAGCTTAGGAGAACAAGATAAATTCCTGTGGACTCATGTAATGCCTCATTAGAGATTCATTGTCTCTAAATCAACTTATAGGAATGAGTGTCTTAAGCAGAAGAGCCATTGACTGGCAGAATAATTAAAAACACGCAGGTGAAAGGAAGAACTGTAAGAGGTAAAACACAAACATCTTCTCCAATAAGCATTGTACTAACTTTTGTCAATGTACTGACCTCAAAGTGGCAATATCTTAGCTTTAGCACATTGCTTCAGTTGAGGTTTAACCTCAAAAAGGAAGTTCACCATAAAGGATGGGAAGTTATGTAAAGTAAAGCAGTAATAACTTGTACTGAAAGCAACAAGTTTATGGAATAAAAATAGTAAATGGGAAACATTGGTTTGGAGTTAGTATTTCAGTTCATTGACTATTAATCAGAAATAGGACAAGATAAAAATGTAAACAATATATAAGTTTCTGCAGAGAAAGGAGGGAGGGACTCAGTTGACAAAAGAAAATGTCTGTGATGGGGGAAGACCAGGACAGACATGATGATGGAGCTGGAGGGAAGAAGGTGATAAAGACAGGGAAATAGCAAACAGTAAATCTGTGGGAGGTGTGAATAGGAGATGATGAATGAAACCTGAAGCTGACAGAAGAGGAGAGAGAGAAAGAAGAGCCTGATGTTGGATGCAGGATGATGGCCTGAGTATCTGAAGTTGGAGGATTCAGGAAATTGGTATTGTGCTCAGTCAGAAGGTCCTATTCTTAGAGTTTAACTAAGCTTCATTATAATATAGGAACATTAAGGCACAGAAATTAGGTACAGGGAATAAGCTGGAGAATGAAATGGCAGGCAACTGTAACTCAGAATCAGCTGGGTGGACTGAACAATGGTGTCTTGAAAAGTATCCATTCAATTTGGGTTTGATTTCTCTCATGAAGAGAACACATAATCAACAATTTCAGATAATCAGCCAGTCTAACCATGTATTTCAAACAATGTTTTTCTTGTATCTTTTTTCTCATTCTTGTCCTTCTTCCCTTCCATCCTGTGCTTCCCTAGTCCATTTATTTTCTCTGTTCCAATGTTGCATCACATCCAGTGGGGGTGAGGCGCAGTAACAATTAGCCACGTTTGCATGAGCCGTAACAAATGTAACACAAACATGAAGATCAGAGCATTCAGATCAAAGGCTTTCCACTATTTTCTATTTCCTTTATTTATATAATTTTCCCTCTTCATTCACTATCCAATGATTTTCATCTGCCAGTTTATCAGCTTAGCTATCTATCAGGCCCATCTGTATGTCATCCTGTCGCTCTGACTATTTTATTATTTAGAGGTGAAACCCCATTTTACTGGGTGTCACTAGCAACTTAGCTACTCACTAACAGCCACCAGACTCAGCAGTGAGAAAACCACCTTTTCAGACTCCGTATGTCCAGGGTCGATATCACTTGGGTTCCGTCAAATCCGTGAGGCTGGGATGTCTCATCCACCCGAATCCCGTTCTGTGTGAATACTGTATAATTTACTGCCCCATGCAAGCACCTCTTGGCAAGAAATATCAGACCGTACACTGCATACAATTATAAAGAAAGTATATTTATGAATGTTAAGATGGAAGCTGATATTTTCCTGATCAGTCAGGGCATCAAAGGATATGGCGAGAAGACAGGTGTATGGGGTTGAGTGGGATCCGGGATCAGCCATGATGGAATGGCAGAGCAGACTCGATGGGCTGAATGGCCTAATTCTGCTCCTATATCTTATGGTCTTATGGTGCTAACTCCTACACATCGATCCCTGGTCAAATTCCCCCTCTTGGGCTCTATCAGATTGCGCATTCCCACCAGATTGAATCCTACAGCCAGTTCTCTCAAGCTTCTTCTCATTCCATCTCTTGCTGAAAAAAGACCTCGACACACCTTAGTGTCCGTCACAAAACCTCTTCCCCAGTGTTCTTTAGAAACTTCTTTCAGTTCCACCATCCAGATTGGATGACATAACATTTCTAAGCATCCCTTATCTTTCACGGTAACCCAACACTACCAGCAGAACACACTGCTTCTATAGAAAACTATAACATGAAATACCCCACAACTTCAGCAGTGAAATCTTTACCAGGGTGTTACAGAGGTACAGAGCAGGCCAGGCCCTTCCAGCCCAATGAGTTGCACCACCCAGCAACCTAGCCTGATCACAAGACGATCTACAATGACCAATTAACCTACTAACAAATACATCTTTGGAACGTGGGAGGAAATCCATGCGTTCCCAGGGAGAATGTGCAAACTGCTTTCATTTGATGCCAGAATTGAACTCTGAGGTCCGAATCCTGAGTTATCTATCTATCTAATCATACATGTGCCGTTGCAGATACCTAGTGAAGACTGATATAGGGGTTGGTGTAGATCTAGAGATTGGAAATTGTCAGGACTGGAACATTTTGATTTAGAATAAAAACTGTTTTAATTAAGTCACATCATAATTGTATCCACCAGAGTGAGCTCATTACTGCTTCCAATACAGGAGAGAAATTAAGTATTTTGAAAAGTTGTGTGCCAATCATATTAGTATTCTATTGTGTATCTATTTATTTTAAATGTAACATTTAAGAGAAGTTTGGATAAATACATGGATTACAGAGGTATGGAGAGCTATGGTCTGGGAACAGATAAATTAAACTGGGTTAGAAAAACAGGCTGGCATGGACTAAATAGGCTGAAAGGCCTATTTCTGTGCCATAGAGCTCTATGCTCTATGACTATTTCATAGACTGGTTCAGTGGTTAACTTAACCCTGAAACTTTCTGTGTGAGTAAGCTGCAGGGAGAACATCAGAGTAAGATTTCACAGCTAGAGCAATATAAGATTTTCTCTTCATTATTCTGGATGTGCTATTAAAAATAGATCTTAGCATGTGCAAACACTCTCGAAGCTACAGTAAGTAAAGGTTACCTAAGAGAGTAGCCTGAGATACAAAGGTATAAAATTATTCAATGCAAGAATGGTAAAAGGAAACTCGTTACTGTGATTCTTTTTTGCACATTAGTTGCAAAAGTAGGTGAGAATGGTATAGTACATCCTCTGCTAGTCTATATACTTTTCTGGAGCAAAATGATCATGGCAAGTGCTCCTGAAATTCCAGCATAAAAGCATAAAAAGGTTGCTTTATTAATTTAATACTACTTCTACTTTGTTCCTTCGAAAAGCGAATATGACCCAGTTGCAGCATTATGGATTTCTGATGCAAAATGTACAGCAATTTTTTTTACATCTCAATTCCAAATCATAAATAACAGTTTGTCAGTTCTCAGCACTGTCTTATTTTTGATTATCTAAAAGTGCAAAAATCTACATCTATTAAAGTTTAAATAATTGCATATGGATTTCAGATTTTCTTATGGAGTCTTGTCTGCTTTATGAGTTACTGTGTATTCATGGAAGTACATCTCCACATGGACAGTAGAGGTGAAACATTTCTTCATTAGATCCTTAATGCATTGTAGTTTCTCCTTGCCATTAAAAAGCAATAGAGAGAAAATTATGTAGCTGGATATGGTGAGTAAATCTCCAGGTTCAGGCAGTTCAGGAGCCCAGAGAATCTGATCTTTTGCAGAGCTATGCTGATTTAGACGTGTGTTATGTTTGTATGGTTATATTTCTCAGAAACAGATCTAGGCACTATTCGGTACCATCAGCTGTACATTGTCAAGCCAAATATTCACAAGCAGGTTTAACATAATATGGTCCAGAATTAGCTGAACATGTGCGCTATGCTGAATCCACCAGAGGTTTGGAGAGCCCATTGGACATGTGAGATCAGTGGTTTTATTTTAATTTTAATAGTAAATCAAAACCATGGTTCAACACTACTTTTTAGAAACTTTCAACATAATTCTATGGTAATTTATTTTTATATTTTAATATATATGTTAAACACCAATCTCAACTTTATTAATGACTGTTCCTGTCAAGACGTCAGCATTGATTTTGCTTTGTGTCAAAAGGTTGTGAGTTCAAATCAAATGTGTATGACTGTGAAATACATTCTTGGTCGTAATCTGGAGTGGCACTGTTGGATGTAGTGCCTTTTGGATGAGATGTTAAATTGAAACGTCATTTACCATCACAGTCACCCTCTAGTTGCCTTCTTAAGTAATAGCACAAGGTACGCAGAGTCCAGGACATATTAGACAAGGACCTAAAATTCATGCCAAAAATGACAAGAAAAAATCTTGCCATCTAAATATTCATACATCCGTTGCTTTTGCTATTCTGCAGACGCTGAAGAAGAGCTTGAATCCTGTGAGAACAGCTAAGAACTCATTATTTATTTTGTTAAATAAAGGTGGAAATAGAAACTAGAATCAGTAATTGACAATCATGGAATCAAAGATGGTAGAAATCCAAATATAGAATTCTGGAAATGCTATTCCGATCAAGGGTACTGACCTGAAACATTAAACGTTTCTCCTTCCACTGATGCTGCCTCACTTGCCAATTTCCTTCCAGTGTTCTCCATATTTGTTGTTCTGTAATCAGTAATGATTGCTTTAAGAATACTAATGTCCTTTGGGGAAGGAGAGGAAATACTCTTACCAAGTATGGACAATATGTGGCTTCAGCTCCAATCAACTATTAACTAGCAATGTATCTTACTATTAAATGTTCCATGAAATAGTCAATCGGTTAGATAAGTCAGAGACATATTTGGTATATGGAGATACTGAATGCTGGCCTTGCAACATGGCCACATCCTATGAATAACATACAATGTAAAATAAAAATTCATGCTGATTTTATTTTTAAAAAATCAATTGCCCTAATCTTGGTATTGTTACCCAGCCTGGAATCCATAGTAACAGTTGTAGCTCAGCTGGTAACTGTCTTGTCTCCAAATCCAAGACCATTAATTCCAATCGAGCTCAATGACATAAACCCATTCGTTTGGGCCATCGCTCCAGTGCAGGATGTAGGCAATGCCGCACAGCTGAAGAGATGATGTGAGATGTTAACCCGAGAGCTCACTTCCTCTCTCAGGTGGTCACAAAATCTCTGGGCCTACATGATGAAGGGGAGGGAGTTATTCTGACTACACTAGCCAATATATATCCTTAAAACCACGTCTTGACAGCAGATAATCTGGTCTTATTCCTTTCTGTTTGTCCTTCCTTGTCATGTGCAAGTTACTTGGCAATCTTCCTGGAAGATGTGGAAAGATGCGTTAACAGCTGTGAAGAGCTCAGTAGTCCTGATTTTGTGATAAGTGCAATATAAATGCAAATCTCCATTTACTCTATTGCCATATCTTGATGCTTGTGATGCAGAAATCACTCTTCCTATATTACAACTATGGGTATGCCATTCTGGTGTATAAAATGATTTAGGTCATCCCGATCCTTCAAGGGAATGTTGTCTGGAAAGTGAATAGCTCCTTTCTATGGGAAAACAACATCTTCTGGTTCTTGTTTTCAGGGAGAAGTCACAGTGGTCTGACAGCTGCTGACATTGTTGCAACCAATTCATGTTAAACATCATAAAGGTGTCACTTTGGAGTTTGGGCAATTTGGCTGACTAAACATTTCTTAAATGATCTGTTCTTTGGATGATTTTGGACACAACAAGGCAGTGCTCCTGGAAACTAACAGCCCTCTAAAATATTCCAGGAAGGCACATCATTCAAGGTGAGCAATAAAAGCCAGTTATGCTGAAGCTGCCTGCATCCTGTAAGTGGATTCCTGGAAACTCTCTGAGTATGATCCAGAACCTCAAGTAGTTTATGAAAATTTCTGGGGATGTAGTCATTAATTTCTGGTTAATGGGACTTAGAGCTGTGTTTATGCACCCCATCTTGGGCTTTTCATGTTTGCTGGCTGAAGTCTCCAATGTTACGTGTGCTGCGCACATGCCATGAAATGATTGAGAACATAAGACCTTCTATAGATGCTGGAAACCCAGACTGATGCAAATAAAATGCCTGGCCTCCTTCCCTTTCTCCATTAGTTCACTCTCCTCTCCTGCCAGGTTCCATCTTCTTTAGCCCTTTACCCCTTCCACATATCACCTCCAAGCTTCTCACTTCATCCCCCTCCCCATCTCACCCATCTCCCCCCTCAACTGCCTCCACCTATCACCTGCCAGCTTGCACTCCTTGCCTCCACCCGCCTACCTATTCTGGCATCTTCCCCTTTCCAGTGCTGCTGAAGGGTCTTGGGCCGAAACATCGGCCATTTATTCCTCTGCGTAGATGCTGCCTGATCTGCTGATTTTCTCCAGCACTTTGTCTGTGTTAGGATGAATCAGTTGCACATTTGTATCCAGCAATGGGAGTTGTGTATGATTCAGGAGGACCCTATGACCTGAATCATATCAGAGTTGGCTCCCTGGATGAGTTCCCACTTATGACTGAAGGAAGAAATAAATGTGCAATCATCTGTGAGTCCTTGGAAGTCTTCTTCAAAGTACAACAGAAAAAAACCTTTTAATATTTTTAAGGCAGAGGTTGATAGATGTTTTGGTAATCAAGGGAGTGAAAGCAGACAGGAGTATGGAGTTGAGAATACATTCTCATCAAATGTGATTTTATTAAATGGCAGAACAGAACTGAGGGCCTCAATGGTTTATCCTGCTCTTAATCTGTACATAGCATGAGAGACCATGTGATGAAGAAATCAAAGCATTGACACAAATACATTGGGTTAGATCTTGAGCACTGAACTAAACTATGCATCCAGAGAGTTGTCAGATCACAAGTTAGATTTAAGATTAAAGGCATTTTCTCCCTCTGGGTGGGGATGTAGGCGAGACTCCCAGCTAAAGCAGTTACTAACAAAAGTGGTTACATAACCTATGAGGAAAGAGAAAGGTTTTGGAGAGAATTGCAAAAGCTTGCTTTGCAGATTCATCTTGCAATATGTGCAGAACTTGGCTACAGGCAAAGCCTTTCAAGTGATCCAAGATAGTTCTCTCTTCTTACTTTTGGACTTTCAACCAGAAACAAATTTGTCTCCTTGGTATCAATTTCTTCCCCCTCAATGCAACCTTCAAACTCAACAATTCTCTGTAAGGGCAGGAAGAAAATAGGGAATGTGTCTAGCTAATTAGGGAAAAAAGACTTCTTTGTGAGTCAGGTGGAACAGCGCTAACTTCATCAAAGTTCCTAAACGATTAGAGGGATCCTAACACTCACCAAAAGAGGCCATTGTTCAGATTTATCTCCGCCATGGCACGCTTACCCAGTTCCTATCTATTGAGATTTAAAATTTACAGTGCTCAATTCATCTACCAGCTGGCTGGCTATCTTTGTTACAGAGTGTCAGCAAACTGGTGCCCCTTGCTGTTGTGTAAGAGCTTCCTATGAGTAATATCAGCATTTTGTCTTTTAATTGCATGTATAATTTTCAGGGTCTACGGCCAGTAAGGGAATAGGGTCACAATCCATCACTGCCTCCTCCAGTGCTTTATTGTGGTATTACCCAGACTGGCTAAACTGAGTGTAGAACACTACTGAGTGAAACACAGCAAATGAATAGTCCGTGAAGATCACTGTGGTCCTGTGCACAAAAATAAAAAATAAAAGACATTATGTAGCCATTGCTGCGAGAGTGTGAATTATATAGCTGTTTTTTTTACAGACTCTCTAAAGCATAAATCAGCACTTATGCTGCAATTGTCTTTCCCTTTGGATGCACTGCGACATGTCCTAATCCTATTGTGACTTGATTGTTTCATAGCAAAGTGCTCCACTGAGGCCTGTAATTGGTATACTGGACCAAATTAGATTGCTGTATGTTTAGGAAAGTAAGGGTCATTTCACATCAGCACCTCTCATTAAAAAGTCACATGCCAGGCCGAGTATGCAGCAGAGTGGGAACTGGGGGAGGGGTTGGTCATGCATTCAAACAAATTGGCTCAGTCTGTGGTATTCTGCAGAGGCCTGATGAAGCCTGTCTTCTCAATCCACCTAATTGCCCTATTTTATTGTGTTGTTAATGTATTGTATGAAAGAATAGACAATTAACAACTAATAATAAACCTTTTCAGTAAATAATAATGGGGAAAAAGTTCAGTTTATTGCCCCTTCCAGTTGATGCTATACCCTTGATGGGCTGATTGGCCTCCCTTAATTCAGAACGTGGTATGGGAATATGAAGGATGAAGTACACTGGCTTTCCAACAAACCTTTGAAATTTATGGATAGGATATCTCACAGTACAACAGTAAAATGCAAGAGGACTGGTTATGACTCCCAAGGTTGCTGGTACAGTAGGTTGCAATTTATTTCATGCCTGCCTTCTGGCAGTTTGACACCAGCATCAGATGAAAACTTAGCCAATCCATGGCTTCCGTCTGAGTGTAGTAAAGAGGATTATTGGGGGAACTTGTGGGTGGAACACAAGGGTGGGAAGGCCTGCGTTTTCTCTCCGGACCCTGAGGAGCATTCTAGCTCCTCCTGTCTTCGACATAATATAGTAAAACATTTCCTTCAGAGCTTCAGTCTTTCTGACCTGACAGGGAAACCAGATTTAAAACTGATGGTGCAAGGATTAAGTGAGTCTGACAAGGTAGTAAGATTCCAATCTCTTGTGATTATGAAGTATGTATTCCCTTTTCCTTCATATTATCATCCCAGCGGGGTAAAATCAAGATTATTGGAATTCCTGTGGAAAAATAATGAGTAAATCACCAGCAAAGTTTTACCAGCTTGCCAGCCTTGTTCATATGTGAAGAACTGGTTTAACACATGGACATGTCTCCCTTCCCTCCATTTGCCGGGAGGTGGAAAATTTTACTTTACCAAAGGAAGTGACAGAAAGCTGACCAACTGGATGCAGCTGGAAACAGAACTGGAATCCAATTCTGTACAGAAACAGAGGTGAAGACACCTACCAAGTTACTCCTTGAAATAAATCTATAAGACACCTAATACGTATCTTTTTCATGCCTTTTAAGTTGTTTACCTTTTAATTTCAGTTTAGGTTCAAATCCTGAAATGTGAATCCATTTACAATAAAATAAGAGACAAAACAGGTAATAAGTGGTGATTCAAATTCTGACCACACTCCAATATTCAAATTACTTTAATTTTTGAAAATTGCAAAATGCCTGCTATGAGAAGCAGCTTGGATAACATACAACAATTAGTATATTTTGGAGTACGAATTATCTGCGAATTAAGATCAGAGATATTTGGGTAAACTATGGGAACTTCAGCCAGGGAAATAGGTTAGGTGGATTTTAGTGCTAGAAGCATTTACTAAAGAAAGATTTATAGGTTACAGGATCTTAAAAAGAGAACTCTATTTTGACATTAAGCAATGAATGTTTCCGAAATTCCTGGTGTTCATTTTATTCATATATTTTCTGTATTTCATTGCATTATAGGCCATTTCAGACTATCAAGTCTATAACAGCTCCCAGAACAGTTCCATCCACCAGTACTTATTACCCATTAACCTCACATTTCCATCAACTTACCTCAGATATCTATGCTCTGAAGCAATGTACTAGAAGCAATTTATGGTGGTCATTGACATATTAATCAGCACATCCTTGAGATGCAGGAGGAAATGAGAATCATAGAGTCAAACAGCACAGAAACAGGCCATTCAGACCAACTGGCTCATGCCAGCCCAAATTCTTATCTAAACTAATCCCATTTGCCAGTGGTTGGTCACATCCCGCCAAACCAGGGGTTCCAAACCTGGAGTCCATGGACCCCGAGCTTCGTGGTATTGTTCCATGGCACAAAAAAGGTTGGGAACCCCACCTCTAAATGTTACCTAATCATCACCAATCTGACTTCTCTCTATTTAAAGAATGTTAATGTCAACATTTAAATGGTAGAAAGTAGCTGCCTTGATGGCTTTCTCTAGCAGTCATTCCATATATCAAACACGCTGAAAAAGTTGCCTCTCAGGTTCCTATTACATTTCTTCCCTCTTTTGTTAAGCCTATATTCTATAGTACGTGATTCCCCAACCCTGCTAAAAGGACAATATATATTCACCCAATCTATGCCTTTCACGATTTTTTTTGTATCTCTATAAGATCATGATTCATTCTCTTATTTTCTGAAGAGTAAAGTCCCAACTTTCTCACCCTCTTTCTATTGCTCAGTCCCTCAAGTCCTGGCAACATCCTCGTAAATCTAGGGTCAATCAGACTAGCCTAAGAAAACCCTTGTGGTCTTAGGTAAAACATCCAGTCTCTGCAGATAGAACAGGATCTAAACTGAATCACTACAGGTTGTAATGGATTGGCTCTACCAGCTGTACCTCTGTGCCACCACAAAAGTATTGGATGTAGGCTTTGCCACCCCTTTCTGTCCTTGTACTAAGATTCTTGCTGGTGGTCCACCTCAGACCATTCACAACTCCATGCATCTGCACTCACTTTCATACACTTCCCTTTCAGTTTCAAAACAAGATTCCCTTCTCTGAAAGATGTTATGGCAACTTTGCAGTTACGAGTACAGAACTAATAAAAATTTATTTCATCTGAAAGGAAAATCATTCTAACCAGCATGCTGAAGATAACATAGACAACCATGAATGGCATTGAGTTATCCACCAGGAAGCACACAGAAATTTGCTGCTGAGCTGTTTTCCCACTTTACGCCATCAAAGTTTCCGAAAATCTTCCATGGTTTTCCATTGCATGCACAATTTACCACTCTCCCATAAATCCTAAAATTCTGCAGAACAATGGATTTCAAAGGCTCAGAGATGAGAATAGAGAGAATGAAAGATCAAGGACTCAACTGATTTCACCAATGCTGTTAGTTATTTCTGTCTTGCCTGTTTGTGGTCATAATGACGCATTGCCCAAGAGCATCCCTCAAGTAGTTGAACGCCTTTTGCATCCTACAATCTATCCTGGTTTGTGGCTCAAACAATGTGAGATACTCCATTGACTCTCTTTCTGAATGAGTACAATCTTTCACGTGATGGTTTTCCTTTCACTTTTAATAAAAAAAATCCAAAATAAAAACAATTTGGGGTAAAAAGTGATATTGATCAAATGTGTCAACAGAACAAAATGAATGGTTCAAATTTATCAAACAAAAGCCCAACATTTGAGGCAATTTATGCCAAAAAAAGGTGACAGGTCTACAATGGAACACATTATTTCAGCTGACAAGACCTGCAGGCATTAAAAAAAATGGGTTTAGACTTTACAGACGCTGTCTCATACAATGCATCGTGACATCTATTTTAGTGATTGTGTTCCACAGTTATCAGTCCCTGTCACAGCTCTACATTTTACTGCATTGTTTTATGTTACAGTTCAAGGGAAGGAAAGAAAAGCTGTATCAGGCCATATTAATAATTGCGATTAACAATTAACACTGCTTATTTACGTACAACTTTTTGTGTTGAGGATGAATGACTTGTCTTTCATTGAGAAAGAATAAGTGGCTTGCAGCCAGTAGGACTGAAAGGAAGATTGCTATGTGTACAATAACGGAGCACAATTAGACTGTTTTACTACACAAAGACAAAAGTGGCAGGGTGACAGCTCTTTTATTTATCTGATCTCCTGCACGGCAGATATAGCGTGAACCCACTTGGCAGCTCTGGGTCTCTTTTAAGCTTTGCACAGATCAGCAGAGCAGCTAGACCTGCAGCCCAGCACTTTTTCCTGTAAAGTGGTGACACTTTCCTGGTGTTCGAGGCTCCTTGCTTGGCACTACAAGCATCTCCCACTGCCTGTCCCTGACACCAAAAGGAAAGTTTCCACAAGGAAGAGGCAGATTGTCTCTGATGCTGCTGCAAGGAAGCCTTACATTGTACCTGTATCTCGCTGAAATTGTGCATATGACAATAAATCCGACTTTACTTGACAGAGACACAGCAGCACCAACACATCCTGTCCCCCACCTTTCCTATTCATACCTCCTCCACTTCTCCACTACTGAAATGAAAATCCATTCTCTCTCTCTTTCCCGGTTCTGATGAAGGCATCCCAGACCTGAAATGTTAACTGTTTTCCTCTCATTTAGATTTTGTCTGACCCGCTGAGTGTTTCCAGAATTTTCTGTTTTTCTTTTATATTTACAGAATCCACAGATTTTGATTTTGGCAACTTGATACAAGTCAGCTTCAGAATTACAAGAAGTTATACTTCCATGCCATGAATCTCTGCTCACTCCTTTAACAGTGTAGTAGGCATAAAGAGCAGTTTTCAAGTTATCTATTAATATATGCATGCAGGAGTAGGAGAACTCTGACCTCATCCTCCGCGGCCTTGCAGCTACATCGAAGCATGGGGAGGGCTTCAGGAGTAAACCCCGAGGGAAAAATCCAGAACTGGAGTCTCGAAGGCAGTCCTGCGCTGGGTTCAATGCAGACTGACAACTCCTGTGATGCTGCTGGTGCTGTATCGGTCTCTGCCTTTCCTTTGGGTTCATCAGATGCGTGGAGAGGGGGAGCTTGCTGTCCATATTGTCCTGCCCAGGCTTGCATACGCAGTCAGCAAGGGCGCAACATCGTGCTCGACCTTGACCGACGGAGGGCTCCAGAGCTTATTGCATGATTTTCATTCGGAGAATCCTATGTGTGGAGAAACGACTAACACAGTGCTATCATTTGTTTGCGTTATTTATCCCATTTATTTTGAAATGGTGGCAAATGATAATATGAACTAATGTTGGATTCAGAGAAAATGTTAAGGGAAGTTATTAGACCTTATGAAATTGGAACATTGAATGGTACAGCTCAGGAGCAAGCCAATAATATCTGTGCTTGCTATGAATTAGAATCAGAAGGAGGTTTAATATCACTGTTTTATGTCATGAAATTTGTTAACTTCATGGCAGCAGTACAATGAAACACATGATAAACAAACAGAAAAAAACTGAATTACTTTAAGTATATTTATGTCTATTAAATGATGCCGAATTAAACCAAAACTATAACCAAAGATGGTGGAGGAAGCAGACATGATATTGGTAATTAAGAGGCTTTTAGACAGGTGGATGATCCACTTTGCTCTTTTCCCTGCACGTCCATGTGCCTGTTCAAATGCCTTTTAAATGCTGCTATCATCTTTGCTTCCATAACCACCTTGGCAGCAACTTTCAGGGACCTACTGCTCTCTATGTAAAAAAAAATTATCCCACACATCTTTTTTTAAACTTCCCCCTCTCTCACTTTATAGCTATGCCCTCATAAGAAAATCAAAAGAACTGCCGGAAATCTGAAATTAAAGCAGAAAACGCAGCAGGTTAGTCAGCATCTGTGGATAGAGAAACAGTAAATGGCTGAAGTTGAGGAAATATCTCAGATGCTGCCTAACCAGCTGAGTTTTCCTGGCATTCTCATTTTGCGTTGGACCTGCATCCTTTTTACAGACATTGAAATCAGTGAGGGTGAGAGCAGGTATTCAGCACTGTCTGCCTGTGTTTCACCAGTCTCTCTGTCTCTCCCTCTAGCTCTCTGCTGTTGGAGGAAGGTGCCTGTGTTTGACTGGTATCTCTCTCGCTCTCGCTGGCAGATGGTGCCGGAGTCATGGGTCTTGAGCAAAGTTTAATAGATGGGATTCGTGTATTAGACTTTGCATTTCATGTTAAATGTCTTTCTGCTTTCGGGTTAATCCTTTTTTATTGCCATTTTGTGCGATTTTGACTGGAGCAGACTAGCTGTGCCGCCTGCTGTCAATGACGATCAGTCCCTACATTGGACTGAACTTAAATGAACTGAACATACCTAGACTGCTTGAACCACTTTGTAGTTTGATATTTTATATTCTGTTTTTCACTTGTTTTTTCCTGTTTATATGATTTGATGTTTATTGTGCATAGGGGTGGTTGATGTTTTTCTTTGTTTTGTGGCTATCTGTGGGTAAGACAAATCTCTGGTGGTATACTACATGCATGCTTTGATAATAGCTGTGTTTGAACTTTGAAATTTGAATTACACAAGACAGTGAGGCTGATCTCAGATCCCAAAGTCAAGAAACATTCAAACAAAGTGCTTTCTATAATTAAAATGGGTTTTATTTTTAGGCATCACTGCAATCTGCTGCTAACAGCCAGGTCCTGGGAGATGAGGGTCAATGTGGGAAGGAGGCTGCAGTTCCCGGAGTTGGTGCACACAACTCTCCACCTGGACATTGTATTGTGGTGAAATGAAGACGGGAAATTAATTCTGGTTGAGATGTCGGTGCCGTGGGAGGAGAGATGGGAAGAGGCCTGTGAGAGAAAGGCCTTGAAGTACCAGCCCTTAGTGCAGGAGTGCAAAGACAAGGGATGGCAGGCATGGTTGTTCCCTGTGGAGATTGGCTGCAGAGGTTTCCCAGCCAAATCAGCATGGCGGTTGTTGTCAGCTCTGGGCCTGGATGAAAGGAGCAAAAAACAAGCAGCTCGTAGGATGAGGGAAGAGGCAGAACGAGCCTCTTGTTGGATTTGGAGTAGGAGAGAGGAGGGAAGCTGGAAGCCAGGAGCAGATGGGCAGTGATTTGGCCACCACTGCTGGCCCACCAACTGGAGAGTGTCATGGTTAAGGGCAGAAACACGCTGTGAAGGTTGGGAACCCCCTGATGACATCTGCTCCTGGCTGAAGGCTACAGCTACCTCATAAGGTATCTGGAGAATGCACCCTTACAGATGTATGTAACAAGCAAGCTGATTGCCTGGATATGCAAACGAAGGCCTTAATACAATGTTTAGGTCTGATCATGGAAAACCATTTCTGGGGCTGGACTCAGAATTCTCCAGAGGCTGAAAGATCAGGAAAGATTTGAAAACAAAATTAAGCCTATCTGTGGAAAGAGAAGCAGAGTGACTTCTGTCACAGTGCTGAGTCAGTAAGTTACTGATCTCTACCCGGCCAGACTGTTGGCTGCATTTGCCCTCTTCCAGTGAAGGTGCAACAAAAGGTTTTTCCTGTTAGTACAGTTACAGACTGGGGACCTATTGGAACAAGCTCTGGGCTCCACCACTGTATAAACCAAATATCACTGCCATGAGCCCAGCAGAGTGTTGGCCTTCTGCTTTCTCGAGCACCTGTATTTGCCATTTGTAATCTTAACTAGAGCCATTAAGCCCTGGTGCTTTCTGTTTATTCTTGTCAAGTTAATTGTGACTGGCACGGGTTTCCCACATTCTATAATTACTTAAAGGGGTCTCTCGTTCAGTGAGTGAGCGGAGTCCTTGTGGAGAATGATTTGTCTCGCGGTGTCACTCGGTTGTGCCTCTGATGTTCTGTTGGTATCCCTATGTCTAACCTCCTGCTTCTGTCTCTTCATGGGGAGTCTACTGTTTCTCCACTCCTGGGTCGAGTCGTTGCCAATGCACACCGTGACAGAATCTGCCATTCCCCTGCTCCTGAGCCATTGCCAGTTCTCACCTTGACAGAGTCTGCTGTTCCTCTGCACTTGGGTCCAGCTCTGTCACCGACCACCGTGACATTTCCCATTCCTCTGCCAAATGCTTATTCTCTCCTTTCCCTACCCAGGTTTAAGAAAACTTCATAAAACTGCATCCTCTCTGATTCCATGATTTCAGTCGCCAGAAGGTCAGCGTTAAATCCCTTGCTCCTGGTCCTCATCCTTCTCCTGCTCCCTTCTTTCTCTTTCATCTGTACTTTAGAAAACTCTTCTCCAAGTCACATACAATTGCAGTTTTTGATTCAGAAGCCTGAAAAACTTTGCCCTCAGTACATCATGATATCCCTGCAAATGCCTCTTAGAAAGTAGGGCCTGTGATGTCATATTGAACTATTAAA
This sequence comes from Hemitrygon akajei, assembly GCF_048418815.1. Classification (NCBI taxonomy): domain Eukaryota; kingdom Metazoa; phylum Chordata; class Chondrichthyes; order Myliobatiformes; family Dasyatidae; genus Hemitrygon; species Hemitrygon akajei. Next base: position 127,093,809 of record NC_133125.1, read on the forward strand.
AGAAAATGTAATAAATAATTATCTTGTTTGCACCGTCAGTTGCTCAGATTTTATTTACATTTTGATTACACTGCAGGTTTAAAAGAGGTATCACTGCTCAGTGAGCTGAAAATGTTACGATGGACCTGGTTTGTTAAACAGCAGGGGGCTGAATAGCAAACATCTCAAGCACATGCCTCATAAACTGGGAGCTAATCAAGAAAATACAAATGGGTCTCTCCAGCCAGCTGTATCATGTTAATAGCATCGTTTGTGTATGCTTCTAGAAGCCCAGTAAATCTCGACAGCCTCAGGAGTGCAGCATAGAGCAATTCTTCAGTTACAAGCATAATCACAAACCCTCTGACAAAAGTATCTGTTTAGGACACCAGATATTGAATAGAAATCAAAGGGCAATTGAGCTTCATCCTGACTGATCTGTTTCAAGGTTGAAGTAATTGCCTACAGTGATTTAAAATTTAAAAAAGGGCACAGTTCTTACAACAGGCTAACACTCAAATGAAAAAGATCTGTGCAGTTTATGACAGGGGACTGGGTGGGTTATTTCTCCCTTCCACGGCCAAATAATTCAATAATGTTGAGAGTGAGAAATTTACCTTTGGTGACAAACATATTCAAAGGAACCAGCATATTGGTTGGGGAACATAAATGATGCCGGAAGCTGGACTGCACACATAATGCTGGTGACTGCTGTCATAAACTAGTAATCACAATGATGCATGAGAACGTTAAGCAATCTGTAAGTAGCCTACTGATTTTGACTACTATATTAAAAGCACCAAGATGCAATAACAGCAACTTGCATTTGAATAGGGTCAAACAAAAGAAAATAATCCCAACTGAGTATGCAGTGATGTAGTGAGACAAAAGCTGATAAAAATCGAGAGGTTTATGGAGAAGTGATCAAAAGGTTATAGAAAGAGAAGGCTTTTGAAAGAGGGTCGTTGAGAGAAACATGGGATTTTAGATGGCATGGTCATTGAGCCTTTAAGTTTAGAGTGCTGCAGGGAAGTTCATCGGAAGTTGGAGCAATGGGACTGGGTCACTAAACTCCTTTCAGAAAGGAAATCCTGAAGTTCTTAATACTATGAGTAACTTCAGACCCGCAAAAATGTGGTTGTCTCTTAACTGCCTTCCGAAGCAATCATGGAAGCCACCCAGCTCAGAGACAATTGAGGATGGAGAACTAATATTAAATCTTATGAAGGAACAAAATATAATCATGGTGCAGGAGAAGCCAATGTTGGAAAATGGAGAGATGAATCCATTAAGAGGTATAAACACAAGGATACAATGAGCCATAAAAGGAGATTGCATTACACACACTGATGCACAGCAGTTTGGGTAAAAAGAGCTTAGGTTTGTTAGCACACATATCTCAATCTCACCTATATGAATACTACTAGGTGATTCAGTTGCTAGTGTATTGGACACATTTCAAGTTAGATCATATATCATGGAATAATAGCTGAAGGAGATGTTACTGGAAAAGAATGCTCAGGCACAAATTGTGATGAGCCAGCTATTCTGAGTAGCGATCATGCACTCCACCAACAACAATTTACACTGGTGTAGAGACCAAATATAATAATAAGTCCCAGGACCTCCCACAGGAGGAATATAACATACAGTTTGATACTGAACTGCAAGGACAAATATTTAAACACATGGGCAGCCACGTCGACTGTAAAGACCAACTTGAGGAGGGAGACAGAAGTAGAAATTTTCTGGGAGAAACTCCAGATGCAGGAAGACAAAAACTTTATAGTTCTGGCTCCAATTGTAAACAACTGGAAGTTAGAGGTCTAAGGGTATTTGAACTGGAAACCAAAGCCATAAGAAGATGTAAATTTATTTTTGATCCAAGCATACTGTATCTACAGTCAAAAGCAGAACAAATACCTTCCACATATAGTCAGTCCAAGAGCTTTAGCATGGCTTCCTGATCTCTATACTTACCAAATGCACAATCTATCCACACAGAGATCATCAGTTATTGATACATAATCTGCAGCCAGGAATTGAGAAAAAATACATGATATGTGTCACGCGCTCGCTTCCGGCTGATTTGCCATCTCAATGTGTGTAGGTGTGTGTATATATGTACGTGTACAGTAGCCTAATGGTTAGCATAATACTTCACAGTGCCAGTGATCGGGGTTTAATTCTGCTCTTGTCTGTAAGGAGTTTGCAGGTTCTCCCCGTGACCACGAGGGTTTTCACTGGATGCCCTGGTTTCAAAGACGTACAACTTGGTGAGTTGTAGGCATGGCATGTTAGCGCCAGAAGCATGACAACACTTGTGGCTGCCCGAACTGGTGGAAGTGGGTAAGATAACAATGATTAAGAGATATTTGGACAAGTGCTTGGATTGGAAAGGATTATAGGGAAGTAATTCAAACACAAACAACTGGGACTAGCTCAGGTAGGAATGTGCAAGTTAAGTTGAAGGGCCAATTTCCATGTTGTATTACTCGCTGACTACGATCCTTTTCCTGGCCCAGTGCCTACCTAAGTCAATACTGATGGGCACTACCATAAGGGCACATCAGCCTAGCACACATTGACTTGATCTACTCTGAAGCTGCATTTCTATTCTTCTCACTCATTTTCTTTAGTGACTAGAGCATTCTGTTAAATAGCTATTAAAAAGTATTGGCAGGTACAATGTGGGCATCACTGGGTCATAGCTGAAAGTAGATCATAGTTGAGAGCTTAACATCCAAGAATACACATTTTATCAAAAGGCTAGGCAGGTAGGCAGAGGGGGTGGGGTGGCTCTGTTGGTTAAAAAAATGAAATCAAATCCTTAGAAAGAGGTGACATAGGATGAGAAGATTTAGAATCTTTATAGGTAGACTCAAGAAACTGCAAGGGTAAAAATAGTTTATGGGCATTTCAATAATGCAGGTGGTTTGGTAAAATCAGGTTGGTGCTCAATCCCAAGACAGGGAAATTGTAGAAAGCCCGCAAGATGGCTTTTTAGAACAGCTTGTGGTTAAGCCCACTAGGGAAAGGAAATTGTGAATTGGATGTTGTGTAATGAACTAGAGTTAATTAGGGAGCTTAAGGTGAAGGAACCCTGAGGAGCAGTCCTATAATAAGATAGAATTCACCCTGCAGTTTCAGAGGGAGAAGATAAAGTCAGATTTATTAGTTGTCTAATGGAGTAATCAGAATTACAGAGCCATGAAGAGAGGAGCTGGCCAAAGTTGATTGGAAGCGGACACTAGCCGGAATGACGGCAGAACGGTAATGGCCGGTGCTTATGGGGGAAATTCAGAAGGCGCAGGATAGATACATCCCAAATATGAAGTATTCTAAAAAGAGGATGAGGCAACCATGGCTGACTAGGGAAGTCAAAGACAGCATAAAAGCAAAAGAGAAGGCACATAATATAGCTAAAATTATTAGGAAGTTAGATTAGGAGGCTTTTTAAAAACCAACAGAAGGCAACTAAAAAAGCCCTAAAGCGAGAAAAGATGAATTATGAAGGTAAACTAGGTAGCAACATAAAAACATATATTCTTTTTCTGATTTATAAAGAGTAAAAGATGGATGTGAGTGTATAGCAGGCCACTGGAAGTTGACACTGGAGGGGTAGTAATGGGGAATAAAGCAATAGCAGAGGAGCTTAAGTATGTTGCGTCACTCTTCACTGTGGAAGACACTAGCAGTGTGCCAGAAATTCAAAAGTGTCCCTGGGCAGAAATGAGTGTAGTGCTATTACTAAGGAGAAGGTGCTTAGGAAGCTGAGAGGTCTGAAGGTTGAAAAGTTATTTGGACCAGATGGACCACACCCCAGGGTTCTGAAAGAGCAATTGGGGAGGTATTAGTAAAGATTTTTCGAGGATGTCCAGATTCTGGAATAGTCCCAGAGGATTAGAAAACTGCAAAGGCCGCTCCACTCTTTAAGAAAAGAAGAAGGCAGAAAATGGGAATTATAGGCCAGTTAGCCTGACTTCAGTGATTGGGAAAATATTGGACTCCATTATTAAGGATGAGGTTTCAGGGTAGTTGGAGGCAAATAGGCCATAGTCAGCATGGTTTCCTAGGAGGACATCTATCTGTTGGAATGCGTTGAGGAAATAATAGGCAGTGGATGTTGTTTACTTAGATTTTCAGAAGGCCTTTTATAAATGCAACACTTGATGATGCTTAACAAGATAAGAGCCCATGTTATTACAGGAAAGATACCAGCATGTGTAGAAGATTAGCCGCTTAGCAGGAGGCAAAGAGTGGGAATAAAGGGGGCCTTTGCTGGTTGGCTGCTGGTAACTAGTGGTGCTCCGTAGGGGTTGTGTTAGGTCCGTTTCTTTTCACATTATATATGCCAATGGTTTGGATGACCGAACGATGGCTTTTTAGTCAACTTTGCAGACAATATGAAAAGAGGTGGAAGGGCAGGTAGTGCTGAAGAAGCAAGGAGTCTGCAGAAGGGCTTAGACAGATTAGGAGAATGGGCAAAGACGTGGCAGATGGAATATAGTTTAGGAAATGTATGGTCATACACTTTGGTAGAAGAAATAAAAGCATAGACTATTTTCCAAATGGGAAAAAAGATCAAAAATCAGAGGGGCAAAGGGATTTGGGAGTCCTTGTGCAGGATCCCCTAAAAGTTAACTTGCAGGATGAGTTGGTGGTAAGGAAAGCAAATGCAAATTTAGCATTCATTTGGAGAGGATTATGAATCTAAGATCATGGATGTAATGCTGAAGCTTTATAAAGGATAGATCAGACCACACTTGGAGTATCGTGATCAGATCTGGGACCCTTATCTAAGAAATGATGCTCTGGCATCGGAGAGGGTCCAGAGGAGATTCATGAGAATGATTTCAGGGATGAAAGGGTTAACATATCAGGACTGTTTGATATCTTTGGGCCTTTACACGCAGGGGTTTAGAAGAATGAGGGGGGATCTTATTAAAACCTATCCAATATTGAATAGCCTACATAGAGTGGATGTGGTGATGATGTTTCGTATAGTACAGTAGAGGGATGTCCATTTAGAATGGAGATGAGAGAAAAATTTTTTAGCCAGAGGTAGAGAGTCCGCGAAATTTATTTCCACAGATGGCTGTGGAGGTGAAGTCATTGAGTATATTTAAAACAGAGGTTGATAGGCTCATGATTAGTCAGGCTTCAAAAGTGATGGGAAGAAAACTGCAGAATGAGTTTGAGAGGGATTGTAAATCAGCCTGAAGGAATGGCACAGCAGGTTTGATGGGCCAAATGGCCTAACTCTGCTCCTTGTCTTATGGTCTTATTTTCAACTGCACACCAATGGCTGTTTAAGAATCTCATATTTCTATTTGCAAGTTTCCACTTTAATACATTCAGTAGCAACTTTATCAGGTTACTTCCTCTACTGAAAAAAGTGGCCACTGAGTGTATGTTTGTGAACCTCTGCTGCTGTTGCTCATCCGTTTCAAGGTTCGACATCTTGCATGTTCAGAGGTGGTCTTCTGCACACCACTGTTGGTACATGTGGCTATTTAAGTTACTGTTGCTTTCCTGTCAGCGTGAACCAGTCTGGACATTCTGTTCTGACCTCTCAGATTAACAAGACATGTTTTGCTCACAGAACAGCCACTCACTGGAAGTCTTGTTTTGCTTTTTGCACCATTTTCTCCAAACTCTAGAGACTGTTGTGCATGAAAATCACAGGAGATCAACAGTTTCTGAGATACTCAAACCACCCTGTCTGGCAGCAACGATCATTCCATGGTCAAAGTCCCTTAGATCACATTTTATTCCAATTCTGATGTTTGGTCTAAACAACAACTGAATCTCTTGACCATATCTGCACACAGTTAAGCTTTATGTTGCTGTCACATGATTGGCTAATTAGATATTTGTATTAACAAGCAGGTGTACGGGTAATCATAATAAAGTAGCATCTGAGTGTATATTGTAACTCAGAATTATTAACAGTACTGTGAGTCAACGCAAATGTATAATTAATGTATCAATTAAGCTCAGGGAGGAAATGCCCCAAAACAAATCGAACTGTTACATTAAAATAATATTTTAAAAGCTTCTTTGACCTCAGACAATGATTAAGGTTAGATGACAGTGATTTGAAATCTGTAATTCAGGCACACAGATAAAATGGATAAAATTTTCAAAGAAAGGTCATTAATCTAAATTTGTATTTCCAGTTTCGCTCTCTACCTTTGCTGCCTGACCTGCGGAAGTATTTCTATTTTGCCCTTTTTTCACTGTATCTTTTCATTGATTGAAAAGGTGCAAGACAACTATTTAAGAGGTTAATAATCTGCAATCCAGTTTTGATAAGAAGTGATAATTATCAAAATAAATGCCAGCAAGAATGCAGAAAGCATTTGTGAAGATGGTTGGAGCATGGAGCCCAATAATTGCAATGTAACACAACAGAAAATACCAGGTTTTCACATTTCATTGACCTTTAATGTTGTTTTGAGCCTCTAAATAGAGTATGTACAATTATTGATACTGATATGATAGGCAGCAATTCACCGCATTATCCTCAACTTTACAGATAAAAGAATAAAGACCTTCCCAATATGGTTCAGATATTTCTTATCCCATTATTCTCTATTTTCCTTCCCCCTTTTCATCCATTTCTCCTTTTAGAGTTCTCATATTCTGTATACTATTTCTCATTCTTATCTTTTTTTGCCTGTTAAAAAGACATTTAATCTATTTCCTGGAAAAGTCTGATCAATATAATGCATCAGAATGAAACGCAATATGCAGGAAAACAAAACTGTGCTGGATAGATTGTGACTACATTTTAGGTAACGATTTTGTGGTGCAAATGTTTGTTTTGTAAAACCCTGTATGATTCAGTGAAACTATAAGAAACACATTTTTATTGTAAAAAGCAGATTGTAGTGGTGATAATTGCAAAAACCCAACCTTGTGGTGGATTTCTAATAGTCATGTGATCATCATAACTGCATTTGCTCATATAGTATGATTTATAACATGGACAAATTAAAGTTAAACTACTGGGCTTTAATGTTGTTTATACAATGACATCATGTTGGCAGGAAAGGACTGAGGGAAAAAAGACCATCACTAGTGGGAAAAAAAGGTTAAAACAGGAATGCTACAATGAACTATTTAGGCAAATACTCCAGTACTCCATTTTGATAGGTATTTTCCACTTGACTGTTAAGTTGCAATTCAAGATCCTTGGTCCCTACCTGTATCTAATTACTTTTCCCTCTAACCACACATGCATTTTTACCTTCACTAGCCAAGTCTGATTCCATGGAGAAGACTGGCCATATATTGCTGAACAAACACTGCCTTCTTTCAATGAAAATAGGCCACGTTACACAAAGATGGGAGGGGAAAATAACATAAACTCTGCAGATGCTGGAAAAATGAGGTAAAAGCAGAAATTAATGAAAACACTCTGCAGGTCAGGCAGCATCTATGGAAGGAAAAACAATTAACATTTGACAAAGCATCTTTAACTGATTCTCTTGCCTCAAATGTTGCCTGAACGATTTCGACATTTTTTGTTTTTATGGCCATGTAAAGTATTATCTGGAAATATTATAAAACCGATGTATTCAATCTGAATATATCTTTTGTGACTCAGCCCAGGAATTCTTTGCATATTCACTTTGCAGCTTGGATCATGTGCACAATTCACATTTGAACATCCCAGTGGAACTCCAGACTAATTACCTAGGCCTTTGCATCAAATATTGGAAACAAATTATACCACTTTACATGTCAGTCTTGTGAAAAAGGAAAGCAAAATGTTCTTTTCTGATGTATCTCAATGGAAGCTTTAGGGAAATAGTAGATGAGATTAGAATCCAGCTGTAGGTATGTAACAAGTAGTTTTAACTCTTACACCTCAGTTTAGGTATGCAATGCTTTGCCAAGTCTGGAAAAACATGGTTCTTCAGTTCTCTCTGTGAGATGCCTATCAAAGTGTGCAAGAACGAAAAGAATTGGTACAGAAGATAGAAATATCAAATTAACGATAAAAACCTCATTCAATCCAAACCAATACTATCCAGCAAAATGCAGCCAATCAATAGTGTCAATAAATGGCTTTAACTTAAACAAAATGGCTACCATTTTCCTTCATGAATGCCCTGAATTACCACTCAGGCTTATACTCCAGGATGAGCCTTTCCTAGGTCAGGAATTTTGATATAAAATCATTTTGACCTCCTTGACATTTTAGGAAGGTCACTTATGCAGATCACAACCACAATATGTTTAAAACATTAAACTTTACCTCTACCTAGAGGGAATAAGATGAACCAGTTGGATATTAGCATTTTCATGCAGCAAAAATATTCCAGTTTGGCAATATCAAGAGTAGTATACACATGTCAGCATTAGAGCTCCCTCTACAGCCTGCCCTACATATCTGACTTCATTGCAGGCTACCAAATCACAGCTAGTTCTTGTTATATTAAAGCTGGTTAAATAGGAACTGATCAAAATAAACAAAGTATCATAAAGAGGGAATAAAGGAAATTGTAATGCAGTAATCTTTTGACTGGTTGCGATCAACTATCACGAGTCAATCTCCCATTACAGTTATTATTTTAAAAACAAATTATTAATACATTATTTACATATTAATACATAACATTAATGTAAGTAAATAATTGTTCCTAACTTGGTGATGATAAGTGCATCACATTGCAAATTTGAGCCTAGGTACATTTGTTTCCGTATGAAAAAATTGAAACTTTTAAATTCAAATATCATTTCATTTTTGTGTGCTTCTTTTGTCCTTTTTAGGTGTAGGTCTTCAGAGTGAACAAATAGAACATTTCATGAGCACTTTGTTTATTCCTTTGATTTTTCAATTCATTCTTATGGATTCTGGAAGAACATCTTCACCAAGAGACTTTTTAAATGTGTGAATTGCTACTACAGAGAGCATTTGTGGAGAATAGCAGAGATGCATTTAAATGGACACTGGATGTACACTTAAGGGAGAGAGGAATTGATAGGCTTAAATAAAGTAGGGTTGGAGAAGACTATTTCTGTTCCGTTAATTGAACGTATTTAATTTATGCAAATAATTGGGACTTTTAAAGGTCATTTGGGGAGTTTATAGTTTACAAAATCAAAAGCAGATTGAAGTGTTGCATTAAAAATACATTGAAGTAAAGCAAACTTTTTTTTCTAAATTTAAAACTGGTGTCCATGGCAATGAATGAATGATCAAACAGCTTTGCTCTTGCGATACTGAGATTGGAAAAAAGCCAATGTTGATTCAGTTTTACATTACCTTTTCTATCACCGCAATTTCAACTGCAGTGGCTAAGGAGAAGGTGATGGTGGCAGTAAATGTGGAGAACTACAGTTTTGCCTGGTATTTAATTGTTCTCTTAAAATAAAAATTGAAATGCTTTTGCATCTAGTGTCAGCAATGCTGCAAAATGTTTCAGTTGAGGGGTAGATGTTCCCCTATCCTACCTCCCAAAAATATATCTTATTCCAACAGTTAAAACCGAAAATTTCTTTAATTTCTGCTCATGATGATTAGCTGTTTAATTTTCAGTGAGACTGTCAGACCTGCTTTCTTTTACGGATAATGATTAAACAGTTTCATTGTGGGTCTTGCTGAAGCGGAATGGTAAGATCTGATGCACCACTTTGGTTTCGAGTGGAGCCAGAATCAAGGCCATTCTGTTATTTAAGACTGTTTGCAATGGAGTTTGGCAATCTTCATTGCGGGAATAAGGGCAAAATGTATATGAAGGACATCAAGCTTCCTCCATAATGACATATGCCATATGCGCAAGTGAAACAACTATTTGTCTTCAGATCAACGTTCTTCAAATTGACTCCGCTCAAATGGATGCCAAAACCAAATCTCGCTCAGATGGTCTTCACGCGTGTCAAGTACAGTATTGTGCAAAGGTTTTAGAGACATATATGTTGCTAAGGTGCCTAAGACTTTTGCACAGTACTGTATTTGTCAACATGGAGTGGAGGGCGAGACTCTTAGTCTCGCCTGAGCAAACGATGTTGGGAATGTTGAGGGTTGAGTGCCACAGAAGGGATTTGGGACAGGTAGCCAGGGGGGGGGGGGGGGGTTGGGGTTATGGGTATAGATGCACCCAGCCTTGAAACACCGGGCAAGGTCATTTGATTCCTAACAAATGGTTTATTGATCATTACAGAATGTTTCTCTGGTGCTTCCCACCCCTTCCCTTCTCCCTTCTCCCTTCTTATTTTATCAACCATGATGTCCCTCTCCCAGCCCCCTTCCTACTCTCAGTATACAATAGAGACACATATCAGAATCAGGTTTATCGTTACTCAGATACGTTATGAAATGTGTTTTTGTTTTACAGCAGCAATACAGTGCAATGGATAAAATTACTACAGTACTGTGCAACACACACAAAATGATGCAGGAACTCAGCAGGCCAGGCAGCACTGGTGGGAAAGAGTACAGTTGACATTTCGGGCCAAAACCCTTCATCAGGACTGGAGAAAAAAGATGAGGAGTCAGAGTTAGAAGGTGGGGGAGGGGAGGAAGAAATACAAGGTGATAGGTGAAACCAGATGGAGGGGGGAGGGGTGAAGTAAAGAGCTGGAAAGTTGATCTGCGAAAGAGATACAGGGCTGGGGCAGGGGGGAGTCTGATAGGAGAGGACAGAAGGTCATGGAAGAAAGAAAAGGGGGAGGAGCACCAGATGGGCATGTTCCCTCCTGGAACTTACCCCTGCAAGCAGAACAAGTGGTACACCTACCCTTACACCTCTTCCCTCACTACCATTCAGGGCCCAAAATAGTCCATCCAGGTGAGGCGACACTTCACCTGTGAGTCTGTTGGGGTCATTTACTGTAACCAGTGCCCCCAGTGTGGCATCCTGTATATCAGTGAGATCCAACGTAGACTGGAAGACCGCCTCATCGGGCACCTACACTCCATCTGCCAGAAAAAGCAGGATCTCTCCGTGGCCACCCATTTTAATTCCACTTCCCATTCCCATTCTGACTGTCAGTCCATGACCTCCACCACTGTCACGATGAGGCCACTCCCAGGTTGGAGGAACAACGACCTATATTCCATCTGGGTAACCTCCAACCTGATAGCATGAACAACAATTTCTCAAACTTCTGGTAATGCCTCCCCCCCACCTTCACCTTTCCCCATTCCTATTTCCATCTCTCACCTTATCTCCTTGCCTGCCCATCACCTGCCTGTGGTGCTCCACCCCCTTTTCTTTCTTCTGTGGCCAGTCTGCGTCGGGTCTCACCAATATATAAAAAGCCACACCGGGAGCACCGGACGCAGTATACCACACCAGCCGACTCACAGGTGAAGTGTCGCCTCACCTGGAAGGACTGTCTGGGGCCCTGAATGGTGGTGAGGGAGGAAGAGTAAGGGCAGGTGTAGCACTTATGAGTCCCTGTGAGTCGGCTGTTGTGGTATACTGCGTCCGGTGACAAGACTGGGAGACCGTTTTGCTGAACACCTACGCTCGGTCTGCCAGAGAAAGCAGGATCTCCCAGTGGCCACACATTTTAATTCCACGTCCCATTCCCATCCCCATTCTGATATGTCTATCCATGGCCTCCTCTATTGTCAAAATGAATCCAAACTCAGGTTGGAGGAACAACACCTTATATACCAGCTGGGTAGCCACCAACCTGATGGCATGAACATTGACTTCTCTAATTTCCGTTAATGCCCCTCCTCCCCTTCTTACCCCATCCCTGACATATTTAGTTGTTTTTGTTTTTTTTCTCTCTCTGCCCATCACTTTGCCTGTTCTCCATCTCTCTGATGCTCCCCCCCCTTTTTCTTTCTCCCGAGGCCTCCCGTCCCATGATCCTTTCCCTTCTCCAGCTCTGTATCACTTTCGCCAATCACCTTTCCAGCTCTGAGCTTCATCCCACCCCCTCCGGTCTTCTCCTATCATTTCGCATTTCCCCCTCCCCCCACTACTTTCAAATCTCTATGTATCTCTCCTTTCAGTTAGTCCTGATGAAGGGTCTCGGCCCGAAACATCGACAGTACTTCTCCTTATAGATGCTGCCTGGCCTGCTGTGTTCCACCAGCATTTTGTGTGTGTTGTTGTTTGAATTTCCAGCATCTGCAGATTTCCTCATGTTTGCTCAGGATCAGAACTCATTCATAACCTGGGGACTGCCTGTACTTTAAAATCATCTCTAGATTACTTTTAATACCTAATACATATGTAAATATGCTCAAACAACTAGTACTGGAGAGAGAACTTCCGGGTTTTTCCGATCTGCGGTTGGTTGAATCCGCGCATGCGGAAGCCGCGGATAAGGAGGGCCGACTGTATTATTAATAGCGACAATGACACTAAGTATTTAATAACCCCCATATGTAGCATTCTTGCTTCTGAATAAGAATGATACAGGTTCAAGCTCCACTTCAGAGGCTTAAATACAAAAGTCAAGAAAGATAGTCCAGAGGTGCACTGGAGGTAACATTGTTAGGTGAGCCACTAAGCCAAGGTTATGCTTTGCTCTGACATTGATTCCACTGTATATTTTGAAGAAGAGTGAGGAATTACCACACTCAATGTTTATCCATCAATCAACATCATTAAGCCAAGTTATCGCTGGAGTTTAGAAGAATGAGGGGTATCTCTTTGAAGCCTTTTCAAACATGGAAAGACCTAGATAAAATGGATGTGGAGAGGATGTTTCCTATAGTGGGGGAGTCTATGACCCGGGGCCATTGCCTCAGAATAGAAGGACATCCCTTTAGAACAGAGGTCAGGAGGAATTCCTTTAGCTGGTGCGTGGTGAATCTGTGGAATTTATTGCCAGCAATCAATTATCGAGTGTGTTTAAAGCAGAGGTTGATAATTTTTGATTAGGAAGGTTACAGGGAGAAGGGAGGTAAGTGGGATTGAGAGGGATGATAAATCAGCCATGATGGGATGGCAGAGCAGAGCTCATGGGCCGATGTCTTATGGTCCTATGGTCTGTTATCTGGCCATCATCAATTTGCTAATGATTGGGTCAAAATTGTCACAGAATGATACAACGGGTTTGCTACCTCACTTGGGTCCAATCCTGAACTTCCTGTGGCTATCTTGATGGAGTTTCCGTATTCTCCTTGAGAGAACTTGGGCTTCTTGTATCTGCTCTAGCTTTCGAAAACAAAATGTGGATTGGCCATTGTAAGTTGCCCCTAATACATAAATAAGTGGAAAAATATAGGAAGAATTGATGGGAATAAGGGGAGAATTAGAAGACAAAATCAGTGGGGAGCGTTGATTGCTGCTATGGATTTGGTATGTTGAATGCCTCTTTCTATATAGGAAATATGGAAGAATGCGTGGGAAAATTCTTGGCTATATTTCCCAATATCACTTCAGAAGTATTTCATTTCTTGTAAAATGCTAAAGTACATCTGTGGAAAGTACTACATCAATTCAATTCCTTCCTTCTTTACTTTCATAATTATCTATCCGTAGAAGTAGAAAATTCCAAGTAAATCTTATTATCAAAGTACATGTATGTCACCATATACAACTCTGTAATTCATTTTCTTGTGGGCATACTCAGCAAATCTATAGAATAGTAACTATAATGGGATCAATGAAAGATCAACCAGATTGCAGAAGACAACAAACTGCAAATGAAAATATCAATAAATAGTAATAGATAATGAGAACATGAGATAATGAAACAAAGAGTCCTAAAAGTGACATCATTGGTTATAGGAACATTTCAATGATGGGCAAGTGAGTGGAGTTATCTCTTTTTATTCAGAGCATGGTGGTTGAGGAGTAGTAAATGTTCTTGAACCTGGTGATGTGAGTCCTGGCGTGCTTGTATCTTCTACCTGATAGCAGAAGTGAGAAGAGAGCATGGCAGGAGTGGTGGGGATCTCTGATGATGGATGCTGCTTTCCTATGACAGTATTTCATGTAGATGTGTTCAATGGTTGGGAGGACTTTACCCATAATGTATTGGGCCAAATCCACTACATTTTGTAGGATTTTTCATTCAAAGTCATTGGTGTTTCCATACCAGTCTGCGATGCAGCCAGTCAATATACTCTCCACTACACATCTTTAGAGGCTTGTCAAAGTTTTAGATGTCATGCCGAATCTTCATAGACTCCTGAGAAAGTAGAGGCACTGCCATGCTATCTTTGCAATTGAACTTACATGTTGGGTCCAGGAGAGGTCTTCTGAAATTGGAACAGCCAGGAATTTAAAGTTGCTAACTCTCTCCACCTCTGCTTCTCCACAGAAGATTTGCTCATGTTGGTTAAATTCCAAAAAAATGAATTTTAATTTGTGGCGTATTCCAGAGTTCATATTCCAACATTTCTTTCAGTTTGTTAAATTTAATATAATTATTTCAAGATTTCTTTAAAATCTTCACAGTAAACTAGAAATAAATGATAATCCAGTGCTAATATTTGACTGTGAAGTAAATTCTTCCATGGCTAAAAAACTAGAAATAAATATTGCATACATTGGAACAAAGTATTTTTGTTTTACTTTTCTTTATGCATGTGGATCCCTTCAGAGTTCAATATATATAGAGCTAAGCACCCAAAACAATCATAAGATTCTCATTCAATACCCATCTAAGGTTATCCAATCTGTCAGGACATTCATTTATCAGAATATCTAGGACCAAGTTGGAAATTCTCCTCACCAGCCCCTCACCCTACTGTTAGTGAGCAAGATAACGTGACTAATCATAACTAATGCCTTGAATTGACTCCAATCTTTCGGATTTGGCTCTTAGAGCTTTCAATTTTCACTGTTTGTTTTCCTTGTTGAGACACTTCTCTTGAAAAGAAAACCACAATCTCCTTTAAGAGAGCATTTACTGAAATAGAGATAGTGGGTGAAAAGAGATGAGATAACACACACAAAATGCTGGGAGAACTCAACAGGTCAGAGATCATCTATGGAGGCAAATAAACAGTCAGAGTTATTTCCCCGGCATGGAACTATTAAATGTCAGAGAACTTAGTTTTCAGGTGAAAAGGAGCAAGTTTAAAGGTGGTTCACGGGGTATGTTTTTTTTTGCATAGAAAGTGTTCAGTGCCTGGAATACACAGCCAGGAGAGGTGACAGAAACAGATATGATAGCTGTGTTTAAGGCACATTTAGACAGTTAAATTGGCAAGTAATAGAGAGATATGGATCATGTACAGGCAGATGGAGCTAGTTTAAGTAAGCACAGACATGATTGGCCAAAAGTCCTGTTGTTGTGCTGTATTCTTCTACAGTATGTGATCAATAGATTATTAGTATGGGTGTGCATTAGAGTTTAATGATGCCAGATTTTGGAGTGGTCACATGAGCATGTACTCAAGTGCACATAACCTCATCAGATAATTCCAGGGTTGTGCCACTACCTGACTAGTTCCCTACTTCCTTGAACAAGTTCTTGATGACTGGCTATGAATGGATTTGAAGCACTCGGAGAGCAGGAAGGTGAGCCATAATCTTTGAATGGCACAGCAGCAGCTGGAAAAGGTTGTGGCTTCAAGGGGCCAGATGGCATACTTTTGCTTCTACTTTTAATACCCTGATATGCTTCTTTCTTAAATAGCTTACATACCACTTAATCATCAGAGAATTGAAAGCACATCTTGGGCTTTCACTTGAGATTCAGTAAGAGCTGTAAGGGGGAATTAAATATCGAGAGTAGGGTTTCCAAACTTTTTTTATCCCATGGATCAATACCATTAAGCAAGGGGTCCATGGACCCCAGGTTGGGAAGTCATGATCTAGAGGATAAAACCCTTCATTGTGCTGGCATTGCTGCCCTCCAACTATCAAGACGTTGGTTACTCCGGATCACATCTCCTATCTCGGGATCTGCTTCTTTATGTGTGAACACAGCCTTCAGTCATCTCTGGGAAAGATTATGCAGAAGTATTTGAAAGCGCTTCGAGTATCTCGAGAGGGAATGTGAGGCCATATGCAAACAACAGAAGGAGCCTTTGACATTCCAGCCACTTTGGCAACCCACCCCATCATGCCCCATCAGCCCACCTGTGGTAATCTGTAGGCCCCATCGTGACCTCATCAAATTGACCCAGACTTACTAAACTAGAGTGAAGGCAAGTCTTCGATGATCACAAGGGTCTCCCAAAAAAGAGTTACAGAATCATGGAAGCATACAGCTCAGGAACAGGCCATTCAGCCCAAAGTTTCCATGCCGATCATGATACCAATCTAACTAATCTCAACTGACTGCATGTGGTCCATATCTCTCCATTCCCTGATAGTTAATTTGCTTCTCTAAATGCCTCTTAAACATTGCTTTCTCATTTTCTTCCACCAACCGAGTGCCCCCCCCACCCCCCTGTCCCACCTCCCAGCAGCACTTTGCAGGCACCCACCACTCTCTGTGTTAAAAATCTACCTCAGAAAACAGGAGAAAATCTGCAGATGCTGGTAATCCAAAACAACACATACAAAATGCAGGAGGAACTCAGCAGGCCAGGGAGCATCTATGGAAAAAGAGTAATTAGTGGGCATTTTGGGCCAGTCCTGCTGAAGAGACTCAGCCTGAAACATTGACTGAGTTCCTCCAGCATTTTGTGTGTACTACCTCAGAAATGTTTATACTGTTTATACTGTTCCCACTGATTCAAGAATTGGCTCCCCAGATATAAGAAGTGATCCACAGTGATCAGGATCTTGTCAAAGTTCTTGGTTGTTGGATAGCAGAAGCAAGACAATGAGGGGTTTTATCTCCACCTTTATAATATTAGGCTCGTCCCCCTTTGTGGTTCTTACTGCATGTCAAGTGAAGGCTCAAGCCATATTTTCAGCATGATCAAATGGTAAGCAACCTATTTAAAGAAGAAGTGTATATTCTCAGTGGTATGGATATTGAAGTTATTTATATACTGATCTGGATTCAGTAATCCGTAATTGCACAATCTTAAAAAAAAATCACAATATACCTTAGAGGTTTAGAACTTCAAGATAAGAGGAATATTTCACATTGCCCGTGCTTCTGTTAATCTAAAAATCAGCTATTCATCAAAGGTGGGGACTTCAAGACTTGAAGAAATGTCTCCTGTAAGTGCCAACCTGGAGGCTGGATACAAGAATGAGTGCTCATATAGAATGGATTATTTGATCATTTATCTCGCTGCAGGCTATGCACAAAATAACCTCCATGTTTCTGCGACTTACAAAACTGAGCACATTTCTGAAGTCGTCAGTGGCTGTCAAGTACTTGAATATTCTGTGGTTGTGGGAGACACTTTATGGATGAAAGTTCTCAATACGCTGCAGAGGTAAGGAAGGAGAAGGGGCGTGGTTGGTCAGTTTAATATAAAAACATTGTGGTGACTTCTGGATATGTTTATACTTCAGTTTGCATTAACAGTAAACTCTATGTTGATTTTTGAAGGTACTCACATTAAGTGAAGGAGTCTACAGGTGGCCAAGGTACTGCTCTGAGGCAAGGATAATTTTACAGACTGTACGAACTCAACAACCTTATCCTGCGGTTTCCAGTGATATAGGAACAAATGTCAAATGTTTCTAATAACCACCTAATGGTATCAATGATCCTGCTGATGCTTGAAATCTCGAACAACACATACACAATGCTCGATGAACTCAGCAGGTCAGGCAGCATCTATAGAGGGGAATGAACAGTCGATGTTACAGGTTGAGACCCTTCTTCAGTTTTGGTTTCACCTCCTACCTCTTACCTATTTAAGACCTCTTACCATTACTTTTCCTTAAGATGCTCGTTCAAATCTACCAACTTTCGTCATCTATCATTTCCTCCTTGTGCTCAGAGTCACTGACGGCATTGCGGCGAGGAGATAAATTTCTCTGTGAATGCAGGTTGCTGTTATCTGTAGTGATAAGTATTCCACCTGCTTCAGACAGGGTCATAGCCACAGTCTCTGGTGAACTCCAACTCTGAGCGGGCGCGAAAAAGTTCAGGAACTTCCTATCTTATGAATGGGAGACTCATGTACCAGCCCATATATATGAATGAAATGTTGACCTGTTTATTCCTTTCCATCGATGCTGCCCGACCTGCTGAGTTCCTCCAGCATTTTATATGTGTAGTTTTGGATTTCCAGCTTCTACAGATTTTCTGGTGTTTATATATGGATGAGTGTTTGGGAAACTGATGGCATGGATTTGCTGACTGCTGCAGGGCTGTAGGCATCTTCTGCTGCCTGTTACATCAGTCCTCATCTGCATTTTTGTCTTGTGAACAGTTCATAGGAATGGCGCCATGTCGTACCCTGGAAATGACCTGTATTATGTATTAAAGCACTCCAGGTTTTGAGCACAAAGTATAGCAAAGAGGTTAAGAATCTTCCCAACAATATTGTGTTGAACACCTGTTTATCATTTTTAATGCTACTGGTATAATCTCAGTTTACACGGTTGTGCCTTTTTTATGTTCCTTTAAATCCATTCACTCCTTGTGTTCTCTGATTCATTTCTGCAGGAAACCTGTCTCCTCTACATCATCGGGAGGAATGTATATTTAAATGGAGCAATTTTGCCAACCATTCTCCATTTAGACTGCTCTGCAAATGATCATCAGTCAATTGTTCATCTGTCAACTACCTGCATCCTCATTGGAACATCTGAGCTTTTTAAGCTGGCTCTGACTAGCCTCTTGTTTGGAGTATAAAACTGGCACTTTTACAACTAATTAGGTATTTCGTTACAACTTGTATTTTATGTGAACACATCTTAAATGTGCACCCCTGATGTTTCTGGAACATTATGCAAAAATAGATCCGTCCTTACCAGGGCTGTGTTATAAGAACATATGGCTAGG
Organism: Hemitrygon akajei; assembly: GCF_048418815.1. NCBI lineage: Eukaryota > Metazoa > Chordata > Chondrichthyes > Myliobatiformes > Dasyatidae > Hemitrygon > Hemitrygon akajei. The sequence goes on from NC_133125.1 coordinate 127,112,589, forward strand.
AGGACACAGGAGGGTTTATTCCTCAATAAAAACTTTTAGTATTCACTGTGTTTCTTAAACCCTGTTAGTGCTGACAGCTGAAGCTCAATGAATATAATTGGCTCTAAGTACTGACTACAATAACTTTAATGCAGCAATTATGGTGCAAAGATCATTTAAGAAGATCAGATATTCTTTAAGTATTATGAGCTGACTGCTGAAAGCTACACTGTGAGCCCCTTACTGTGAGGTTTACAGGAAGGAGTAAAATACCAAAATATACCCTCAGAGCAACATGCATTGGCATCAGACTCAGTGACATTTTTAATGTGACTGATGATAAAACCCAGCAGTGGAAAATAAGGTTGTGGCTGAATTTCCTCCAGCCTTACCCAGCAAAGCAATTCAGGGCACCAAGATTAAAAACATACTTACTAGAGATAAAGTGGATGTTAAAATTTTGCAATGTGTGTACAGTGGTTCCTCTGCAGGCGACATGGGATCAAAATAAAATACGATCCAAACTCCATTTTGTTTTAAAGTCGGTCTGTATTTAATTATCTCAATGGAGTATGTAACAGTTACAGTATAAGATTAGCCATTTGAATGTGGCATGGCAATATGAATGGCAAGGCAATGCGGAGAAAATAGTTCAGAAGATGTGTAGCTCTGGTGGTTAACGATTGGATTGAGTTGATCTCTGATCGTGACAATTTACTTGCAAACATTTCATCACCATGCAAGGAAACATTGTCAGTGCGCTGTTGACTGTGGTGGGTCCTCTGAAGGTTTGGCCTTTATATACTTTTCAGTCAGCTGATTTGACATCGCTTCAGAAACTCAGTTGTGATGTAGGTGAAAACCTCATTCGGATTGGCTGCGTGGCAAACCTTGTGCACGATTTTCTGTAATTTTGCCTGCATCAGTTCAGAAATAGGATCAAGATCTATGTGTTTGTTTAGAGAAGCACGGTTTTCTGCAAACAATTCTGTAAACAAACTTGCAAACCTTGATACTACTTACGAGCCCCTGAGGGCAAAATTCCAGACCACAATGCCAAAGTTCATCACACAGCTAATCAGCTGAGCATTTGGAGGACACTCGACAATCAACAGCACACTGACAATGTCTCCTCATATGGTGACGAAACATTTGCAAGTAAATTCCCAAGGTCAGAGAACAGCTCAACCTTCTGGCAAAAACTAGCCAGAAGCAAATAAAAGTTGTTTTCTTCTGACCATGACTATGAAGAGAGTGGCAATTGATCCCCACTTGCCCCTCTTTAGGCTCTGACTAGCCTACAGATTTTGTTGTGCTATTTTCACCATGATTATAGGAACCTGGTCAACATCTCAGTACACTACGGTGAATGTGGGATCTGTCTGGGTTGTACAAGCAATAATATGTCTCCTTTCCAGAAAACTGAAGGAAGTATGAGAATGCTGCGTCCTTCACAAGAGTACATATATATATTGCAGTGGACTGGATGAGCTTGGATGACAGTTTACTGAATTCCACATTTAATAGTGTCCATTTGTTGATGGTGGAATAATCTGTCCTATTCACTCTTTGTCTTAGCAGCAAAATTCAAGTGTTTCATAGAAAATTCAAAACAAAATAATATTAAATCTATTCTAACCATTCTTCTCAAGTATAAAAGTCAACATTAGGATTTGGAATTTACTCATGGGAAAAGCAGCATTCGTGGCTCTATTGTTAAAACAATCACAACTTAATCTTTTCTTAAGTCGGTAGCCATTTAAGTGAGGGAAATACTGCTTATTTTAGCAGTTAGCAATGTGCTAGCTGTTAGGCTGATGAGGGTGTAAGGAATAAAAATTAAAAATAAGTGACAGAGATAGTTAGCAGGTTAGGAAGCATCTGTGGAGAAAATTCTCTCTCCACCCTGTGCATGCTCCCTTCCTGCTGAAAGCATTTAGCATGTTCTGAGTCGTTTCTTGGCTGGGCTGGGGCAGCGTTACAAGATAATGAGCCAGTCATTTGAAAGCGACTTATGTAGAAATTTCTTCACTCAGAGGGTAGTTAATCTCTGCAGTTTTCCACTTCAGAAGATTAGTGGAGGCCGGATAATTGGAAATGTTCTTGAAGGAAACAGATAAATATTTGAAAGACAAAAGATTTGAGAGCTGTGGGGAACTGGCACAGAAGAGGAGTTAAGGCCAGTATAGATAAGCCATGATCATATTGAATGGCAGGGTAGTCTTGAAGGGCCTGGAGGCCTACCCGTGCTCCTATTCTCTTGTTCTCTTGCCCACCATGTTTCATGTTTCTCTCAGAAGCAGCAATTATTTATCATATTATGTGAACCAAGGACCTACAGAACTTAAGCACTGGGTTGGACTTGGAATTAGAATTGGTTTATTATTGTCGTATGTACCAAGGTACAGAGAAAAGCCTGTCTTGCACTCTGTTCATACAGATCAAATCATAGACAGAGCATTGAGTTAGAACAAGGCAAAACAGCAGTGCAGAATGAAGTGTTACAGTTGCAGAGGAAGTGCAGTGAAGGTAAACAATATGATGCAAGAACATAATGAGGTAGATTGTGAGGTCAAGAGTCCATCCCATCAAACCACAGAACCATTTAATTGACTTATAGCAGCGGAGAGGAAGCTGTCCTAACTGGCTCAATTTCACTTAGGCTATAGAGGAAATTCTTCTCTGATAAAAAATAATGTCTTTTGCATAAGATGTCAAACTGAGGGCTCATTAGCAAAAAGTGCCATGAAACTGTTTCAAAGAAGGAATAACTCTTCCCGAGCTTCCAGCCAGGTGCAGGTATCGATTATAACTGATGTTTCGATGACAAACTCTGTCATCTTCTTCAGGGATGATGCCTCAGTAAATCTAGTCCAGTGGCATTTATATCCCTGTAGTCCATCCCTCCTGACTGGTTAACCCTCATCCAATCAGGATTCCACTCTCCCGCCTTGCTTACAATCGAATTCCAGTTCTTGTCTTTGTTAAAATTCTTTTCCTCTAGTTTTATTTTAATGGCTTCCTTTACCAGGCAGTCGGAAAAGCCATTGGGGTGGCACAGTAGCTTTGTGTTGTCAACATTAATCCTATGGCCATTGTGAATGCAGTGTTCTGCTACAGCCTATATTTGCATGGTTTCTGGAAGGATCGCCAAGATGGAGAAGAAATACTGGATTAATACCATCCACAAACCCTGAAGGAATCTGAAGTCACCAGCTTGGCAAGCCAAAAGTAACCTGGGACATAGGTTGGCTGGCGTTTACAGGACTTCCTGTGAATGCAGAGCAGCATATATCAGCCAGATGGGACGCACGGTGGAAACCCACATCAAGGAGCACAGGAGGTGTATCCGTTTGGGTTACCTGGAGAAATTGGTGGAAGCAGAACAATAGATTCGCAGTGGCCAAAGGATTTGACTTCAACGGCACAAAACTACTGTGTCACACCAGTAGCTTTCGGGACCACCTGGTGAAGGAAAGAATTTTAACAAAGACAAAGCTTTCGCTCTGATTAAGAACTAGAATTTGAGTTTAAACAAGATGGGAGAGCAGAGACCTGATTGGATGGGGACTAACCAATCAGGAGGGACAGACTATGGGGGTAAAAATACCACCGGACTAGACTTACCAAGGCATCATCCCTGAAGAAGGTGAGAGAGTTTGTCATCGAAATGTCGGTTATAATCGATACCTGTTCCCAGTTGGAAGCCTGAGGAGAGTTTATTCGTCAGATACCCCAGGAAAGCACTATATCCTATTTCAAAGAACATCTGATGAGTTATATTTTGACCAAAATTTAGTCTAGATTCTACATTACTGAGAAAACAGAACATTTGACCTTTCCCACACTTTAATTTATGGGATCTTGCTATGTGCAAATACGGCCAGCCAAGTTTTTCGCATTACAATAGCTACTGCACTAAAAGATATCCATCCTGCTTCACTGCAATCTAAACCCAATCCATTTATAATTTCCATGAATAGGGATGAAGAGTACTTTACGACGTAGCAATGAACTAATTGAATTAAAAAACTACAGCAGTTAAGTTGTGGTTTTTGAGCTTACATGGTTTCCTAAGATTGGGTAACAGGAGTCTACAAGGTGTCCTTTGGATTTTACATATTGCAAGTTATTCAAAGTTTATTCTATAAAGGATGTTTTCTATTTGAAGTATAAATAATTTCTAGAGATTTCAATATTATTGATAACATTAACTGTATTCACGTTTGCTTTTCAGACTATCAAAAAACAGGTGTAACTGACAGACAGGAAATCTATCAGGAATGTTTATTGTAAAAAAAAGAGTTGTACTTATATTTTTTTCTTTTTTTTGTGTTGAAGACTACCAGTAAGTTCCTCTAAAAGTCTGGGACAGAGGTGAGCAGCAGTGAAATGATCTCACTGACATTTATCAGCATTAATATTCGGACAAGAGAGTGCCTCTTCTTCCTGCTCTCTGACTCATCTACTGAAAATTGTGGCATAATGCATAAGTAAGTATTAAGACCAGCTCAGAAGGAAGCATAATGGCTCCTTCCCATTTGAACCATAACTCTTTTTCATTTTGATGGCACTATTTTATTTAAAACATCAATCTGATGTGTAGGAATGGTGATGAATTGTGGCAGCAAGTAATATCTCCCCTAGAAGATGAAAGTGGGAACAGCTAGCATTATGTGATACAGTTTAGAGACTGCTTTGAGCTTCATCCATCAAACACTGATGTTGCAGACAGCACTACACTAAAAATCCAAGTCCGGGACATTAGAGGAATGAATATAGAGATGTTAACAGTGCCCTTGCGAAAGTTACAGATGCAAAATGACAGGCATCGCTCAGGGGCATGCTAATTACAAGGTACTTAGTAGACAGACACCTAACAAACACCTGCCAGAGGCAGGAGTTAGGAGAGCTATGACATTCCCTCGTTCATATGCTTGAATACTGGGACCAGCTCGAACACACGTACGAGGAAATCCGGTGGCTTTTCACAACCATATGCTGTCAGGTCTCTTGTTTCTTTAAGAATGTAACATAGCACTATGAAATCTGTCAGAAAAAACAGGGCTCCAAACCCGTCAGATTTCAGTCAGCTTGTTTAATAGAACTCCTGAAAGATAAGATACCAACTCTGGGGCAATCCCATTGTTCTTTCACAGCTGTGAAAGGCCATAACTCAGCAACGCTGCAGGCACAAGGTAATGTTTTAAATTATGCCGTACAACTAAAATGGCAACACACATCCCCTATAAAATATTTGATTTATTCCACGAGAACTGACTGGCTTGGTTTCGAGTTGTGCCTGGGCATTCCCGTTAACATTTCAAGGATATTCTGTGCAATGTGCAATTCTGCCTTTGTGACAAAAACTATTCCTTCCACTGCCTAAGGCGCTAACCAAATTATTGAGGGATAAGTTCGGCAGCAGTATCAGTGAGAACATTTCTAACAAATGTAGTTATCTCGAAATATGAAACCTGTTTCCATTCATCTGCATACATATTACTTGTGCAAAGAATCCAGTCTCTATAAACATGAAGAGTTAATTGAATGAAATGTATTTTTATGAGCACTTACTGATAGAATTATAGAGACCAAAGCAGACTAAATATTTGTTAGTGGTATTTTGCAGGTTAAATTCGGTTAATTTCATTATTGTTATATAAAATAATTCAAATAATATTGTAATTATAATATTAAATGCTTCATTTGTTAGAGACCTTGTATTGCTTGGAATATTCAGTCTTTTGCCTATATAGTGGATTACAAGGTCTTTATGTGTCATAATACGATGCTCCTTACAATACTATCAGGCATGGCTGCAATTCAAAGTAAATTTATTATTAAAGTACATGTATGTCAGCCTCTCAAAGTCCAACCTTATGTCCCTGTTGTGAGAGGTTGAACTGGGTAAGGCTGGCCAACAGGACTCTGGTGAAGCTGTAGAGGCCAATCCTCTGTACAGTAGATACAATGGATTACAGCAACATTGATTAACTCCAATCATACCATTGACTTCAGAGCTCAATAGAGACAAGAGGTTATTGATGGCCTATGGTCTGCTTGGGAGTTAATGGCGCAAACCAAAGAAATGTGTATGTCAGCAAATGCTGCCCTGAGCTTAATTTTCTTGCAGGCATTCACAGTAGAACAAAGAAATACAATAGAATCAATGAAAAACTACACACAGAGACTAACGAGCAACCAGTGTGCTAAAGAAGACAAACTATGCAAATAAATAAATAAACAAACAAACAAACAAACAAACAAATAAATAAATAGATGAATGAATAATTATGTGTGCATGAGTTTGGAGTCCTAGACACATTGATAGTTCAAACTGGTGACATAACTCTTGTTAGAAAGTCTTGACTGAACTTAATTGAGAGAGGCCACTGCACAGGGTATCAGTCTCTTTGATGTGTGTGAGCTCCTTGAGAGATAGCTATGGTTTCCAGCAGGATGATCTTGTGAAGTCTAGAATAAACAATGTGTTTCCTCCAAATCCACAGTATATTTATTTATTTATTGAGGTACAGTGAGGAATAGGCCCTTCTGGCCCTTCATGTTGCGCTGCCCAGTGATCTCCCGATTTAATCCTAGCCTAATCACGGGACTATTTACAATGACCAATTAACCTACCAACCAGTACATCTTTGTACTATGGGAAGAAACCAGAGCTCCCAGAGGAAACCCACATGGTCACGGGGAGAATGTACTAACTCCTTACCTGGCAGTCACCATCTTATACCTACACCTACAATTCTGCTTAGACCAGTTTTTCATCTTGGAACCTTCAAGAAACTTGAAAAAAAATAGTTAAGGGGCCCAAACACTTCTTCCAGTTGAGGCAGCAGTTCACTGTACTGAATCTGCTGCTCACAATCTGGTCTCCTCTGTACTGCAGAAACCTAGTGCAGATAGGATGCCTGCTTTATGGTTGATGCAGTGTATAAGGAGACCCTGGATTTTCACTTCAGTGCTCCATCCCACCATCAGTCTGAACTCTATGCATTTTAGCTTTACACTATTCGCTGAAACCCGGTGTAGATGCACTGAAAAAAAGATTGCAATAGAGTTGAATATCAAGGAACAGCATCTCTTCTAACTGGGCAAGTTGTAGCCCTTAACATTCAGCTTAACACTAAATTCAACAATTTCAGATAATCAGCCTTTCCAGTTTGAATTGTCAATTCTGTCCAAACATTGTCAGTCCAAAATATTAACCCTGTTTTTCTCCCCATAGATTCTCCATAATGAGCTTAGTATTTTCAGAATTTCATTACATGCAAAGTTTTATACTTTACAGATCCAGCACATTTTTTTCTCCCTTTCCTTTTTTGTTTTTAGTACCATAGAACTGTACAGCACTAAAATGCCCTTTGGCCCTCTGCGTCCATGCCAGCTATCAAATGTCCAGCTGTGCTTCATTCCTAAGGCCTGACATGGTCATTCTGTCAGAAACTTGAAGCAGGTGGTCATGCTAGAACTGACAGTGCCTTGGGAAGATCAGATTGAGGAGGCATTCTAATGTAAGAAAGCCAAGTGCCAGGAGCTGGTAGAGCAGTGCCAGAGACAGGGGTAGAGGGCACGATGCAAGTCTACATAGGTTGGTTGTAGAGGTTTTGCTGGCGGCCTGCTCTGCTGGACCTATTCTCACCTTGGAATTATGGGGACTGCAAAGCAAATAGCCATTAGGACGGTCACAGAGCCTCCAGGTGACTGTGGATCAAGAGGTGTGAGTCATGGACCAACGCTGCTAGGACACAAGACAAGGTCTGATCAACCCTGGCTGGGTCACCTGGGTGAGAGCATCTGATGTTGAAAGATCCAAAACACCCAATGATCTCAGCTTACATCACTGATAATGTGTCCCAGTCCATCCGAGGATATATCTCAGCATCAACCCATTCTCAAGAATGTGGCCCATCACCTTCGATATCATTGCACTTTCCAGCTCTTCTAAATGCTTGGAATCATAGAGTCAAACAACACAGAACCAGGCCTTTCAGCCCATTGAATCTCTGCTGATTACTAACCACTCACTTATACTGATCTCCTTCTACTTTCATCTTCACTAGCCTCATTAGCTGCAATTAGGAAACTTTCATCGCCCTCTTTCATCCAGCACGTCAACCACTTGTGTCATTCAGCCTCCTTTGGTCTCCACCCTATCACAGATAGAGATAAAAAAGATGGCAGATGCTAGAATCTGGAGCAGCATTCAGAATGCTGGAGTAACTCTATGGGTCAGATAGCATCTATGGAGGGAAATGGACAGTTGACGTTTCAGGTTGAGCTGAAGAGTCTCAGCACAACTCATCAACTGTCCTTATCATTCCACAGATGTTGTCTGACCTGCTGAGTTCCTACAGTTCCTTGTGTGTCCCCTGTCACACACGTCCCCTTAGTTCTCTCCACCTATTCCACTTCTCTGCAATTCAAACCCATTTCACTAACAATTTCCCTGAATAGAGAAGAACAGTTATCAATCTAACTTTGATTTTGCCCCACGAATGCTGACTGTCCACCTGAGTAGTTCCGGCGATGCTCTATTTCGGATATTTTGCATTTCCAGTTCATTTCAATTTTCATTACAAATCCAGCAATAATGTTGTTCACTTAAATGCCAACATGTGGGAAGGACTGAGATAAGTAATTGATGCACTGAAAGAAACAAAAGGTAAAATACAGAGCAAAACTTTTAGGTAGGCATGTGACTATGAGAGAATGATATGGACCATGTGCAGGCAGAAGGGATTAGGATTATTTGTTTAATTAGTCCAGCACAACATTGTGGGCTGAAGGAACTGGATTACTGAAGAGAATAAGATCAAATCAGGTTATGTTCAGAGAAACCTGGTGATTTAAGTGGTAAGACTGCCAGATATTAAACTTTGATTATAATTGTCATTTAGAGTATACAGACAGGCATGAGAGATGCAACACAGAAACAGGCAATTCAGCCCATCAAGCCCCTTCCCATTTACACTGATCCTGCATTAATCCCATTTTTTATTCTTCCCACACTCTCATCAACTCTTCCCTAGGTTCTACCACTGACCTAGGAGCAACTTACAGTGAACAATTAACCTACCACTCAGCATGTCTTTGGGATGCGGGAAGAAACAGAAGCACCTGGAGGAAACACAGGGGCAGTTATGCTTGTTCTTAATAAAGACAAACTTAGAGTGGGTTAACACTAGAATAGTTTATTACTGAACTGCTGTTCAACACTGAACACCTGTGGCCAGCTCGCTATCGAAGCCTCCATTTCCGGGAGAACCACTTGCATTGCCCACTGGGAACTGAAGTACTTTGTTGTGCACACATAACACACCTTCCTCCCTTAAAGAAAAACAAACACAATATAATACAATAAACCTGTAAGAAACAATAATCATTTTCAGCAAAGATACCTACATTCTGCAGGCAGTCCCTTATCCACTTAGCAATTTTCAATCAGTCTCTGAGGTGGTATGATGATCCTTTTCGGTCTGTTATTTGTTTCCACTGGTGTATTGCTTGCATTTTGTGTCTTTCTGAGAACTCTGATCAACATGTTTTTTTTGGGGGGGTATGTAATGCCCTGGTTAAGAACACATTTTATTACATTACTAATTATATTACCTATTAAGTGTTTTATTTTCAGTAGCTTTTCTACAAAATGCAGTGTGTTCTGTTAGTTAAGCTTCATAGACTAGTATTTTGGTTTCTGCAAAGATAGGGAGCTGTTTGTTCAGCTTAGAAATGTTGTGTCAGCCATTGGGGTTTACCTTGATACCATACTGTCCAGTGGGATGCCATGGAACATTCAAGAGAGCCTGGCGGCATCAGATTTCTAGAAGATAGTGCATTGGTCTGGAGCTTTTAATGACAGGGGTTGGAGGAAGAGGGAGGTGTGGAGAAGAGACAACGAAGGATCTCAGTAGAACCCTGCAGAGACCCTTTTGTAAGAAGCTCTTTGTGTAGAGGAATGGTTCCAAGGAGGAAGTGCCAATCCTCCTGAGTTAGCCAGTTTGTTCATAAAGGTCTTCAAGAGATATTTGAACTGTAGCTGGTGAAGTGGGTTCAGTTCTGCAAGTAATTAAAATGATATACTTGCCTACTCCAGAAATGAGCTCCAACGTTTATGTGCACAGTGAGACTTGTTTAACAGTAATGGACCCCTTTGCTTTATTCCCACTAGTTGTTTGTTAAAGTTGCAATATTTGTAAATATACTTTCACTTTAGGCTTCTGCTGGTGTATGTTCTGTTTTTCCTGATGAACTATAACTTTGCATGGGGCAGTATTCACCATTCCTCCTGTCCTCTCAACAGAACATTCCAACTTTCCTATTAGATTGAACTCAAACCATACCAAGCCTAGGCACGTGTTGCTTATTAAAGGTGGCCTTCTTACCATTACCCATGCAATATTGAGTCACGTGGCTGTTAGCCAGAGTTGGCTAACAAACCTTGGTGAGAGGGTTACAGGTAATTGCTCAAACCTTTTATTACTGAACAACTCTGAGCATGTGTGACCAGCTCACCATTGAAGCTTCTAGATCTGGCTGAACCCCTTGCCTTGCCCGCTGGGGAATGAAGTTCTTTGTTATGCGCACACATAATGACACAGGGGTAAGGAGCCATCTCCACACAGACACTACCCAAAGTCAGCATCGAAACTGGGTCTTTTGGTACCGTGAGGTAGAAGCTCTATAAGCTGCACCACTGTGTCACTCACCACCCACTTCTAAACAGTGATAAAGAATATGCATATATGAAACTGCTGCAATTGAACCTCTTGTCCATTGTGTCCATTGAGGAATAAACCTTACGGTGAGAAATGGCTCCTTGGAATGTGAGAATTTAAAGAAAAACTGTAGCAGCTTTGAATGCAATCAGAATTCCTCAGCTTAGTAGCCAATAAAGTACATGTTAAAGTGGGTCTGAAATTGTAATGTAGGAAAGAGTACCAACACTTTTGATGTAACGCAATCCCCAAAACAGCAAGGAAATAAAGATCATATACAGTAATCAATTTTAGTACTGTTGGTTAAGAGAGTCATTGGTAAAGATGTGCTCATTTGTAAAGATCTAGGTCATTTGTAAAAAAAAATTCTCGTTCTCTTTGAACACAGCACTAAGGGGTCTTTTATATCTCCCTGAGAGAACAGAAAAACTTCATTGTCACACCTTTCAGGATAGAAATTCAAATTTTGGCATTTGTGCTTGCATTGTAAATTAGTGCCTGTACTTCTAAAATTTAATTGAAGTGACTTTCAATAACTTTTGGTGCAACAGAGCAGATATCACTATGCTGCATGTTTAGTTCAAGCAACCAATGACAATTTCTCCCCTGGAAACACCAGCCTTGTGAGACTCCCTTAGTGAGTCTTGTTCTCATATCTATGACTTAAATCTAAATAATTATTGCTTAGTGGCAAGCATATTACCATAGTGACATTGCAGAACATTGTAATTTGACAATCATTTTAAATTCATTAATGTCTCCCTCATCAAAATATTAGTAGTGCCTTTGCCCTGATTTAGTATTTAGAGAAATTCCTGGTTTAAGTTTCATTTCTGTTGAGCAAATGACACATTTTTTTTTTAATCTGAATCCAAAAAAATCTCCTCTTAGTATTTTATATTGTGTTTGGAATTCATAATATCAAAGTGGAAACTCAAAATGTGAATGCTGGTTCTGTCTGTGTTTGCAACAGCTCATTCCCTTATTGAGTCACAAATAGAACCAATGAAATGAATTGCTTCAACTACGTAGTTGGTGAAAGTTTCCATGAGAATTTGTAGAATTGCCTACAATTTGTCATTCCAAGAAATCAGAGTCCTGGGGGGGGGGGGGGGGAACCCTCTATTGTGGTTATATTAACCTGATAGTATAATTCTGAAGAGAATATTAAAGGAATCATAATTATTGTCAAAGTAAAATACCATCTGATTCTGTAACGGTTGGGTGAAGCACTTCATTATTTTATTCTGCCTGCTGGGTTAAATGGCTAGAGATTGAAGTGATAATTCCCTGCAGCTCCTTGACTGGAAATGGCTCCTTTTACAGTTGTAGGGAACCATGTGACCCAACAGAGACTCAGTGTCTATCCACCAGCTGACTGTCATTGGGACATAGTAGCCTGAGGGATGTCAATAGAGTAAGTGCTAGCTGAGAACTTTGGCTTTGAACAGGGATTAGTGACTGCTTTACGGAGTGCCAATGTCACCAAAAGTAAGCTACCAAAGAATCCCAATGCCCAGTACAAATTTTCCACATAACAGCACAGGGCTAAAGAAATTCTGCATGTGAGTTACATTTGAATCTTAATTATACTTCCATACATAGATATCTTTCTGAAATTAGCTTTGCCATGTGGGGTTTCCAGAAGTGTGAGCTCCCCATGATTAAGTTAGGGTTAATTGAGGTTTTTGGAGATTTCTGGGGCATGAAGGGCCAGAAGGCCTATTCCACTCTCTATTGTTAAATGAATAAATAAATAAGCATCAGTAATTATTTATGACAGGATGATCACTTGTTACTTGTTAAAACATAGAGGAAACCTTTGCTAAACCAGGCTGTTGTTACAGAATAGAAAGGATCAGTCCGTTGCAACAGTTTGCAATAGGTGGGGTTGCAAGGACTGATCACACTGCACTGTACCCCAACTCCAGTGACCCGAGCACCAAGTCTGAACCGTTTTGCTTAGTTCAACAGTGTTTCAAACTTCAAGCTTCCAGTCCCCTATGAGAGCTGAGAAGTGATCCAAGATGGGGAGAGGGCTCTGTGTGGAACTAAGTGGGAGGGGGAAGTTGGGAGAACACCCTCATTGAGGGGTCAGCAATGGAGAGGTGAGCAGCTTCAAGTTCCTGGATGTATCCTCCTTCTACTCATTGGGGCCCCAGTCCCCTCACTTTGCTTCAGCTTCCTTCACTTCCCTCATTTGTTATCCTGGTTCTTGCATTCCTTTTCAGCTCACCAGAACCCTGGGCTTGGACGTTCCCTTTAAACTCACTGGGGCCTTGACTTCCATGTTCCCTTTAAACTTGCTGAGCCCCAATTGATGTGTTTGTTTTAAACTGACCAGGACCCTCTTCCTACAATTGCTTGCAACTTGCCTGATTCACTGGAAGATTTACTATGTGTGACTCTTTCAAAAATGGATTAGAAGTGTGTTGTAGTGTCAATGACTTCAATAATCTAGAAAATCTTATTGAGCAAAACCTCCAAGTGTACAGTGTAATCAGATGTTATGGACCTGATTCAAGAGGTAGTCAGACAGCCCAGATGCACGTAGGTTGATCACCAGTCCTTAGCGCCAGGGTCTGCAGATTATCTTCAATAACGTGACTGCACTCAATGGCACCTTGTGAGGTATGCCTGTACATCTGGTCATCAATGCAAATATCTAATTAACCAATCACGTGGCAGCAACTCCATACATGAAAGCATGTACACATGATTAAGAGGCTCAGTTACTGTCAGTAACTCAGATAACCATGCGTTACAGCAGTGTTTGAGCAGAAGAACATCTCTGAGCACACACCATGAAAGGATGGGCTACAGCAGCAGAAGACCTTGAGCGTACACTCAGTGGTCAATTTATTTGATTAATTTTTGCAATGTTGCAAAAATGATGGTATTGAATGCTGAGCTGTAGTTGATAAAGAGCATCCTGATATATGCATCTTTGCTGTCCAGAGGTTCCAGGGTTGAGTGAAGAGCCAATGTGGTGGCATCTGCTTTTGGCCTATTTGCCTGGTAGGCAAATTGGAGCGGATCCAAGTTGCCTCTCAGGTAGGAGCCAATATGTTTAATCACCGACCTCTCGAAACACTTCATCAATGTGGATGTAATTGCATCTGGGTGATAGTCATAGAGGTAGATCACCACGCTCTTCTTGAGTAGTCACCTATACTGAAAGTTTCATCAATTTTATTTTCATAATTTTTCATTATTTACATCATTAATGTTAGTTACAACTAAAATTAATGTTACTTTTGTTTTAAATAGGCATATTATTTTTAAAAGCCTCTAAGAAACTCAGAAATTTAAAAAAATATTAAAAATGTTGCACTGTCTTTAATGAGGGGTCTTTAATCAAAGGTTGTCAGGGCTTGCCGGGAGTGTGACTGCAAGTATACATAACTGAGTTCCTATGGTCACCAAGGCCTTGTTATACCTGGTCATCTGATTACAGCACTGGAGAATCAACTCATCTGGCCCAGTTAAGTATAGCTGTGTGAAGACCAAGAGAAACTTGGATGGGAGTGGTCATTGATAGGTTGGCCACTTTCCTGATGCAGCAGGAAGTATGGTAGACAGAGTCCATCGAAAGGAGGCTGTTTTTTTTTTGTAAGATAGCCTGACTATGTTCACAGCCCTGCATGTTCTTCTGGTCTTGGGCAGAGTTAATATGGTAACTTGCAATGCAATGGATAGGATATTTTCTTCAATGCACCACTAAAAATTGGTGAGGGTCATCCTGGACATGTTGAATTTCCATAGCCTTTTGAGGAAGTAGAAGTGCTGGTGTCCTCTCTTGGCCATGGTGTCTATATGACCGAACCAGGAAAAACATGTGGTGATATTGTGCCTTGGAATTTGAAGCTGTCAATGCTATTGATGTGTACTCTACCCAACAATTACCATTTGACTGTACCATGACAAACCAATTACCAATGACCAAATCTTGATACAGTCAAATCCAGCTTGACTTTGTTCAAAATATTGCATTCCAAGTTCCTCTGAAGTTGCAACTAATGTTTGGAAAACACAAGAGATCCTGTGGATACTGTAAATCCAGAGCAACACACACAAAATGCTGGAGGAACTCAGCCAGTCAGGCACCATCTATATTAATGAATACAGTCCCAGTGGCAGCATCTACAGTCCTGATAAAAGGTCTCAACGTTTGGAGCTGAGACCGTTCATCAGGACTGGAAAGGAAAGGGGAAGAAGCCAGAATAAGAAGGTGGAGGGGAAGGAGCACAAGCTAGAAGGTGATAGGTGAAGCCAGGTTGATGGAAAAAGGTGGATAAAGTAAGAAGCTGGGAGGTGATAGGTGGAAAAGATAAAGGGATGGAGAAGAAGGAATCTGATAGGAGAGGAAAATGTTGCTCTTGTCCCTTTTTCTCCCCTGCAGAGAATTGACTCAACTTGTCCTTCCCTTCCATCCCACCAACAACTGACCTTGTTCAACCGATCATCAAGTTCTTCCACTTCCATTATCACCACCAACCCTTTCCTTCCCCTGTGTCCTCCTGTACTGGGGTGTTGGCAGAGCTAATTGTCAGCATTCCAGTGTCCTGCAACCAGGCAATTGATCCCATAATGCACTGCTACTTAAAAGCAAGTAGCATGTTTGCAGATAAGCTATAGAACAAAGCTGGTGCGATTTAATGGCATGGGATGGTGGTGAGCAGAATCAAGATTTCAAGGAAGTAACATGGCTGTCCTCCAAACGACTTGCAGCAGTGCAGTGAAATTCAGCACCTAGTCGATGCTTCTATTACTATCTAGTGGGCAGAAGATGAAAGGGCTTGTTCTGCTGATTAATGCATCTGTCATTTGTTTGATACATATGTGCGCAGTGTATTGGCTGATACTGCGGATGACCCTTCAGAGAAGCCTGGAAGGGCACCAAAGCAACAGAGTTGATGGTAACTTAAAGCCCTTGTGCCTTTGGTAGCACTATCCCTTGTGGTACAGATCAGCTGGCCTGAGAGTGTCCTTGGGAATAGTTCTGCAACTAACATGAAGACTCGTGAAGTGTTCGTCTTCACTTATAACCTAATGATATATCAAGCCGTACAAGCGTCACTCAGGACTTAAAGTGCAGGCGAACAGTCTGGATCCTAACTCTACTTTTTGTTTTAAAAGCTGCACTTCAGGTGTTTAAAAAGGAACTCGCAATCATATATTTTAATTTTTTTTTGCTGCATATCTTTGATCATTGATAGATACTTTACTGGTTTTTTTTGAACTGCTGTGAAATTTTATTTCAAATTTCCCCTTTCTCACCCTTCAGGTTCTGTCTTTGTTGGCTACTAGAGGTCTTCAAAACAATATTTAGTTGCTTTTGTTTCCAAGGAAATGTTCCCTCCCTATGCTCATGCCAGGAGCATTGAAACGAAGATTGAATCAACAAAAGGCAGCTCTAAAAACCCTTTGAGGAAACAGTAATTAATAAAACATACAAAATGGCCTCTGCCCCTTTAAGGGCTTCTTTGCACATGGGGCTTCCCTTTCTGCCAGATGAGAGAGCAGCAAGAACACAGTATGATCCTTTCCTAAACGGATGAGAAAGCATGCTGGGACCTCTTAGCATCCATTAACATTTCAAAATGAAGCTATTGCACATTCTGAGCTAGCTGCAATAATCGAGTGGGGATCTGACATAAAGTATTCCCTGCTGCCTTTCCTGGCTCTCTCAAGTACATTTCATTCCAGCGGGGACTGATCCCACCAGCTGGAAAGTCCATCCTGTGCTGCCAAATAAGATGGAACTGAGTGCCGGATTTTCTGCAATAGACTGCTCTTTATCAATACCACTCCAGTTGCCCAGAAGGTCTGGATGAAAGTATTATAGGATTCTCCTCTACTTCCTATGAAGGAGCCTCTGGGCGGTTCCAGTTGACATCACATCAGAGGTTAGGGTGATCTTATTTTAAAACTTCGCATTCCTCATGTGAATCCTTGCTTACTGGGTCATAGATTGGAAAGTCAGGCACATTTAATGCACTGTTTTTCTAATTGTTCGAATGAAAGGTCTGAAAGAGCAGTTGTAGAAAAGTTTTCAAGGAAGATGTTATTCAGTTAAGGAAACTTCTCAGCTCTTATGTAAAGGTGAGATCATTCATTCTGAAGCCACGTACTCTACTTTTAGATTCTCTTACAATGGAAATATCCCATCACTATCTACCCAGCATTTCTTTCTGACGGATTCAAAAATATACAGTGGTCATTTTAATGTGGCAGAGTGAATCCATAATGACAAAATGGCCATTGCAAAAAGACTTGCATTGCCAAGGGACGGGGGAGAGAAAGATAGATCAGCCCCAAAGGGTGGGGTCGAGCAAGCTGTCTGAACTACCAGGATATTACCTTTTCCAATATCAGTAGCTGGTTTCAATTATTGATCACAGCTGTTAGAAAACATGGGCATGCATTTAAGATGAAAGTTTGTCAAACTCTGTATTGAGGTCTGGAATGCTGAAAGTTCCTAGTAGTTGATCCTCCAGCTTGCATTGAACCTCACTGGAACATTTCAGGAATTGAAGTTCCTAGCAGTCAGAGTGTTAAGGGGTTAATGTGGAAGTTCTTAACAAAGAGAGTCAATCTGTGTTTGTTCTCTCCATTGTAGAGTAGGCCAGACTGTGTGAAGAAATGACAGCACTTTGAATTCAGAGAAATATTATTACGTTTTTCTTCAATTGGGCCATAGATTGTGGGATAGAAAGATGAAGGGAAGATGTATTTTGGCCCCTGCCTGTTCTTCTCTATCATATTCCAGGGAGACAAAAGGCTTGATCTTTCTGACCTTATAGCCGACTTCATTTCACATTCTTTCTGCTGGATTATTCACCTCCTCTAGCTCTGTACACTATCACTCACTTTTACCATGTATTGTCATTACTTACAACAACAATTATTCATCCACTGGTGAATACCTCACAGTGTTTCTTTTATTGTCCCTCCACACCCAACTCCCACAACCCTGGCACTGTACTTGCTATAAAAGAGCTTCTACTTAAACCAACAGCTCTGCTTCTTTCTACATAAATACCGGCTAATTATCACAAGTACAACCTAGTGCATTGAGGAGAAGCTACCCCTCTGCTCCAGTGACTTGCCTTCAATCCTGTCTAAGTGAAATTTGCTCATTCTCCCTGTAATCACATGGATTTCCACCAATGTCTCAGAATTATGGAAGTTGATACATTTATTGGCCTGGGACCAAATTTAATTGCTTGCCAAGATTGACTTTCAGTTGCCAGTCTAATGCCATGACAAGCAAGCCTGCTGGTGAGCTGGGCTGAGGGTGTGGTTATTCTCCAACATTGACAAAAACTGTGGGTTTTCTGGGTTGGTGGAGGCACATCAACTTTCTTTGAAGTTTGCACAGATTCAGCATGTCATCTAAAACGACTATAGGTGCAAAATGGAGAATATTGTGGCGACCCACTTTCTGCGCAGGTGAACCGGCTCACAAATAGCCAGCACGGAGGGAGAGACTTTGGTAATGCACTTCTGATGTCACTTCCACCCGGAGAGGCAGGGCGCTAGGGATTAAATGCCAGCGCCGCGAAGTTTGAATAAACTAATCTCGAAACGACTTATCGACTGCGTGTTGTCTCTAGCTCTGTATGTAGTACATCGCTACATTGGTGATCCCGACGGTCCAAACGGGATTTGGACCAAAGATGACCGACTCTTCATCTGTTCACGCAGTTTCGCTAAAACTGCCGACTTTCTGGACGCTGCATGCGTGTGGTTTAGCCAAGCAGAAGCCCAGTTCCAGATTCGGCAGATATCTTCTGATTCCACGCGTTACTATCACATGGGGAGCACCCTTGACCAGGAGACTGCTGCCCAGGTTGTGGATTTCATACAGTCGCCCCCGGAAGAAGGCAAAAAAGAAGCATTCAAAGCGCTGCTCATTGGGACCTTTGGCCTCTCACAGCGTGAGCAGGGTGCCCGCCTGCTTCACCTGGATGGTTTGGGAGACGGACTGCCGTCAGCATTGATGAACGAGATCCTGTCCCTGGCTGACGGACACAAGCCCTGCCTCATGTTTGAGCAGGCGTTCCTAGTGCAGCTGCCCAAGGACATACATCTGCTGCTGGCCAACGCAGATTTCAGCGACCCCCGGAAGGTGGCGGCCTGGGCAGACGTGCTGTGGAAAGTCAAGAGGGAGAGCATGGCGTCCATCGGTCAGATTACCAGGCCACGCGCCCAACAGCAGACCAGACCAGGCCCGGCAGGGGGGTGCACACAACACAGAGACAGGAGTGAGGAGGACAGTGAACAGTGGTGTTTCTACCACCAGCGGTGGGGCACAGAAGCCCGCCATTGTCGCCTGCCCTGCAAGGGCCAGGGCCAGCAGCCATTAATGACAATGGCGGCTGGCCACCAGGACAGCCTCTTGTACGTCTGGGACAAACAGTCAGGACACTGCTTCTTGGTCGACACCGGAGCGGAAATCAGTGTCTTGCCCCCAATGGGGTACGACACCCGCAGCAGGAAGCCAGGACCCACCCTGAGGGCCGCAAACGGCAGCACGATACGGACCTACGACACCCACACAGTGCAGCTGCAGTTTGGTGCCAGCCGGTTCACGTGGGACTTCACACTGGCTGCCGTGGCCCAACCACTCCTGGGGGTGGACTTCTTGCGAGCTCACAGCCTGCTGGAGGACTTGCAAGGGAAAAGACTGGTACATGCCGAGACTTTCCAGACGTTCTCCCTGGGTGAAGCCAAGTTGCTGGCCCCACACCTGGACTCCATCACGCTGTTGGACAATGAATTCACCAGAATCCTGGCGGACTTTCCATCGATTCTGGCACTGCAGTTCACGGCAGCCATGCCCAGACACGGGGTACAGCACCACATTTCGACCCAGGGACCACCCAGGCCCGCGCACGGAGGCTCCCCCCGGAAAAGCTCCACCTGGCGAAGGAGGAGCTCAAGAGGATGGAGGAATTGGGGATCGTACGGAGGTCTGACAGCCCATGGGCCTCCCCCCTGCACGTGGTGCCCAAAGCAGCTGGGGGTTGGAGACCATGCGGCGACTACCGCAGACTGAACGAGGCTACAACTCCAGACCGCTACCCCGTGCCACACATACAGGACTTTGCAGCAAACCTGCACCGGGCAAGAATATTTTCCAAAGTAGACCTCGTCTGGGGATACCATCAAATCCCGGTGCACCCTGAAGACATCCCCAAAACAGCACTCATCACCCCGTTTGGCCTGTTCGAGTTCCTCCGAATGCTGTTCGGCCTGAACAATGCCGCACAGACGTTCCAGCGGCTAATGGATGCGGTGGGACGCGACCTGGACTTTGCGTTCATCTATTTGGACGACATCCTTATAGCCAGCAGTAGTCGCCAGGAGCATCTGTCCTACCTCCGCCAGCTCTACTCCCTCCTGAGTGATTTCGGCCTCACGATCAACCCGGCCAAATGTCAGTTTGGTCTCGATACCATTGACTTCCTGGGCCACAGGATTACCAAAGACGGGGCAACACCTCTGCCTGCCACGGTAGAAGCGATCCGCCACTTTGCCCGGCCCAACACGGTCAAAGGCCTGCAGGAGTTCATTGGTATGGTGAACTTCTACCACCGTTTCCTCCCCTCAGCAGCCTGTATCATGTGCCCTTTGTACACCCTGATGTCGGGTAAAGGCAAGGACATTACTTGGGATGAGGAGGCCGCGGCCGCTTTCGTTAAAGCCAAGGAAGCCTTGGCAGATGCCGCAATGCTGGTGCACCCCAGAACAGACGTTCCGACCGCCCTCACGGTGGACGCATCCGACACAGCAGTCGGTGGGGTGATGGAGCAGCTCATCGAGGGGCGCTGGCAACCCGTGGCGTTCTTCAGCAAGCACCTATGACCACCCGAACTCAAGTACAGTGCTTTCGACCGGGAGCTGTTGGCACTGTATCTGGCAATCCGGCATTTCAGGTACTTCTTAGAAGGCAGGCCGTTCACCGCGTTCACGGACAACAAACCATTGACCTTCGCGTTCACGTAGGTGTCCGATGCCTGGTTGGCTCACCAGCAGCGACATCTGTCCTACATCTCCGAGTACACAACGGACATCCAGCATGTCTCGGGAAAGGACAACGTCGTGGTGGACGCACTCTCCAGACCAGCTGTCCAGGCCCTGTCCCTGGGGGTGGACTATGCAGCACTGGCGGAGGTGCAGAAGGCAGATGACGAGATGCCCAGCTACAGGACCGCAGTCTCGGGTTTGCAGCTGCAGGACTTTCTCGTAGGCCCAGGTGAGAGGACCCTCCTGTGCAACGTGGCTACCGGCCAACCTCGCCCCATCGTCCCGGCAGCCTGGAGGTGGCGAGTTTTCGACTCCATACACGGTTTGGCGCACCCATCTATTAGGACAACCGTCCGGATGGTCTCCAGCAAGTTTGTGTGGCACGGACTTCACAAGCAGGTCAGTGAATGGGCCAGAACGTGCGCACAGTGCCAAACAGCCAAGGTGCAGCGGCACACTAAAGCCCCGCCGCATTAGCTAGAACCCACCCACCGGAGGTTCGACCACATTCATGTGGATGTCGTGGGCCCCCTACCGGTGTCCTGAGGAGCGCAGTACCTCCTAACTATGGTTCACGAGGTGGCCAGAGGCGGTCCCACTCACCGACACATCTGCCGATTCCTGTGCCCGAGCACTGATCGCAACCGGGGTACCGACCCACATTACCTCAGATAGAGGTGCCCAGTTCACCTCCAGCCTGTGGTCAGCTGTGGCCAGCCTGTTGGGAACGCAGCTACACCACGCTACTGCCTACCACCCACAGTCGAATGGACTAGTGGAACGCTTCCACCGTCACTTGAAGTCGGCTCTCATGGCCCGCCTGAGAGGACCTAACTGGGTGGATGAGCTTCCCTGGGTCCTGCTTGGAATTCGCACAGCGCCCAAAGAGGATCTGCACGCTTCGTCGGCCAAGTTGGTGTACGGCGCACCCCTGGTCGTCCTGGACAGACTATGTGAAAGGCTCAGCAACCTGGCCCCCGTGCCAACTTCACAGCACAGACGGACCCCGACCCATGTACCCAAAGACCTGCAGAACTGTACGTTTGTGTTTGTACGAAGGGGCGGACACCGGGCACCGCTACAGCGGCCGTATGAGGGGCCGTTCAAGCTGATCAACAACGGGTCCACGTACATTCTGGACATTGGGGGGAGAGAGGAGGTTTTCACGGTGGACTGACTCAAACCAGCCCATGTGGACTTGGCGCAGCTGGTCGAGGTTCAGGCACCGCGGCGCAGAGGCAGACCTCCCAAACAGAGGCTGATCCAGACTGTGGACATTGGGGGTGTATCGCCAGTTCTGGGGGGAGGGTTATGTGGCGACCCACTTTCTGCACAGGCGAACCGGCTCACAAATAGCCAGCGCGCGGGGAGAGACTTTGGTAATGCACCTCTGATGTCATTTCCGCCCGGAGAAGGCGGGCGCTAGGGATTAAATGCCAGTGCCGCGAAGTTTGAATAAATTAGTCTCGAAACGGCTTACCGACTGCGTGTCATCTCTAGCTCTGTATGTAGTACATCGCTACAATATCCTGACTGGTTGCTTCACAGCCTGGTTTGGAAACACAAATGCTACAAAACAGAAAAGACTACAGAAGTAGGCCAGAAAGGCCTGTTCTGGTCTGTATTTCAATAAATAAGCAATAAGCAGAATATTTACTCAAAATTTCTGCTATTTTCCTATTAAGCATTAACAGTTCCCTCATCTCCTCACCTAGAAATAATAACTTACCTTAGCTACTCGATTGTTTTGTATAAACTTGTGGAAGCTTTTACAAATGCACACAAAATGCTGGAGCAACTCAACAGACCAGGCAGCAACTATGGAAAAGAGTAAACAGTTTGGGGCCAAAACCCTTCATCAGGAAGTTTTATTACTGGCTTTTATATTTCCTGTGGCTTACTGTGGTCATCTAGTTTCTTCTCATCGTGTTTCTTTTCATTATCCTTTGCTCGGTTCTAAGCATTTCAGATTTTCTGGCCTGCAATTTATCTTTACAGCATTATATGTTTTTTTTTCAGTGCGATAACTCATTAGCAAGCTTCAAATGGATTGTTATTCTCTGGAGTCTTCACTCCCAGCGGAATGCACCTTTGCTGAGCTTTATGAAATATTTGCTTTGATGTCCGTCACTGCTTATCGAAGGCCTTACCTATTGATCTGCTTTACCAATCCGCTTAATCCAACAGTTCCTTCATACCTTTGCCTTTTCTACATTTCCACGCAACATGGAAAGGGCCATTCGGCCAATTGAATCTATGCTAGATCACAGGGGGCAATCCCTTTCACTGTTTGGAGAGAAATAAACACATTGCCAAGGTAATGTGCACAAACCAAATGGAGGCACTTTTCAGTCTCTGCATTATGAGCAGTGAATTTCTGTGGCTTCATGCCGCTTTATAAATCCTGTGCCTTGTGCTGTGATTCAAAGCATTACATATTTTGTGATGACTATAATATAACTCCTTAAAAGGTTCCCCTGGTGTTCCATGCTCTGTTAACTGCTGAAAAGTATAGTCATATTTTTACAGAAGCAGGTGTAATGTTTTATGTAGATTCTTCCATCGCAAGGCATTTAGTACGTTGACTATTAAATGTTCCTAGGAATCCCTGTTGATAATGGTTATTGTTGAGAAACTGACTGTTTTTCATAAAGTGCACAAGTTAAAGTGCCAAATAATTCATCAACAGACAGTAGCAATAAAGGCATTGTACCAGCATTGTTTGTACATTCTACCTTGAGGGGAAATTAAGTTACTGAAACCACACTTCAGAAGCAGAAAGAAGACACAACTATCTGGTGCAATGTTTGGTGCTTTTGACCTGGAATGAATTTCAAGGCAATAGTATTTCAGAAGTAGTCAAAGATAGGGCCTAGAAAAAAAAAACCCTCAGTCCTTTATTCGGCTTTAATGCATTACAGTACACTTTCCAACCATGAAATAAACTTTAAAAAACTCGAGAAATTCACTGCGTTTCCCATACTCCCATGAAGAATGTTGCTGGGTTTCCCTGAGTATCTCCTGCCACCTACACTCACGAGGGGAAACTTCTGGTAGCCAATCGACCCAACATCCAAAATACCCCTAACTGGTGGGAGGAGGGGAACTAGAAGTTCCAAGAGAAACAGATGTAGGCAGTGAGGGAACACATAAACTCCAGCACATAGTACTCAAGGCCAATTACAATCTCCCAATCCAAATAAGACCATGAGACCAAAAGACATAGGAGCAGTATTTGGCCACTCAGCCCATCAAATTTGCTCTGATATTCCATCATAGCTGATTTATTATCCTTATAAACCCCATTTTCCTGCCTTCTTCCCATTAACCTCGACACCCTTACTCATCAAAAATCTATTGTTGTGTATTTAATATTTAATTAATATTCAAGAAAAATTTTGGATATATTGTTTGATTAAGCATTCTTTATTTGTTTACATAATTCATTATGGGTTACATGTAAAAGTATGGGAATGGCATACATCATTACTCCACAACATCATATATGAGCGCCTCACTGAAGTGCAATGAAGTAGACACATTTTGCAGGGCTCTCGTGTTTTTTCTTTCAATTAATTTCTGTAGATACAGAACATAACAGTGGCCACGAGGTAATTTTAAATTAAACCAGAGACAACTACTTACCTGTTGAAGCATAGTGAGACGTTCGACTTAAAAATAGGCAGAGCACGTGTTTCCTCAGAAGGGGACTAAGTCGTTCGAGTTAAAAAAGGCAAAAAATGAATGAAATTCATGGCTTTATAAACAGTGAGTACCAGGTGATAATAATAAAAATAATATTTTTTTTAAAAAAGCAGTAATGACTGATTATATTTGAAAAGATAGATGCATTCGAATGCACAACTGATAATTGGGTGATTTATACTGAATGAATTAAGCAGTATTTTAAAGCAAGTGGCATAGCCAATGTGTTGGGAGGACAAAAAATAAATGGACTTCCCAGAGAAGAGAAAAAGATAAAAAGTCAAATTACCATTTGAAAAAGAGCACTAATCCGCCTTCTGTTGATGAAAAATCTGATAATAATGAGAATGACTCAGAATTAGGTAGCTTTGAGATTTATAATGTGAAAACTAACAAGAGACAAGCAATATGATTTACACCAGAAAAGAATAGAAAGTTAACTAAAATGGAATTGGACACTGGCTCAGCTCTATCAGTCATTCTACTAAATGAGTTTGAATGGCATTTCAAAGATATTAAGCTAAAGCCAACAGCTGTGTGGTGAAAAAGGCACAACAGTGCCTACTTCACCTCAGACGGTTGAAGAAGTTTGGTACGGGCCCCCAAATCTTAAGAACTTTCTACAAGGGCACAATTGAGAGCATCCTGACTGGCTGCATCACTGCCTGGTGTGGGAACTGTATCTCCCTTAATCGCAGGATTCTGCAGAGAGTGTGGTGCAGACAGCCCAGTGCATCTGTAGTTGTGGAGTTCTCATGATTCAGGAAATTTACAAAGACAGGTGTAAAAAAAGGGCCCGAAAGATCATTGGGGACTCGAGTCACCCCAGTCACAATCTATTCCAGCTGCTACCATCCGGGAAACGGTACCACAGCATAAAAGCCAGGACCAATGGGCTCTGGGACAGCTTCTTCCACCAGGCCATCAGACTGATTAACTCACATTGATTTGAGTATATTTCTATGTTACATTGACTGTTCTATTTATTATAAATTACTATGATTGCATATTGCACATTTAGATGGAGAAGTAAAGATTTTTACTCCTCATGTATATGAAGGATGTAAGAAATAAAGTCAATTCAATTCAATTCATTCAATTCAGATATCAAACTAAGAAATTATCTTGGAGAAAAGATAAAGGATATCTGCCCAAGATGGAGGATATCTTTGCAAACCTTTCTGGAGGAAAGCAATTCAGTAAAGTGGACTTAGCTGAGGCCTACATACTATAACAGGTTCCTGCCAAACCTGGCTGCTGTTCTCCACCCCTTGAACTCATTACACCAGATTGGAAAGCAATAGCAATGAACAAAGCAGTGTGAGGTTGCTTTCCAAAAGGCAAAAGAAATGGTGATGTCTGACACTGTACTCACATATTTTGATCCACATCATCCAGTGAAGCCTGCCTGTGTCACCTCGCCTTATGGGATAGGTGCAGTCATGTCACATGATATGACTGATGGAAGTGAATTCACTATAGCCTTAGCATCATGTTCAGCCCTTAAGACCATAAGACATAGGAACAGAATTAGGCCATTTGGTCCATCAAGTCTGCTCTGTCATTCAATCATGGCTGATCCTTTTTCCCCTCTCAATCCCACTGCCCATAACCTTTGATGCTGTGTCCAATCAAGAACTGGTCAAGCTCTGCCTTAAATACACCCAAAGACCTGACCTCCAAAGATGCCTGTGGTAATAAATTCCACAAATTCACCACCTTCTGTCAAAAGAAATGTCTCCACATCTCTGTTTTAAATGGACATCCCTCTATCCTGAGCCCATGCCTGCTTGTCCTAGACTCCCTTTCCACATCCACCATGTCTAGGCCTTTCAACATTCAAAAGGTTTCAGTGAGATCCCCCTCATCCTTCTAAATTCCAATGAGTACAGACCCAGAGCTATCAAATGTTCTTCATATGACAACCCTTTTCATTCTTGAAATTATTCTTATGAACCTCTTCTGAACTTTCTCCGATGCCTGCACATCTTTTCTTAGATGAGCAGCCCAAAACTGTTCACTATACTCAAGGTGAGGGCTCGCCAGTTCCTCTTAAAGCCTCAGCAGCATATCTCTGCTCTTCTATTCTAGATCTCTTGAAATAAATGCTAATATTGCATTTGCCATCCTCACCACCAACTCTACCTGTAAGTTAACCTTTAGGGTGTTTGCACAAGGACTCCCAAATCCCTTTGCATCTCAGATTTTTGGATTTTCTCCCTGTTTAGAAAATAGTCTGCACATTTATTTCTACTATCAAAGCGCACGACCATGCATTTTCTAACATTGTATTTCACTTGTTACTCTCTTGGCCATTCTCCTAATCTATCCTTCTGCAGTCTAATTGTTTTCTCAACATTACCTGCCCCTCCACCAATTTTCAAATTATCCACAAGCTTGGCAACAGAACCATCTATTCCATCATCCAAATCATTTATATATAGCATAAAAAGAAGTGGTCCCAACACCGACCCCTGCAGAACACCACTAGTCACTCGCAGCCAACCAGAAAAGGATCTTTTTATTCACACTCGTTGCCTCCTACTAATCAGCCACTGCTCTAACCATGGTATTTTCCTAAAATACCATGGGCTCTTAACTTAGTAGAAGCCTCATGTGTGGCACCTTGTTAAAGACCTTCTGAAAGTCCAAATGTTCAACATCCACTACATCCCCTTTATCTATCCATTTGTCATCTCCTCAAATAATTCCAATAGGTTTGCCAAGCAAGATTTTCCCTTAAGGAAACCAAGCAGACTTTGTCCTATCTTGTCCATAACCTCATCCTTAACAATTGACTCCAACATCTTCCCAACCACTGGGGTCGGGCTAACTAGTCTATAATTTCCATTCTGCTATCTTTCCCCTTTCTTAAAGAGTGGAGTGACATTTGCAATTTTCCAGTCCTCTGGCACCATGCCAGAGTCCAATGAATTTTGAAAGATCATTACTAGTGCCTCTACAACCTTTACTGCTACCTCTTTCAGAGCCCTAGGGTGCAGTTCATCTGGTCTGATTGATTTATGTACCCTTATGTCTTTTAACTTTTTGAGCACCTTCTCTTTTGTAATAGCAACTGCACCCACTTCTCTTCCCTTGCACCCTTCAACATCTAACACACTGCTAATATCTTCCCCAGTGAAGACTGATGCAAAGTACTCATTTAGTTCATCTGCCATCTCCTTGTCCCCCATTATTATTTCTCCAGCCTCATTTTCTAATGGTCCTATATCCACTCTCATCTCTCTTCCATTTTTTGCATAATTGAGAAAGCTTTTACTAGCCATTTTGATATTGTTTACTAGTTTTCATATTTCATCTTTTCCCTCCTAATGATTTTTTAGTTGCTCTTTGTAGGGTTTTAAAAGCTTCCCAATCCTCCGTCTTCGCACTAATTTTTGCTTTGTTGTATGCCTTCCCTTTTGCTTTTGGATCAGCTAAGACATCCTTTGTCAGCTACTGTTGTACTATTTTGCCATTTGAGTATTTCTTCTTTTGGTATACATCTATTCTGCACCTTCTTCATTTTTCAAGGAACTCACGCCACTGCTGCTCTACTGTCATCCCTGCCAGTATCTCCCACCAATTTCCTTTTGCCATCTCCTCTCTCACCACTGTAATTGCCTTTACTCCACTGAAATACTGCTGCATCAGACTTTATTTTCTCCCTATCAAATTTATAGTTGAACTCAGTCATATTGTGTCATTGTCTCCTAAAGGTTCTTTTACCTTAAGCTCCCTAATCACCTCTGGTTCATTACATAACACCCAAACCAGTATAACTGATCCCCTAGTAGGCTCAAAGGCAAACAGCTCTAAAAATCCATCTTGTACGCATGCAAACTCACTCTCTTCTTTACTATTTGCTATTGTAATCTGTGGTCCACATCCCAGCTACCTTTGAGAGGCCTGTATATATCTGCCATCAGGGTCCTTTTACCTTTGCGGTTTCTTAACTCAGCCCACAAGGATTCAACCTCTTCCTATCCTATGTCACATCTTTCTACTGATTTGATGCCATTCTTTACTAGCAAAGGCAGGCCACCCCCTCTGCCTCCCTTCCTATCCCTCTGATACAACATGTAACCTTGGACATTTAGCTCCCAACTCCAACCATCCTTCTGCCATGATTCAGCGACGGCCACAACATCATACCTGACAATCTGTGATAGTCCAACTAGATCATCCACCTTATTCCTTATACTCCATGCATTGAAATATAGCCCTTTGAAATACTGTATTTGCTACGATTTTTGATTCTGCATCCCTAATGCACTGACATTCACCCTGCTGGCTGCAATTATGTCCTCTCATCTGCCTGCATTTACTGACAGTTCTGATTGCATGCTATCTTCGCTTTTTTACCATCCATCCTATACTGAATCTTTTCATGCTGGTTTCCACCCCACTGCCAAATTAGTTTAAACCCTCCCCAACAGCTCTAACAGACCTGCCCATGAGAATATTGATTCTCCTTGGGTTCAGGTACAACCTGTCACTTTTGAACAGGTCATACCTCCCCTAGAAGAGATCCCAATGATCCAAGAACCTGAAGCCCTGCCCACTGCACCAGCTTCTCAGCCATGCATTAATCTGCCAGCTCACCCTGTTTCTACCCTCCCTGGTATGAGGCATAGGCAGCAATCCAAAATTACTACCTGAGAGGTCCTGCTTCTCAGCTTTCTACCTAGCTCTGTAAATTCTCTTTTCAGGAGCTCTTTGCTTTTCCTTCCTATGTCATTGGTACCAATATGTACCAAGACATCTGGCTGCTCTCCCTCCCTTACCACGGTAGAGAAAAATTATGCACAGATTGACAGAGAGGCCTTGAGTCTGGTTTGGGGTGTAAAACATTTCAAACAGTACTTGTGTGGGAGAGAGTTTATCCTCATTACTGATCATCAACCACTGGTATCCATTTTCAATCCTCAGAAAAGTGTCCCACTAACAGCAGCAGCACAAATGCAGAGATACACTCTGTATCTCAGAGGACACAATTCCAAGGGGACAACTAATCATAGAAATGCTGATGATTATCCCATTTACCCTTGGAAAAGGAAATACCTGAAAAAATTGCAAAAGAGGACACTCCTCTTGATGTAACCTCCTTAATGCAAATTGGAACTCTTTGCATTATGGCAGAGATGATCTAAAGTGAAATCAGAGAAAACTTGACTAATTTCGGGAGTTACAAAACACAACACTTTAAATTTACCCAATGGCTTGGCCTCCACAGTCAGTTGTGGTAATGAATTCCACAGATTCACTACCCTCTTGCTAAAGAAAATTCTCCTCGATTATGTAAGGGGTAATACTTGGTCCACAGGTTTTAAATTTGTGCAAAAACAATAAAGTTATCAAATTGAGCTTGCATGCCTTTATGGTTAGAACCCCAAAGTCCAGAAGTATTGATACCTAACTTTACTGCAAGGTTCCATCATGAAATTTGTTTGTCAGTTTTAGCTTATTAATTGCAAGGACTAATCTGCCCCACAACACTACATAGACTGCAAAAACTAATTTGGCAAACTTAGATTGTGATGGAAGGCAAATGTGAAACATTGAAAAAATAGTGCAAACTGGGACCCAGCAATTTCAGCTGAAATTCATTGCTGGGTGAAAATAGAGGAAGTGTGGATCAGCCAGAGGATGCATTAACTCTGTATTCATTCTGTCCAACCTAGTAGAACAGTACATCTTCCAGTGAAATCAGGTTATCCTTCTGAACTCTCTTGAGTATAGACTCAGTCTTCTTAATTTCTCCCCACAGAACAATATCCCCCAGTTCTGGACTGAATCCATTTCACACAGAAGGTAGTGAAACTTTGGAATCTTGTATCCAATAGAACAGAAGACTTAGTCTTTAAGTATGTTCAAAACACAGGTCAATAAGTTTTTGGATTTTAGTGCAATCAAAGGCATTGTAATTGGTGCAGAAAACTGCTGCTGAGCGAAGTGACCAACCATGATCTTATTCAGTGTGGTTGTAGGTACAATAGACTAAGTGGTGTACTCTTGCTTATATTTCTCATGTTTGATGCTATTTCAGTCTGGTCCACTCCTTATGTTTGCACTTGTGCCTTGCAGAAACATGGCTCCCATTTTCCAGATGTTCTTGTTGCCATGGATATTCCCCAAGGCTGCGCAAAGAAAGTATTCTATTTTACTCTTTTTTTATTTAGCTAACCTTCTCAATCTTCAGGCCTTCGTGTGCAACATTGATACCTCAGAAGTCATACACCATGCCCTGTCCTAGAACCACCCTAACAGCCTGCATGGATTATGAAGATATAGTAACAGCTGAAACATATTTAATTGAAGAAAATTAAAAAGACAAATTCATTGAAGTTAATGCAAAATTCAGTAACCCCATTCAAATGAACAAGACTCTGTTAGATGGAGCAGTTATGGCTTTCACAAAGTTAAGGAGCTACGTACATTTTAGATCAGGCACTTCAGTTATGGAAACATCCTTCGATTCAAGGCTGAAAACAAAACAAGATGTGCTGTATCTGAACTCCACAGCCCTTCTTGCTTCTATGCTGCAGTGCAAAGACGTGAGTACTGCATCTGACAGTTCCCTATGGATTCCCCAGCCAAAGATCAACACAATCTGGCCTAATAACTTCAATTCTGGAACTTGATGTAAACTCAATTTAACATGCAGATTTGAATTTGCGGACTAAAAACTGTTAATTAAACTAGATAAAATATGTCATGAGAGCATAGAAATCAGGAGCCAAATGATAGTATAAATCTAGTTGAGTAACTGTTTTGAAGTCCTCCTGATTTCCTCACAAGCTGTGGTGTTGAACCAACCTTTGGACTTGATTGGCTCTGGATTTAAACTCACACAAGTCTTACGTTCTTTTGAGGTTTGCTTGGACTTATCTTCCTGTTTGAGCTTTTTAGGAGACCATCATTTATTTTTGCAACACTGCTCATTTGACATACTTGTAAAGGCTTTTACAATCTGGTTTTAATTTTCTCTGTACGTCACTCTTATAAGCTATCATCCTCCTTTGTTATTAGTCATTCTTTCCTGGTTTCTAAGAATTGCTTAATCCAGTTTATTTTCACAACATTGTATGCCTTTTCTATGAAAGACACTTAACCTCTGCACAGTGAAAAGACTTACTAGATGCTTTTCTAGATGGATAATTTAAGAAGTGAATCTGTAAGTAGGGTGATGCCTAATGTAAATTCTGTCTATGTATTTTGTTAACAAGGAACGAGTTCCTCCATTAACCAATAGGAGACCCAGTGTTTTTGGTATAATTTTGTGCCATTTAGAAACTAACTGGAACAATGGGAGATTTTGGAAAAAAAACAAATGCATCTGTGCACTTGTCCATGCATGCATGAATTGCATATGCATGCACACTCATACGTCTGCATGCATGCATGTATATTCAATTGTTAAAACTACCTGTATGTGTGTGTGTGTATACACATTTGTGTATGCATAAGAGTGTAATTAAATAATCTTCCCATGTTTTGTCACTTATGGTGTGTTACAGATATATTACACGGTGCTGTATATCTGACAGGTCATTTAAATACTTTGTCTGGTGTTTACAGCTAAATTTAAGCCTGTCTGTTCTTCCTTCAAATGACAAATGTATTATTTGTGATTTCTTTCACTCCCTCCCAGAGAGAGTTTTAAGTGGTGGATCAAACTATTTAGATAGCCTAGTATTATTTTAAATGTATCAAGCACTTGGCAAGGATTTAATGACTTGGAAAAAATCAATACTGCTGACCAATAATTGTGCCAATTTTATCAGCTTATTTACGATGCTTGCTAATGAATTCCTGAAAGGGTTATCAGGATATATACATACATATATATATGAGAAAGTATTAAAGTCAGATATAACATAAATATATGGTGCGATAATATATCTGTCTTGTTGCTGCATTTGACAAATGTTGTACTTGTGTAAGAGCTGGGCCTTTTAGTCTACTATGGATTATCACTTGATCCTGCTCAAGCATTTCTACACTGGAGTGCATTACGCTTGGAGCCACAATGGTCTCCATGCCTCATTAACCTGGGTGTTAGATAAATCAAAGCCAACTTCTGCAACAAAGATAAGCCCACTCCAGGCAAGCAAGATGATGATGTATGGATCTATGAGGCTAATAGAAAAGTATTGACCAAAAATAGTGTGCTTATCCTGCAATCACTGGATATTGCAATGAGAGCTCCCAAAAGCAGATGGGATTCACTTTGGGGAATGCAGCAGAGGTAAATGTGAAGCAAAAATGGATCCTCTGATTTTCAAGTCTAACAAGTAATAATTACTTACAAAAGTTATTCAGGAAGTCATATTAGGTTCCATCTATTTACTTACTTTGCATTATAAAACATTTAGCATTTTATTGTTTAAAGTATAGATACATGTGCAATTATATTCACAGCTTTACAAATAAGCATAGTATGGCAATCAAATTGTAAAGAACATCCACATTACTCTAAAAGATGTTTCAAGCAAAATATTTGATTAATAGTGTTTATTGAACATTAGAAGTTAATGTTGTTCCACACAGAGAAGAATTCCCATTTTGTCTTATGTAGGCGGTGAGGGAATTTTTGCTATCTCTGTTCTTGTCCCAGCTGAGTAATTGAATGCATTATAGCTTCAGTGGAGTTTCTCTTTGACTCTCAGCGCTGAAACAATAGTCGTATTCTACAGAGTTTGCCCAATTCTTTTGATGAAGTCACATCTGCGGTTCAAGGGTAGCTCAAGGGATTTTGTTTGATATATTATTTAGAAGAAGTGAATTGTCTCATGGTTATTAGGGTTTAATTCAACTTCAAGAGCAAGGTAACACTGCAAAGTGGGGGTGTCACTTCCAATGCTCCTTGAATGTTCCATCCAACGTTGGCTCAACATTTCCATAAAAATGTAAACAGTGCCAATTGGAGATACAGCATTAAACTCTTTAACTCTGAGTGAATTCCCTTGCAAGCTTGCATACATTCTAGAAGTCCTGATTTTCCTCACAGTTCATCACTACTTCTGTTATAACTGCATACTTATGTTGAATATGTCATGCAGTCTGCAGGCTATACTGTGCAGATTTAACATTGTTAGCTTTGTGCCAAGCACGAGAGCAATTGATGCTTGGACCAATCATTGCCAGATTGTGGAAAGTCAAGTTGTTATGACAGAAATTCTTTAATTAGGTGAAGTACTTAATGGAATATGTTGTGTGTCTATGTTGTGGTCAGAGCAGTAGTGGTAAACTAATTGCTCCCCCTCTTAAATTATCGGCCTCCCTTTTGCTATGCTGCTTTAAGATTTTCACCTTCTGTGACTTCATTGATGTCCATTCTGGCTTGGGCAAGGATAGTTAAGCTTTAATTTGCTTGTGTAAATATGGTTTGTTGTTATCAAAATTAGGCATTGATATCCTGCCGAAGGGTCTTGACCCGAAACATCGACTGTACTTTTTTCCATAGATGCTGCCAGACCTGCTGAGTTCCTCCAGCATTTTGTGTGTGTTGTAACGCACAAATATGTTCTAATGGTTTCATAACTTTTCAGATTATTGATACGTAATCTGTGATTAGGAAAATGCATACCCACTTAAGATAGGGAGGGAGAAAGTAAACAATCATTTATTCAACAGCTTTCATAATTTCAAGATACCATTAAGTGACTCTAAGATATACTCACTAGAACAACAATTTGAGGCCAGAAAATTCCTAAAAAACAGCCATGAAATAAATGAAGACTTAAGAGACTGCAGATGCTGGAATCTGTAGCAACAAACAAAATGCTGGAGGAACTCAATGGGTCAGGCAGCATTTGGGAGGGAAATGGATAGTCAAACATTTGGGTCCAGATCATTCAGATGGACCGAAACATAGAGGAGTAATTGATTGATTGATTTATCGATCTATCGGTTTATTCACTTATTGAGATACAGTGTGGAATAGGCCCTTCCGGCCCTTTGAACTGTGCAGCCCAGCAACGCCA
This sequence comes from Hemitrygon akajei, assembly GCF_048418815.1. Lineage (NCBI taxonomy): Eukaryota > Metazoa > Chordata > Chondrichthyes > Myliobatiformes > Dasyatidae > Hemitrygon > Hemitrygon akajei. Next base: position 127,147,033 of record NC_133125.1, read on the forward strand.
TGATTTAATCCTAACCTAATCGTGAGGCAATTTAAAATCACCAATTAACCTGCCAAAGTGGTATGTCTTTGAACAGTGGGAAGAAACCCATGCAATCACGGAGAGAACGCACCAGTTCCTTACAGACATCAGCGGGAATTGAACCTGGGTCGTCTTTACTTTAAAGCATGTACTAACTACTACACTACCATGCTGCCCATTATCCAATATAAAAGTGAAGGGAAGAGACAGATTATCATAGTTTATTGGTTGGGACATGGGGAGAACATCTCTGTCACACTCTTTTTCTCCTAACTTACATTACAAAGCAATTTACTAATTAAAATCAGGTTGGGGCTATCTTTCGGTAACAGGTATGATCAGCTCATTTGAGAACATATACATTAGTGGAGATCTTGGACTACGCATGAACTGAAGAATGCTTTCTGATTTATTGCAGTCGCTCTTGAGAAAAACAATTATGTGCATAATACATTGCATTTGAGGACCCTACCCAACTTAATACTGTAACAAAACATGCACATTCCATTAGCAAATATTTTTCAGAGATCACTTGTGCTTATTAATAGTGGAATCTGACCTTTAGATTTTATTGCGTTCACCTAGAGTTTGAATATGTCAAGTCATGAAACTATCGAATTACATAATTGCAGAATGATTACAGATGAAGTAGGCCATTCAGCCCATCAGGTTTAGTCCAGGCTCTGCAAAAGAAATCCAACCAGTTTCACTCTCTGACCTCTCCACATAGCCCTTGGAAATTATTTCCTTTTAGGAATTTATCCAGTTCCCTTCGAATGCTACAGCTGAATTTGCTTCTACTACCACCCCTGGCAGAATTTAACTGTTTATTGCAGAGAAACATTTTTGCTTCAAGTCACATTTACATTTTTTTGTCAGTCACTTTCATTCTAAATGCTTTGGCTCTTAACCTTTTTAACAAACAAGAATTCCTTCCATCTAATCTACCTATTTCTTTCATGATTTGAAATGCCTCCCTCAGATCCCCTTGCAGCCTGTTTCAGTGAAATCTATCCAAATTTCTCCAGATTATTCATGCAATTAAAGATGCCTCTTTCCGAGACTTAACTCTGAAAATCTCAGATTAATCCTCTCTGATGTTTATAAACCTTTCCTAAGGTGTGGTGCCTAGAACTGAAAACACTACTCCGTTTGTTACTAAACATATGTTTTACGGAGGCTCATCAACACTTCTCTGTTCTTTACTTTATGCACATATATATCAGACTTCTAACCACATTTTCAATCTCCACAGATACCTTCAATTACTGACAGATCTCTCTGTTTATGTAGTCCTTGTGGAATGATGTGCCAACTCATTCTTCCTAGCGAAATGTAATTCTTGCCATTTTTTAGCATTAAATTTTACCTGTACCCATCTGCCCATTCTGCCATCCTCTATCCCTTTCATGGTTGTCACTATCCTCCTGATAATTTACTACTCGTCCAAATGTTCTGTCCTCTGCAAGTTGGTACATACAAGTCCAAGTCAATAAATATATATTATAGGGAAATAATATCTCTGGCATTACCATTGAAGATCTCCATTGTGTGCTTCCCTTCAGTCTAAAAAGCAATCACTCATAGATTCTGTCTCCTACTGCCTCCAGTTTTTTGTCTACACAACAACAACAATTTCTATTTCATGGGCTTTAGTCTTTGTGACACAGTTATTGTGTTGTAGTTTATCAAATACCATTTGGAAGCCCATGTATATATAGTGCCCGGTTCATATCTTTACTGTTGCGCTGTAGGTATTTCATTTAGCAGCTCTGTAAGAGCTGTTTTTTTTCTGCTTTCAGCCTGTTCGGATTATTGTTGAAAATGAGGGATGATATGGAAAGTGTGCCATCCAGTAACGGGAGGTCTTTCTTGGTGAGGGGCAATAAAGTTGGTCTTGGGCTTTTGTTCGAGTGGAGCTGAACAGAGAAGATGCTGGGGAGAACCGATCGTAGCATATGATCCGGTGGGAGATCCGTTTGTTCGAGGTGGATTGCAGGTGACGTTCGGAAGGTGGTGTGTGCTTTCATGTTGACCGAGGGCCCAGCGTATGAGCAACAGAGAAGTTCAAGATGAGCTCCAACTTGTGCACGTTTGACTGTTTAATTAGAATAGGTCCTTTTCTTTTTGTTATTCTTTACTAACTCTCTAGTTAAGAGTCATAGCTATAATTCCTTTAATCGAATGCAGTGTACTGTCTGTTATTTTGTAGCATTAATTTTTAACAGCGTAGTGAATTACACAGCATCCACACAAACAGGGTGGGGCTCATGCCTCAAACTCACACATCTGGCGACACTGGAGATTGTCTTCCCTAGACTTACGCAGCCGAGGAAACCAGAGTGTTTCATGTACTACATCAGCCATACTGCATGTTCTATCCTGAGGTTTACAGGTAAAGTTCAAAGATGACTTTGGGATGACTTTGGTGACAACAGAGAGATACTATAACAGATCACTGATTGGTATTGCTAACCAGTAAAGTTTAGATATGATGACATGGGAAGATTTATTGGCAGAAGATTTATTAAAAGAAACAATAAAGTCAGCAATGATACCCTGATCATGCTAACAATGTTGCTATAGTTATGTTACTTGGTATGAAAGGCTAAATAATAAACAGCTAGACAGAGGACAAAATATAAAGGCAGGAAATTTGATATTGATCTCTGGTGGTACCTGGCTGGAGTTTATACATTCTGCCTGTGACTGTTGGTTTCCCCCCAATCCTAAAGAGATGCATATCACTCAGTTATTATGTCACTGTTTTAGTCACCGTGTTTTCTCTGTGATGTCATGAACTGTGGCTGAGGCTGTGGGCCTGCTCTGACTGCTCTGGGTGTTGTGCCTGAGGACTCACTTTCATTCTAATTACTATTTGCTTACTTTTATTCTTTGCATTTTATTGTCTGCACATTGGGTGTTTGTTGGTTCTTTTGTGTTTCTTATTTTGTGACTACCTGTAGAGAGACAAATCTCAAGGCTGTGTAATGTAAACATACCTTGATAATAAATGTGCTTTGAACTTTGAACTTTGCACCTAGTGTGTGGGAGAGTGGTAGAATCTGTGAGAAGTTCAAGATTTAAGATTCAAAATCGTTTATTGTCATTCTTCACTACAAGTGTGTAAATGAGATTGAAATGGTTATTACTCTGGATCCTAAGCAGCTTAATAATAAAACATAAAAAACTGAAAGAACACAATAAAAAAACAAAAAAATACCAAACACAATATGTATAAAAGCAATCCTATAAAACACAATGAAAAATTAACAGTTATATACGTAGACTGATTATATGTACATAATGTGACACTAAGTTATGTGTATGGTGGCGAGGTGAGTTAATGGGTAGAAGGGTTAATTAGTCTGATGGCTTGGGGGAAGAAACTGGTTTAGAGTCTAGTAGTTCCGGCGTGGAAGCTGTGTAGCTTCTTTCCTAATGAGAGTGGGACAAACATTCCATGAGCAGGGTAGTTGTGAACCTTTATGATATTGCTGGCCTTTTACCTTTCTGTATATATGTCCTCGATGCCAGGCAGGCTAATGCTGGTGATGCTTTGGGCAGTTTTTATTACCCGTTGTAGAGCCTTCTTGCCCGCTGAGGTGCAGTTTCCATTCCACACAGTAACACAGCATTTTAGTATGCTCACAACTACTGAGTATAGATATGCATAGACCAGGTATCTACAGCCTTCTCAGAAAGTAGAGGCATTGGTGAACTTTCTTGACTGTGGAGGATGTATTCTGGGACCACCAGAGGTTGTGCACGACATGCACTCCTATGAATTTGAAACTGCTCGCAGGCAATGGGAATGTGGAGAGGGTGGAGAATGTGGATAGTGTGCTCAGTATTCCGGGTGGAGTCAATGGGGGAAAAGGCCTGTTTTCATGCTGTTTCTCTGAATGATTCTGTAAAACCTACATTAAATCAGTGATAAACACTTATAGTTGTGGGTATGATTTATTTAAAGTAAAAAAAAAGTGAAAAAATGTATCTGTGTTATCATGGTTTACATTTTGTTCCATCACACTGAATTTAAGTGCCAGTTCAGAAAATCCTGTCTGGAAAATCTAGTTCCTCTATGTGGAATATCTTCAACAATCATCTGTTCTGAGAAAAAACAAGTCTCCTTTTCTTCAAAAGAGAATACTGTACATTACAGCCAGTAAAGAAAGATTCTTACTTTGAAAGTGCCATTTGATTCTGGTCAGCAAGGCACTACAGAACACAATCAAATCTAGAAGTAATGCAGAGAGGAGAATGCAGTTAAAAGTGCAGGTAGGAAAAAATTTAGGGAAAAAGGCTCTTTCCACCTTACAGAAAAATATTCCAGATTAGGGAAGAGTCCTTTAAAAGTAATAAGATGCCACATAAAGTAGAGCTCGAACTAATATGTCTAAATAAGCTAAATCTAAAAGACATGGAAAGCTTCAGTTGTTTCCAGAGGAATGTTGTTTCATTTAGCTGTAGACAGGTGTACAGTTGAATGACAATAAAACTGATCTTGACCTTGAAAATAAAATGGGAAAGTTAGGGAGGATTCTGATACGCTTTTCGTTTAGAATGACTAATGCAGGAATAGACCTGCAAGAAGGGTAGGGAAATGATAAGCAACTTGAGAGCTTGCATCTGCAAATATGGGGTGTAAGTATGTGTGAAGTCAATGAATAGAATAAGAATTTACTGTTAGAGTTCAGAGATCATTCAAACAATCTGCAGGCCCCAGTTATTGTATTTGATCTTATTTTCCTCAGGCCAAGATACCTTACAGAAGGATTAGCAGAGACGTTTCATTTTTTAAAAGCCATTACCAGGATGAACTAAAATTAAGTTCAACAACTCAAAGCTGATTGGGTATAATCCAATCCATGTTGAAGAACAAAGTGACTTTCATTGGGTACAATTAATTCAACTTCAGCAAACAAATGAAGCATTGTCAATACCAATGAAATTCCTTTCTGAAGTTGATACTATGCAGCTTTTCAAGATCTATTTATTGACATTTATCTCTCCTCTGTACCTTTTTCTGTTGAAGATATTGGCAGACCTTAAGTACTTTGTCCAAATAACCTTTCCTCATTTGTGTTTCCAAGAATGAAAATGCCAATGTATTATTTGACATCAAGATTGAGGACTGGAAGAACTTTGTATTCTTATGTGGACTCACACACAATCATATAGACATACAGGTGGATTTATGAATTACCAATGAAAAAGGCCACTCACCCCGCAAGAATGGTCTTTCATTCAATAAATTCATGGTTGATCTGATTATGACCTCAGTTCCACATTCCCAACTACCCATGATAACCATTCACCCTATTTATCACAACTCTTTATCTATAGATTCTTTAAAAGACTTTCAAATACTGCTTCAACTGTCCTTTGAGAAAAAGATTTCTAAAGACTGTCAGGAAAAAAAGTCTCATTTCTGTCTTGAAAAAATGACTCCTCTGCACATTAAGATCATTCAAATTCCTTCAGGCTCTTCTAAACACCAATGGATACAAGTACAACCTAGCCAACATTTTCTCAGCAAGTCACCTACCCTTTCCAGGCATGAATCCAGTAAATTCTCTTTGAACTGCTTCCAAATTATTCTCCTTCCATTTTCTGTGTTTTCTTTCTTGTTGCCAGTTGGTGGATTAGAGATTTGGGTGGGCGATATGTTTGTTGGGGACTTTGGATCTGATGTTTTTGTTATTTCTCTGTGGGAGTTCGGTTAGTTTTAGAACATGATAGAGAGACTGGGGTGTTTATGTTATTGTCACTTTTTTGCAAGGGAGGGGGCTGAATTTTGATGTTATTGTTGCTGTTTTTTGTAAGGGAGGGGTTGGGGTTTGATGTTTCAGCTGTCATTTTCCTTGTGGGTAATCTGCTAGCTTTTGTGCGAGAGGGGTGCAGAGGTGGTTTGGTGTTTGCGAGTTTTGTTTATTTTTCCTTTTCAGACAAGGAGGGGTTTGATGTATTTTCTTTCAACGACTCCTATGGATTTTTCTGTATTTCATGGCTATCTGGAAAAGACAATTATCAGAGTTATATTGTAGATGCATATTCTGACAATAAAATGAACCTTTGAACTTCTAAGATTGATGCTCCAGAAACAATCCCAGTTCACACCACTACTTATATATTGTCAACAAAAAATAGGCCCATTTATGCTTACGTTCTGTTCATCTTTAGCCAGCCTATATTTTACGTACACCAATAACTTAACTCCAACATCATGATCTTTTATTGTCCACAATAACCTGATGTAGCATCTTATTAAATGCCTTTTGGAAATCAAAGCAAAATACCCCCACCAATTACTTTCCATAAAAGCACACGTTAATTCTTCAAAGAACGTCAATTATCTAAACATCGAAGGGTATAGCGCAGTACTGGCCCTTTGGCCCACAACATTGTGTCGAACTTTTAACCTACTCCAGGATCAATCAATTGCTTCTCTCCCACATAACCCTACATTTTTCTTTAATCCAAATGCCTATCTAAGAGCCTCTTAAATATTTCTAATGCATCTGACTCTACCACCACCCCTGCAGTGCATTCCATGCACTTCCCACTGTTGGTGTAAAAGACCTACCTCTGACATCTCCCCTCCCTCTACTTGCCTCCAATTACTTTAAAAGTATGTTATCTAATATTAACCACTGGTTCTCTGGGAAAAAGGCACTGGCTGTCCATTTTATTTATGCTTCTTGTCATATTGTACACCTCTATCAAGTCTCCTCTTACCATCCTTTGCTCCAAGCTTACTCATACTTTCTAATCCAGGAAGCATCTTAGTAAATCACCTCTGCACCCTTTCTAAAGTTTCCACATTGTTCTGATAAGGAGGCAACCAGAACTGAACATAATACTCTAACAGAGTGTTATGGAGTTGCAACATTACCTCAGGGTTCTTGAACTCATCTGCTGGCCAATGATGGCCAACAACCATAGGCCTTCTTAATCACCCTATCATCTCCTGTGGAAACTGTGAAGGACCTATGGATTTGACCCCCAAGCTCCTTCCATTCCACTACACTGCTAAGAATTATGCCCTCAATCATGTACTTTGCATTCATGTTCAACCTAACACAATGTATTGCTTCAGACTTTTCCAGATTGATGCTGCCCTAAACACAAGCGGCAGAGCAGGCATTTCGATAATGATGATGATTTCCAGATTGAACTCCATCTGTCACTACTCAGCCTAATGATCTCCATCAGCCCTTCCCAGCAAACCTGTTTCTCCCGACCAAAACCATGCTGACCTTAACTCACTACCTTGAATGTTTCTGAGTATATGACTACAACGTCATTAACAATTGTTTCTGGCATTTTCCTGATGACATACGTTAAATCAGCTGGCTTTTGTTTTTTTTTTCTCTCTCTGCTTTCCAAGCAAACTCTATGACACAGGGCTCAACACTTTACAACTGAATCCTTGACTTTCTAACCAACAAACTACAATCAGTAAGGATAGGCAGCAACATCCCTCTGTCACAGTTATCCTCAGCACTGATGCCCCACAAGGTTATGTCCTCCATTCCCTACTCTGTTCCCTGTTGACCTAAAACCACATGGCCAGAAGCTGCTCAGGCTCCATCTACAAGTCTGCAGATGATACCATCTTAGTGGGTCATATCTGAAATAACGATGGTTATTTCAAAGAGATAGAAATTCATGAAATTGCTGTTTCTCTCAGTGTCAACAAGATAAAATAAAGGGGTGCATGAGCTCCTGTTAACATCAATGGTGCTAAGATTGAGAGTGTTAACAACTTCAGGTTTCTAGTAGTGAACATCGCCAACAGCCTGTCCTAGTCCAACCACATTTATGCCTCAGCCAAGAAATCTCACCAGAACCTCAGCTCACTCAGGAGGCTCAATAAATCTGGCGTGTCCCCTTTGATCCTCACAATTTTTTATTGCTGCCCCATAGAAAGAATCCTATCCAGGTATATCTCAGCTTGGGACAGTAATTGACCTGCGTGTGACCATGAAAAAGTGGTGTAAATAGGGGACTCATCTCAGCACATCACGAAAACCAGCTTCCTCACCATGTAATGCTTCTTGCTGCCTCAGTAAAGCAGCCATGATCAAAGCCTACACCCACGCTGAACATTTTTCTGTTCTCAACCCTCCCATTAGACAGAAGATACAAAAGTCTGGAAGGCGCGTGCCACCAGGTTCAAGGCCATTTCCTATCCCACTGTGTAATACCATCGATCTGTCCCCCAGTACAATACGATGGACTCTTCATCTCGCAATCTACCTCCTTATGACTTTGCACTTTATTGTCTACTTGTACTGCACTTTATCTGCAACTGTAACCCTTCATTCTGTAGTCTTATTATTTTACCTTGTGCTACCTCAATACACTGTTGTAATAAACTGATCTGTATGAACAGGATGCAAGAAGAATTTTTCACTGTGTCCTTAGTACGTTTGACAACAACAAACCAATTCACCAATTTCTTGTCTCCTTTTCTGAATAAAGGCATAACATTTGATATTCCAAACTAATGGAAACTTACTCAAATTTGGGGAATTTTGCAAAACTTATTAACAATTGTGGCGGAGATGCTGCTGCCATCCCTACTAATTGGGGTTTGCTGGTTAGAAGGTTAAAAATCCAGTTGTAAAGTGAGGTGTTGAGCCCTAGGTCTTGGAGTTGTGAGGGGAGTTTGGTTAGAAAGCGGAAAAGACTTTGAAAAAACTAGTCACTTTAAAGTGGAACCTTTCAGCATGAAAAGAATGTTTAGCACATAGCTCTATAGTAATTGTAATTGGCCATATCATAGTTTTTCATTATTAATTTCCGAGAATCACTTTCCACATGACTCAATTTGCTAATTCTTTATTAAGTATCAATAGAAACTTCGGCCATTTCTTTTCACTATTCTTCCAGCTTTATGCAATACTCTAATTTTTTATATCACTTCTTTAGTCATTCATTAATATCTTTATAATAGGTTTAAGTTTTTGACCTGCCATTCATCTATAAACAGTTATATAGCAGCACAGGTGGATAAGGTTGCAGACAAGATACTTACTTTCATTGGCCAGAGCATAGAATATAAAAATAGGGATCCTATGGTATAATTATCTGAAAGATTAGTTAGGCCACAGATGAAGTATAATGTCCTGATGAAGCATCTCGGCCCAAAGCATCAACAGTTTACCTTTTTGCATCGATGCTGCCTCTCCTGCTGAGTTACTCCAGCATCTTGTGTGTGTTGCTTTGAAGTACAATGCACATTTTCATCACTATACAAAAGAAGGAATGTGATTACTCTGGAGAGGTTGCAAAGAAGAGTAGCCAGGCTGTTGCCCAGGTTGAAACATGTCAGCAATGAGGAGGTGCTGAATGGACTTGTTTTTTCATCTTGTGGTGTGGAAAAGGCTGAGGGCATTATGAAAAGCACAGAATCTTCCCCCCACACAGGAGCTGTCAATAGGAATAAGCTCAAGGTAAGTGACAGGAGATATAGTGAGAATTTGAGGAAAGTTTTTTCACCCACTGAGTGGCTGAAATCTACAACACTGAACCCCCGGGGTTGGGGAGGGTGTTGGAGATAGGTCCTATCAACATTTAAGCAATTTTTAAATGAGCTACCATGACAGGGAGAGCTGTAGGCTGAATGGTGGAAAATGAAATGACTATGAATAGGTACTTGAGGATCAACAGAGACATGATGGGCCAAAGGACCAGTTTTCATACTGTACGTCTCAACAACCCCATCAATGACTCTTTGGAATTCTCAACCCCAAGGCCTGTGTATTGAATATATTTAAAGAAAAGATTGACAGATGTTTACACCAAAATGGAAAAGAGGGGAACGGGAAGACAGTGAGAACGCAGTGTTGAGATCAGGACTGGATCAGTCATATTCTTTAATGGTGCTGTAGACTCAAGGAGCTCATTGGCTTTAGCCAGTCCTTTTCTCTTATGTCTTATGTTCTAATAATTGGAGACTAATAATCTGAGATTCCATCTGGACAGACCGTTAACTTGACTTATTCTGCCTTACCAGGTGGATCAGTAGCCTGCTGGCCCACCTGATTTGGATAGTCTATATTATATGTAAACAATCTAAATCTTGGTGAATTCTGCTTCACAACAAGAGGAAACATTGTCATCGATAGATCAAAAAGTGACAAGACTACAAAGCGTTGACCACCAGAAGGAGCAGCCAAGTCATTCCTCCAAATCAACGTGCAGGCTGACAGTTTGATGCAGCTATAACCATCAATGCGAAAAGCACGAAAACCCATCCCTTTCCAAAATACAGAGTCACAAAATTCAGACAAGATAAATCAGCAGATTGGAAACGTGACCACAAATTAGCCCGAGTTGTTTAGTACATGTGGCCCTAGGGTTTAACTGCTAGATATATTGCTTTGGATTATTAATGTCTGCCAAAAAAGCTCAACAGAATCATTCAAGTTCTCCAGTGTTATTTGAAAGAACCTTTAAAAGAATGTTGTCGCCAAGAAAAATGTTTGGGAATCCATTTCCTATTTGCTTATGTATGATGCAATGGCTGAACCACTGCAGAATGTATAGATGTGGTTTAAACAGCCTTCACTTCGTTCCAAAAGAACAATTTCCAAACATTTTTCTTTTTATGTATACATGGTCCCTTTAATTGTTCTTCCATGGTAGATTCCCTTAAGATATATCCATACATCATAGTCTTTCAAAGGGTGTCAAGTTCATTGCAATATTGTCAAACTTGTTTTGCAGGCATTGTTAAGTTTTTTTTTCAAAGAGATGTATTCTGTTTGCAGAAACAAGATCTGGAAAGAGAATTTGAACATCTCTCATGTTCTTACAGCATCCTGTAAGCTTTCCTTGCACATCAAGTTGAGTGAGTTTGCTTTTAAGAATTGGATGCAATTTTAGAAACCCTGAGGGTTTCATATTTATTTCAATAGAACTAAAAATTTGCAAAGGTTTCAAGCACATATCACCATCACTCATATTACTTAGCCAAGTTCTTGGGTCTAGCCTTCCTGTGTCAGGTGCAAGACAAGTTTGTTTATTTTATTTTATTATATCCAGTTTAACCTAAAAGAAATCTCTGTTCCAAACAGTATAATTCTATTTGCATTTCCCACACCAACCAGAGGCACTTACAAAGTGTTCACAGGAAACCCACTGAAAAAAATCTTGGGCAGGCAGTTGTGCTTACCTATTCATTTACAGATTGGCCATGTGTTTGCATATTCCATATACTGTACCTATACACACAGAGGCCATTTATTAGGTACACCTGTACACTTACTCATTAATGCAAATTATGTAATCAGCTACCAGCATGGCAGCAACTCAATGCATAAAAGCATACAGACATAGTCAAGAGTTCAGTTGTTGTTCAGACCAAACATTTGAAAGAGGAAGATATATTATCTAAGCACTTTGACCATGGAATGATGGCTGGTTCTTGATGGGGTGATATGAGTATCTCAGAACTGCTGATCTCTTGGGATTTTCACGCACAACCATCTCTAGAGTTTATAGAGAATGGTGCAAGAAGCAAAAAAAATTTCAGTGAGTGGGAGTTCTGTGGACGAAAATGCCTTGTTAATGAGAGAGGTCTGGCTGGTTCAAGCTGACAGGAAGTAACTCAAATAAGCATGCAGTACCATAGTGACATGCAGAAAAGCATCGCTGAATACACAACATGTTGAAACTTGAAGTGGATGGACTACAGCAGCAGAAGACCATGAACATACACTCAGTGGCCGCTTTATTCGGTATACAAGAGATAAAATGGACACTGAGTGTTATTTTGAATGGTGAAGTGGGACTGAAATTTAAAATCTCAGATCTAGGTCTCAAATTTTGTTCTTCCTCATTGTGTCTCATGGAGTATCAGGTGGCAACTGTCATTTCTTTAGCATTTTGTCTGTTTTTTTATGAGGCGAACTTGCTAGCTTGATGCTCAATCCAGCTCAGATGGGAAGTGTGCCAGGAGCCAGCCAGATTCGAACCCGGGACCATTCACCTCAAAGTCTGGTGCTGATGCTACTACACCCCCGGCTGGCTTCAGCTCTTGAGATCTACTTGGCATAAAGTACCATCACGTGCAGCTATTTTATACCTACTGGAACTTGTAGGGCACAATTCTTGAATGTGATTGATTACCTGAGCTTGTTGTCAACAATCATTCATGGAGATGATTTGTACAATAGTTAGCTGCATCTTAATTATCATGTGTGGATATGACTCAGCTATCCAAAACTTACACTAGAAGTTAAATCTCAAAATTTTGTTTATTGGGTCCTACCAGGAGCCAAAGTATCAAATCCTGGCTCCAGCCAGCGTAGCTCTCTGGGTCATTGAGACATGCGAGCCTCCAAACCACGACAAGGTTGTGGTCCTCTTCGAGGAGTTCATATTAATTTCATTGTCAACGCTTCTATCTTTATTCCAGATTTGAGAATTGCAAACTATCAGTCCAATTGAAAGACATCCAGCAAGGAACCAGACACTTTGGCCCACAGAGTCTGCACCAACCACTCTGTATATCATTAGTTGGAGCATCAGAGGAGATTTTACAGTAATCAGTTACTGATTCTGTAGGAAGTCTACAAAAGGATGAAGTATTATGAATATCACAGTAGCAAAACCATCAATAATGCTCAATCAGTGACTATTTCTGTTGTGTCTGTGTACAACTACATATCAACTAAATAAAAGCATGTATGTAGGATGGCTTTAACTGATGTATTCACATTGAAGCAAGAGAGAGAGAGAGAGCAGTGCGCATGTATAGACAACAGGGCATTATGTAGTGCTAAGGGAAGGGGTCATTGCTCAAAAAGAAATAGATCCATACATTACACTTCCTCCCCCTTTAGATTAATGCACCATAAAACCATATATGTATAAAACATTCAATTTCCCTTTCATAAACCCATATTCCAAATAAACATGCTTTTGCAATAACAGTACATAACAACTTCACAGTTCTAAAAGTCCAGTCTTTTGGATGGCGCTCGGTTTCTTTCAGGATAGTGCCTCTGATTTGTGGAGTGGCATCAGGTTTGGCACGTGTCTTGTCAATGATAATGTTCTCATCGTGCCTCTGGACCTGTGGAGTGGCATCGGATTTGGAGGGATCTTGTCTAAGACAACATTTTCAGTTTCCAGTGTCACATTGCTGTCAGTGACATTATCACTGAGAAGAATTCTGCTGACTGTAATGTGTCCATCTTGTTGGAAGCAGTCAACTCAGGTGAGTTCTTTGGCTGAGCATTCAGTATCTGGTCCACATGATGTCTCCACGTCTGATCTCTAATATCTGCTGTGTACATCAGTGGTCCAGTTCTTGCAGCTATCCATTGTCTTCTCAGTAATCGCACACTAGGACTTTCTGTCCAATCTCGGAGCTCCTTGCTGCTGCACTTGGCAACTGGCTGAACTGTTTATTCTGCACTTCCCTCCATAGATCTGGTTTCAGGAGGTCTATGCGAGATCTCAGATTCCTGCTCAAGAACAAGATTGCAGGCGTTTGATTTGATGTCGCTTGAAAGGAATTCTGACGCACAAAAGGAAGTTGTCCACCTTGTGCTGTAGAGGGATGTCCTCCTTGTCCATCACTTTAATGGACTTCTCAGAGGTTAGGATAAACCTTTCGGCTAACCCATTCATTGCTAGGTGGTGAGGAGCTGACTTGAAATGTTTGATGCCATTTTTCTTCATGAACAGTCTGAATTCTCCTGACATGTGTTGTGGTCCATTTGTCACTCACAATTTGTTCTGATAAGCCATTTATGGAGAAGGTAGTCCTCAGAGCAGAGACAATTTTTGCTGAGGTGGTTGACTTCATTAGTATAACCTCTGGCCACTTCAAACGAGCATCCACAGCAATCAGAAACATGGAGTCTTTGGAAGGCCCGGCAAAGTCAATATGTACTCTTTGCCAGGGTGACGACGGTCACTCCTACGGGTGTAATGGTTCCTATAGGGGTGTATTTTGAACTTTTTGACATCCTGAATAGCTTTTGGCCAAGTCTTCATTCTATCTGTTCCTGACCACCACACGTAGCTCCAGGTGACACTCTTCATCTTGACTGTACCCAGATGTCCCTCATGCAGATTTTCTGACACTCTAGTGCACAGTTTAGAGGGAACCACAACACGAGATCCACACATCAGTGTCCTTTATAGTTGGTCTCGTCTCACTGAAAACTTACCATGAGCTGGCCATCCTTGCATGGTGATTTCATAGACTTCTGACAATGTCACGTCCTTCTTTGTTTCCATTTGTATTTCCGAATTTGTTACCGGCAACTGATCCACCAATGTGGTGTGGAACACTTCTGCTGGGTCACAGTATGAAGATTTTACTTCTTCAGTTGCCAGTAGTGGAAAACATGACAAGCCATCAGCATTGCAGTGCTGCTTGGTACCCTTGAACTCGATGCCAGAAGAGTGGGCTCCTAGGAACAGCGACCAACAGTGTAACCAGGTAGCAGTCATCACTGGAATTCCCTTCTTGGGATTGAAAATGGACACAAGGGGCTGGTGATCTGTCACTAGCATAAACGTTTGTCCATAAAGGTAATGATGGAATATCTTTATTCCACATACTAGACTAAGGGCCTCTTAGTCAATCTGTGAGTAGTTGTGTTCTGTGCTTGTCGGAGATCTTGAAGCAAGCACAATCGGATGTTCAGATCCATCTTTCATACTATGTGACAAAATAGTTCCAAAGCCATAAGGGAACACATAACATGCCAGTCTGATAGGCAGGGATGGGTCATTATGGGTGAGCAGTTCATCAGATGTTATTAGTCTCCTTGTTTACTTGAATGCTCTTTCACATCTTTCTGACCATTCTCGCTTTGCTCCTGTCCGTAACAGTGTGTTCAATGGATGCAGCACTGTATCAAAGTTTGTGAAAATCCAGTGGTAGTAGTTTACAAGCCCCTGTATGACATGAGTTTTGCCATGAGTTTTGCCACATTTTCCGGTTTGGGTGACTGTTGTACTGCTTCAGTCTTCTCTTGTGACTTAAGTAAGCCATGTTTGTCAATGACATGTCAACAATATGAGATTTAATTCTTGAAACACTCACATTTCTCTTCTTAGTGCGCAGACCGTACTCACTCAGCCTGGTAAGCACTTCACCAAGGTTCTGAAGGTGTTCTTCATCATTTTTGTCAGTCACAATGATGTCATCAAGGTAACATTGTGTCCTTGGATATCTTGGAGCACTTCGCCCATTGCTCTTTGCCAAATTCCTGGAGCTGATGCAACACCAAAGAGTGTTGATTGTCAGGAACTTCCTGCTTGACTCTTCAATCTCATTTTTCATATAGGCTTGTGACAAGTCAATCATTGGAAACCTCTCCCTGACTGCCAAAGATGCAAAAATGTCTTCTATTCGTGGCAGGGGTTACTACACAGTATGCAGCACTGGGTTGATGCTCCCCTTTTGCAAATGGCTCCAGGCTTCCCTTTCTTAATCACTGGAACAATGGGCATAGCCCAATCGCTCCACGCTACCTTGGAGAGAATTCCATTTGCCTCCAAGCGCTGCAGGTCAGAATTCACTTTAGGACGTAATGTGTAAGGTACTGGATGGGCTTTATGGAATCTTAGTGTTGCTGTTTCATCCAGTTCAATTCTGGCCTTCATGCCTTTGAGTTTACCAGTCCCCTTCTCAAACACCTCATTAGAGCTAAGTAGCTGTGAAAGTCTCTGGTTAGTGCTACCATTTGGGCTGCCGTTGCCTGTTGATGTCACACTGAGAGCTTTGACTGAGTTCCATTCTAGTTGGATTTTACTCACCCATTCACATCTGAAAGTGCTGAGTCTCCACTTTTTAATACATAAAACTCTAACAGTTGTGTTTGGCCTCCATATGGCACAGTTACTTTCAGTTTGCCTTTGGGAGACACTTTCTCACCTGTGTAAATCTTTAGCATTGCTGAGATCTTCTCTAATGGTATCTTAATCTGTTGTAATCAATCTCTGGAATTATGGACAAAGCTGACCCTGTATCCATCTCCATTTTCTGTTTTACACTCTACACGTCTATTGTGATTCAGATGATTTTGTGACCTGCTTTAGCTATACTATGCAGTTGTTGTCATGACAGTTCACCTTGGTCAGACTCTACGTTGTCTGCTTACTTTATGCATTTGCTTAGTTTTGTGTTTGAGACTTTTCACTCAATTGTTCTTTTTGTCTGCCTTGCACACTCTCTCTATGTGACCTTGTCTGTGACACTTTCTGCAGACTTTCTCTTTGAACCAGCATCAGGGGGAGGATTTGCCACATTGATAATATCTTTGACTTTATGCACCATTCAGGGACCTTTTGTGCATTTCACATTCTAACCTCCTTGTCTGTAGTTCTGTTGCATCCTTTGCTGCAATCTCTAATGATATTGCAATAGGCAATGCCCATTCTAAGGTTAGATCTCTTTTGGACAGTCGACTCTTCTGAGTGCTTTGACTATACATGCCACACACCAGCCAGTCCCTTAACGCATCTGAAAGTCCATCTCTAAAGTCACAGTACTGGGAAAGTTTGCGCTGTTCTGCAATGTATTCAGAAATACTTCCATCTTTTGACTGGTTCCGTTTGTAAACTCTAAGTTTCTTTGCTATTGCCAGAGGTTTAGGGTTCAAGTGGTTTTGTAAAATTGTAACATTTCGTCGAACATCTTGCTTGCTGGCTTTTCAGGGGTTATTAAGTTGTGTAAGACACTCCATTCTTGGGCCCATTAAGCTAAGAAGTTCAGTGGCTTCGTTTTGTTCCTCCACGTTATTCGCATTACAATTCATTTCAACCCTCTTGATATACGATTCCTTACCTTCATTAGTGCTTCCAAATTTATCAACTTTTCCGAAAGAAGCCATCACCATGTTACTTTCACTTTACTCACGGGTCCTTCAGCTTTCTCGTGCTGTTTAACTCTTACTGTTCCATCCCATAACTGTTGGTGCAATTCGTGATATTTTCTGACATTCAGGTTCGTACTCATCACCAATTTATTTGTGTCTGTGCACAACAACATATGAATTAAGTAGAAGCACGCACGTGGGAGGTGGCTTCACCTTGCAGCAAGAGAGAGAGAGCAGTATACATGTGTACACAACAGATCAATACATACTGCTGAGGGGGTGGGGGTCATTGCTCTAAAGAATACATCCATACATTGCAATTTCTTGCACAGTTCTGGGTATCTTTTCTCTCTCAGTTTGATCTTGTGAAGCATTAAAGCAATTTTGTTGACTTCGGGCTGCTTTTAGAAGTATATTTCCAAATATACATTAAGTAGGCAATATGTCATCCAGTAATCTTTATCCACATTTAGAATACAAGGTATGATTTTATCATTTATGAAGCTTAGACATTTTTCCAATGGAAATAGGTGCTAAATATATATTTTATTTAAAATCAACACAACATAGGAGCAAATGTTATATACAATTTTTTGTTCTTGCACCTGTAGACCTTTGTTGGATATTTATAGATCTAAATTTACTCTTTCGATAGGCACAAGACATAATAGCAGTACAAAGGTGAATTGGAAATTTTCCCTTTAAGAGTTTAAGCTGCCATTAGCCAAATGGCAAGCAATATTATATCTACGTGATGTTAGTACAGTTGTCAGTGCTGACTAAGGTAGAAACAAATATGTTTAATGTCAGTTAAATCTTTAGACTTGCTGCTGAAGTAGATATTACTTATTTAGTTCAATAACCTGCTGTATACCTGCAATACTGATCTTGTATAAATCTTTCTTCATCATACTGAGAGTGAAAATAAGCTTTCTCATCTCAAATAGACATAAGGTCCTAACACCATATTTATCTTCTTTTCCCAGATGCTGTGTTTTCACAGGCAGATTCACTTTTCATTATGATGCCTTATTTACAGCAACATCCAACTAAGTAGTGGGGTTGAGTGCATGCTCAAATAAACAAGAACAAAATGAGCTCCAAAAAACTCCATAATAGCATAACTGTCTGTCCAATCTCCAGATAAACTCAAGTCTTTGTGCAACTGACATTTTGATGGTATTGAGCTCCAAAAGCCACTCCTTCCATAATTTACTATTTGAAATGAACTACAAAGAAAGGTTATAGTGAATGCAAAACATTTATGACACCTTTTTTACTTTTTTCATGATTTTCACTTTATGTTTTTGTAGTGAATTTAATATTTCAGTAATATTGTAAATATAGTGTTCAATTAAGCATTCTTTGTTCAAATAATTCATTATGAGTTATATGTAAGAAGTATGTGAATGTCATATGATATTATGTCACCATGTCATAAGTTCAAAGTTCAAAGTATATTTGTTACATTATACTGCCTTGAGCTTTGTCACCTTACAGGCAGCCACAAAAGAAGAAACCCAAAGGAACTCTTTAAAAAAAAGAGAAGCCCATCAAATGTACAATGTTCAGAGAGAAAGAAAAAAACAAATTGTGCAAACAACAAAAGTAAGCAAATAGCTTCAGAACTGAAGTTTTACGAAAGACGTGAAGTAGGTATCACTACAGCTGGAACAGGCCACAGCTGCAGTTCAGCACAGATTTGAAGAATCATCACCTCACTAAAGAAAAGAAACCAAGTACACACGTTTCCTGGATCCTGTGTTTTTCTTTTGATTAGTTTCTGGAATTACAAAACATAACCACTTTCCTACTTGCCTTTCCCTCACAGATGGTAGTGAATTTCATTTTAGATAGCAAAATTAAAGCATGGTTCCTAATGACCATTATATTTGGATCAAGCTGGGATTAGAGGCTGTGAGGCCATGGAGCACGATCGTCAAAATGAATGCATGACATTGTGCACTCTATCCAATGAACACTGAAACTATGCAGTTCTTGTTTCATCCCCTTCCATCGTTATTAGAGCCATCTTGAATACCCATTACAGGCAGCGGCAGGAATTGAACCCGGGTCACCGGTACTGTAAAGTGTTGTGCTAACCAATACGCTGCTGCACCACCCTTATAGGCTATAAGTTGACTCTGGGTGAAGTGTGGTCAAAACAGCAGAAATAACTTAATGTCATAAACTATCCTTAATGTAAAACCTACCATAGATGTCATATATCACTGGAACAATAATTGAAAATGTAATACCACACCAGATAATAAGATGGAACAATAAGTAGTTTAAAGCCGACTGGAAGATATACTGCAGTTATAACTAGTTTCTTGAAGGAGAAGTCATTAAGATCTAGGAATTTAGCAGCTAAAGGTAATAAAGTTGAAGCTTGTCAAAGATGCTCATGGGGCCAAAATTGGAGGGGTCCAGAGATCTTGTAGGGCTCTGGTAATGGAGGAGGCTATAGTTGGAGAGGAATGAGAGAAGTGAACAATGAAGAAAGTAGAACATTTATCTGGCCAGGAGTTAACAATGAAAGGGATGATGGACAACACCACTTTCAGTGATTTGGGATGAGAGATGCAGATGTCAGATTAACTTTATTTGTCACACATACCTTGAAACATACAGTGAAATATGTCACATGCATCAAAATAAACCAACAAGGATTGTGCTGGGCAGCCTGCAATTGTCAGTGCCATCAAAGCATGCCTACAACTCACTAACCCTAACCCGTACATCTTTGGGATGTGGGAGGAAACCGGAGCATCCAAAGGAAACCCACGTGGCCATGGGGAGAATGCGCAAACTCCCTACAGACACCAGCGGGAATTGAACCCCTACCTTACGCTGCAATGTAATGTGCAAACCGCTGCGCTAAAGTACTGCTCAGGTGAGGTTTGCATGGGATTGAGTGTGCCAGAAGAGTGTGGAATAGCAATCCGTGTGCATGGTGAAGTGCACTCACTGCATTTAAACTCAAATAAATCCATTCCTCTCCTGAATGATGCCAATTAACAATCTGGTAACTTGATTTATAGCAACTATAAATATTTTTGACATATAGAAATGAATTAAGAAATATTCATATAATTCCATCTTTTTTGTCCTGATGGGAGCCTCTGTAGTGATCTTTGATTTTACATTTGAAAGATACAAGCTGCCAATCAAGCATTCATACCGAGAGTAAGGGACTCCAAATGAGCCCATACTCAAAATGGGGCTCAAAATAACACCAATAATTTTAAATAAAAAAAACCATATTAAAAATGTATTCCAATAGAATACAAAGATAAAAGATAATACTGCTGATCTTTTCCCTATTCTCCATGAGCCTACTCTTCAATTGGGAGACTAGACATTAATTTAAAATGTGGCATGTGCAGAATTTGAAGTAAAGTTTTTGTTAGTGTACAGGTTTATAAATCATTATAGCACTCCTGGCCAATCTTGAGCTTTGCATCCTGACATCACAAGACACTGACAATACACAGAGAGATTTCCACAATGTATCGTCTCCATAGTTTTGTTTCCATGGTGATCCTCAAGGAATTCAAAGATTCAGGAAAGAGGCATTTCAGCTTTGCATTTCCAAGCTCATGATTCAATTTTCAAAACCATTTCAATATTAAATAGTGAGGGTGAACTCTGGTGAAAGACACTGCAGCTGACCGAAGAATAGTGAAATGGTTCCAAAAATAATTCACAGTTTGAGACCATTGAATTGGCCATATAAATGCAAGGATTTATTTTATCCACAGATGATATTTCTTTAATTCTGTCTCATTATTTGGAGGCATTTCTGTCTGTATTAATAACTTGTTCTTTCAGTACTCTTGGACAACAGCAATGCAAATCTGCAGTAAATATCAAAGCCTCTCTTGCTACTCGTGATATGGGCAATAGTAGTTTTCCAGACTGCAGTGACTTATAGTTGAATCGGAATAATTTTAAATATCCTTCAGTTTAACTCATCAACCTTATATTGGTAATTTAAAACTCAAATCTTCAGCATATTAGATAAAATATTGAATAAAGGATTCAAAGAATCAAGCAGATAAAGTTTTATTGTACTCTGTACAACTGTGTCTATGGCAGCTCTCCTTGCACCTGCAATAGTTATTTTGCAGCTGCAC
The DNA here is from genome assembly GCF_048418815.1 of Hemitrygon akajei. Taxonomy (NCBI): domain Eukaryota; kingdom Metazoa; phylum Chordata; class Chondrichthyes; order Myliobatiformes; family Dasyatidae; genus Hemitrygon; species Hemitrygon akajei. Next base: position 127,168,052 of record NC_133125.1, read on the forward strand.
AGTTCCCAGCACCCTTTTTAGTTCAGTTCCCTGCTCTCCCTTCAATAGTACGGACCTTGAGTTGCAACTAGACTCCTAGGCAATTCTTACTGAGGGCCTTACATCCTTTGACAGTTTCTCTAAGGCAAGGGATTTTCACTGATTTACTGAGCTGAGAGGCAGGATACAATTCTCATCTAGCATTGTCACCATTGTAAACACTGGTGTTTCACAAAGTTCCACCTACAAGTTTGCTGGCGATTCCACTGTAGTGGGACACATTTCAAATAATGACAGGTTGGAGTCTTGGAAGGACATAGAAAGTGTGGTGGAATGGTGGCATGACAACAACCTTTCCCTGAAAGTCATCAAAACACAAGAGCTGGTCATTGACTTCAGAAAGAGGGATGCTCTTGTCTACATCAATGGTGTTAACATTAAAGGCTTGAGAATTTTAACTTCCTAGCTGTTAACATCACAGTAGCCTGTCCTGATTCAACCACATTTATGCCACTGTCAGGAATGTTCTCAACACCTCTATTTCTTCAGGAGAATAAAAGAATTTGGCATGTCCCTGTTGACCTTATCAATTGTTATAGATGCACCATAGAAAGCATTCTGATTGGATAGCTGCCTGGTATGACAGCTCTGCTTATGACCTCAAGAAACTGCAGAGAGTTGAGGACATGGCTCGGCACATCATGGGAACCAACCTCCAGTCTAGTTACTCTGTATATACTTCTCTGTGCCTCAGTAAGGCAGCCAGCATAATCAAAGACATTTTCTCTTCTCTCCTCTCCCATCGGGCAGAAGATACAAAAGCTTGTAAGTATACCACCAACCTCAAGGACAGCTTCTCTCCAACTGTTATCAGACTCTTGAATGAACCTCTTGTACAAAAGGTGGACTTCCAACCTCACAGTTTACTCTGTGATAATCTTGCACTTCATTGTTTACCTGATCTGCACTTTTTAACATGTAACATATGTTCCCCTGTTTGTCTTGTACGTGCTGGTCCCGCTGTTCCGTCTGGTTTGCCTTCTTCGCGCTGTTCACCTGTCTATCCTGTTTTGACCTGGTTGTCCTGTTTGCGCTGGTTGCCCTATTTACCCTGTTCTGACCTGTTCATCATGTTTGCCCTGCTTGCGCTGTTCACCTGTCTATCCTGTTTGCACTGGTTGCCCTATTTACCCTGTTCTGACCTGTTCATCATGTTTGCCTGGTTTTGTTCTGTTTGTCCTGTTTGCCCTGGCTTGGAGTACCCACCGTTAATCAACTAGTTCTGTGAGTCAGTCTCGGAGTCAACCTGGACCAAGCTCCCTTCCTATCCTTTGCCTCCGTTGGGTAAGCCCGGCCAGACTGCCGTTGCCTGGCGGGGGACTCTGCCCTTTCCTACCCCTTGCTTCTGACAGGTTGTGCCCTGCAACCTGCCCAGGTTCCTGTGTTCCTGCCTGGGAGGCCGGGCCCTGCCCAGGAGTTATGTGGCCTGCTCAGGGAGCTATCCTCCCAGCATTCCTCGTCCCATAGATCCATCCTCTAGCCTAGCCAAGATCTGGCCTTGCCCTGAACTCCAGGATCCGGCCTTGCCTGAACTATCTCTGAACCCAGGATCACCTTGAATGCCACGACCCTCACACATGCCACAATCTCCCCATCTTATTCTATCCTTTAGTTGTTCCTGTCCTGCCCCTAGTACTTCAGTGCCTGCGTCCTGCATTTGGGTCCAGTCTCATGTCCTGTTGTGACACTTTCCTATAATTCGGTGCTTTTGCACTTCATTCTGCATTGTTATTGCTTTACCTAAATCTACCCGAATGCACTGTGTAATGATTTGGTCTGTATGAACAGTATGCAAGGCAAGCTCAGTACATGTGACAATCATAAACAAATACCAGTAAGGGCCAGTTCAGTTCAGAGCCCACTGCGATGAATAAAATGCTCTTGTTGTTAAGTTGATGGATGTGAACTTGGAAGAAATAATTGCTTTTAGACTATGAATAATTGTACAGATTCTGAAATCTGGAAAAAAATGCAGGAAATAATTGTCAGCTTTCAGGAACACACCTATTTTCCAAACCAAACCTATGATCTGGTAAGAGTTACTTACAAGGCACTAAAAACAATGCTGTTTGACAAAAATAAACACATTAAAGGCTGATTCATCATAGTCAGCCAATTTCTGTAGTGGGAACTATCATCTGAAGGCTTGTTTATACAAGAGATTCACCCAGTGCAGAAAATTTATACTGGCAATTTATCCAAGCAGCTGTTGTATATAGGTAAGGATCTCAGGCGGTCGATTATACAGGTTAATTTCTCATGAGAGCCACGTTCATATTGGGGATTCACCTGAAGCATATTCAGGATACTGTTTCATACCAGGAGATAGATCTAGACAATGTAAAGCTATAAGGTAGAGCAAATCATTTTGCTAGTGCTTTACTGAAGTATTTTATGCAAGTTTTACTTTCATGAATGAAAGTCATTGAGACCACAGCTTTGAAAACCCAGCTACATCATTATCATTAATAGCAATACACACAAACTGCTGGAGGAACTCTGCAGGCCAGACAGCATCTATGGAAAAGAGGAAACAGTTGACATTTTCGGTTGAGACCCTTGTTTGTTATTATGATTAATTTTGTTTACGCTTTTAAAAGTTTATTTTTGTAAAAGTTAAGAATTGTGATTTAGTTACTACCAAAGCCGCAAAATTAATGAGAGTTCTTTTAATCCCATAAGTCATGTTATACAATATTGTAGGTTCATGGGTATGGTGATGCAATTCGTTTACAAATTAATCTTATGTTTAAATAGAGCTCAAAAATGCATCAAAAATCATCAGGAAATATAGACATAAGAATTGATACCTTTTACACTCTATGATGTAACTTTTAGTAAATCATCTCCACAGGTGCAAAATTTGTAGACACTTTAAATATTTAAAAAAGTGGTACCATGGTCTTGCTTTTCTCCAAACTGGGCTACTTTACAGCATTCGTGGTGAACTGTGACTATTGACATTCTTGTGATGACAAATCTCTGACTGATGCTAGTGATGCAAAGTGAGTTCAGGTGATTAAGAAGCAAAACGTTCAACATTAAATGTGGGCTAATTATGACTTTTCTGTGTTGTCTATGCTTTTAAAAAGTACAGAGCAAGACGTTTTATTACACATTTCCCATTGATTGTTCTGTGCACTTGACATTATTACAATATGTAATTAAAGGGAAGTGAAATGTATTGAATGAAATACCAGTAGAGCACAGAGGATGATGAATGCACAATTAATATAGAATCATTCATCAAACAAACAAGAAGTGAGGAAGCGATGTGAATTAGTTATGTGCAAATATTATGAATTTGTACCAACACACTAAGTATCAGTTGAACCTTGCTGTCTCCATCTCTTGCATGAAATTGCTGCCTATAGTCACACACACACACACACACACACACGCACACACACGCACACACACGCACACACACACACACACACACACACACACACACACACACACACACACACACACACACACACACACACACACACACACACTTCCCCCCCACCACCCCCCACTGGCCCTTTCTATCCATGCATTGGGAGGCAACTCCCAAATAACGATACAGAGGTCCTTTCCCAGATACCATTAACAGGATCTAACAGGAGGCAAAGCTAGGGTGGAGTTCAGTCTTTTGTCAAAGCAATCAATAAATACTTCTGACATTGAGCAACTGTTTAAAATGGAGGAAAATACTAAAATAAATGTTCTCAGCTATTTAAAGAGTACTTTGATACAGACTTTAATTTCAATTGATGCTGCTAGGTTTGGACCATGGCCAGCAGGCCAAGTGTGGCCAATTTTCATAGATGATGAAATTATTACAGGGCATCATTTAGGATGATTCTCCTTTCTTAAGTAGCACAGTGAGGAAGACCTGTTTTGTGCTGGTGATTTGAAAGGAGTGAATAAAACGAGTTGTTATTTTTATGAACTGCTTTACACCACTTGTTCCATACATCATCATAAAGCTACTTCTAGGCAGCTCAGAAGAGACCTGTCTCTTATGTTCTTCTGTATAAAAATTATTTATAAAATCTAAACCACCAAACTCCATCGGTGTTGATTGTGTAATAGTTCAAAGTTGGCAGTATATTCATTACTTTGGGTTACCAAAATTTACCTTTTGTGTTTAGCAAATTGGTGTCGGTGTAAAGGTTTTGATCATTGCTCATTTTTTTTCTCTATTTCTGTGGATTTATCAGAGCCATTAGATTAAGTACACAATGTGATTACTGCTTCGCCCATACCCCTGGGACCCTGTGATTTATGTGGAGTTCTCAGTCACTCTTGAGCTTTCCTGTTTTTATAGCCGGGATGTCATTTAATGATGCTGGCGGAGCTCAAATTAGTCACTTGATGTGACCCTGCTGGTCCCTGCATCCCCGCATCTTTAGCAGCTTTTTTGTTTATCTGCTTTCCCTGCATCCTCACACCATGGCCCCTGTTGCCCTGATGTACCATGCCTCACACCCGGGGATTCACGCAGTGTGCCTCCATTACTCATTCCTGACAATAGTCAATTGAGTAAAATGTAGAACACAAGTCTACTAGAAAAGACCTATAATGTGCAAGTCAGGAGGTTATCACTGAGGGGCCAGCACCTTCTCTGACTCTCGCTTATCAAGTGCTTTACAGCCTGAGCTGCTGCTGCAACTAGCGGAGCTGAGAACTGCAGATTCCTCACCAGATTATTGTATGGCTTGTTTATTAACACTGACTTTCAAAATGTAGCATCTGTATCTAGCAGATGGCAAACGCCAAGCAATATGTGAAAATCTATAAACCGGCATAAATTGTCTATATCAGCATACTGTATGCTGGAAAAGCAGTGATATATTGCCGATTGGTTTATATCATAGTATTATCATGGTTCTACTGAAATACTTGGCAGTATTCTTCTTTGATATCTTGAATAAATAGTGTGCAATATATCCTTTACATTGATACTTTTTCAGAATTATGAAAACAAACAAGCCACTGAGACCAACAATTACGTCTGTTTTAACTCTAACCTTTCTGAAAAAAAATCAATCCCCACCAGACTCACTTCTGCCAAGCGAATGCTCCAGCACTTCAAGGATTAAAGCCTGTTTGTTCATGATTGTTAATTTTTGAACAAGATTTTCATTTAACGACATTAAAGCTTAGATATTCAGCAATTCAATTAGCACATTAGTTTCACGTGGCGTTATTTAATAGAAATCATCTCTCTCCACTTAGCAGCATTGATGCATAATGGGCTTAGATGCTGATATGCTTCATTAAGGTATATTTAATGCTTTTTAGTCGGAATATATGTCCAAACTCCATTTAGAACTTTGCATGTTGTAATATTATTAAAGCAGTTTGTTTACTTGGGCTGACAGTAGGTTTCTTATCTGTAGAAGGTTTTCTAAGGGTTCCATCGCTGTTCTTGCTTATGTCACACTGGGGAAAAATATTTCTGAAACATTACCACTGAATTCAGCATGTAAGAGCCTGCACAGCTATATAATCATTAGTCAAAGCTATAGCTGAAACCTTAAACAAAGGAAAACAAACTACAAACAGTACGGCATTCTCCAAAGGCACATCAGGATACCAGAGGAAAAGGAATCACGATCAAAGATACCTGAGAATGTGCTAAATATTGCTCATCCTGACTTGAAACAGCACACAAAGGAATAAGATGTCACCTAATGTTCCGTGGAACAAAACAGTGACATCTCTTTAAAATGCGAAGTGCAGGGAGGCAAGGAGGAAGGGATGGAGGAAGGAGGAAGGGAAGGAGAAATAGAAGCAGTGCTATACCTCATCAATAAATCTCATCTCTGTCACTATTTCCCCTGCCTCATTCACCCTTTAATTACCAGCTCTCTTTTTTTAGCTTGCACTGTGGAATGGTCAGGAGATGAAGATAAAGGAGCTGTACGCGTTAAGCCTGATATTAACTGCAACATTTCAAAGGTTAGGTTCCAGGCCACATGCCCTTGCCCAGAGTGTAACTTTGTTCAAATGAAGAGGTCATTGCTTTTTTTTTATTTATTATTATCGAGGTCGTAAAAGCCTACCGAGTTTTAGCTACACTCAATTTAAAATCTATGAAATTATTTCTTTTTCACCTTTATGAAGGTATTTGTAAAACACGCTGTTGAAGTTTTATTATAATGATGAGCTTCAATATTGTTACTGTTTCACCAAGTCCCAATATAAATCTGAGTTTTGTGTTTAAAAAAAATCAACCATTTCCTTCCTTATTATGGTGGTTTGATTATGATTCTTGCTAAAAGCTGATTCATTTTTGAAGTTGGTTCTGGGTCATTTTAAACCATGATATGATGTAAAATTCTGTTTTTATTCAGCAGACATATACTATAGATACAGTGAGTTCAACATGAGCTGCTAACTGATGCATGTATGGGTAATGATTCATGTGATGTAAGATTATTTAATTGGAGGAAAATGCTTTACTGATGTATGGGTTTTCCCCTGTGATCTATTACTGCAGGATCTATTAAGTGTCACAGATGTGGAGATCCATCAGAATATTGGGAAGTATGTCTTCACTAGGCTATTACAGAATGGATATTCTCTGTTTTACATGTTCAGTATTATAATAGAAATCATTTCAGGCTGTAGATCTGAGTTATCAGTTTAAAAGTTATTGAATTAGAAAATCAGAAATACTACCTTTGAGACTTAGAGCTGGAATGAAATTGGGAAGGAATCTCAGGACTTATTAGGAAAGCTATGATGTTTCAATGCAGAATTAAATGTTTTAGGGAATGTAAAGTTGGAGTTTAGGGAGAGGGAGAGAAGAAGCAGCAACCAGTATCAGATGTTATGAAACCAGTAACTGGTTTCACTTACCAGCAAAGATAGATATGTCAGTTGAAGTCCAATGGTACTATTTTCAAAAGTTTTATTAATAAAGGGGCACAAAAATTAAGGTTAATACAAACATTCAGATAACATGCGTCAATACTCAATCTAAAACGCAGGTACATTAATAATCACTCAGAAATAAGCTCTTTCGTTGTCTAGGGTATAATACTGAGTCCAATTGGAAATATAAAGAGTCACTCTGAAGTCTGCAGGCTTTTCCCTTTTGGTTTCACGTGTTGGAGAGAGAGAGAGATAAACGGAAAAACTTGCCCAAAACATCCGTGGAATCAGGGGAGCGATCTTCCCCGTTGTTAGTTAAAAGCGATCTTCCGTTGGTTCTAGCCACAAACTCCGCATTCGGAATTTAACGCACGTGGCTTCCTTCAAAATGGCTTCCCGTTTCCACGGGAAGCGGTATCGTGCTTCTTGGTGTCTCCTTGGTGCGTCTGAGGGTCGTCCTCTTTCAGACCCTTCTTTATACTGCCTCACGGGATCTCAGGTGTCAATCAGGTTGCAGGTGATGCAATCTCTCTCTCAACCAGCCCACTTTGCCCGAGGGCTTTACAATGTCCCTGCGAGTTGGCACGTCTGCAGTTCCCAGGTGTCTCCTGAGAACAATGCCACAGTCGCCAGCTTTTGTCCCAGTGGAATGCGGTATCCAGCACGTCGCTGTCTTTCCATTTCCTGTGTCCATTCGGCATGTCTCTCTCTCTCTCTTGCTCTCTCTCTCGGGTCATTGACCCCCCTTTCACTAGGGCTCTTGCAATTCTCACAAAGGAGGGGGCTGGTATCATAACACAGAGAAGGATCAAAGAGTGAAGTGTAATGGTGACAACTTTACAAGTAAGTTGTCCTTTACTTTCTATATAAGCTGCCAGTAGCATTGTCTTCCTGAATTCATGAATTGATGACACAGGCTTGTCCACATAAACCAGGGTTCTACAGCAGACACAAAGCAGTCCTTAACCTGTTACTTGCAAACTGCTAGAGCGGGTTTTGCGGTTAGCATATAAAATGTTGTGTAGAGTTGGGTTAAGTAGTACACTTGCTCCAGGAAGGTGTCTCTCTCTCTCTCTCTCTCTCTCTCTTTCCAATGGCTGTCTCTTTCTGAATTACGTACAGCAGCTGCACGGTAGTGTAGTAGTTCGTGCAATGCTATTACAGCACCAGCAAACCGCGTTCAGTTCCACCGCTGCCTGTAAGGAACTTGTACATTCTGCCTGTGACCATGTGGTTTCCCTCCAGGTGCTTCAGTTTCCTCCCAAATTCCAAAGACAGTCGGGGGAGTAGGTTAATTGTTCACATTTGTGTAATTGGGAAGTACAGGCTCATTTGGCCAGAAGGGCCTGTTCCTCTGAGGTACCTCTATAAAACACAAAGCTAATAAATGAAATAGTGCAACCTATTATATTTTCAGTTCGGTCCACGAGGCTGCGAGCAAAGCATTTAGCATGGAGGCCTGAAAGCCAGGAGATGAGGCAAGAGCCCATGATTGACTGCCTCTCTCACCTATCTGGCCAATTAAAGTGCGGAGGAAGATTGAAACCATTGAGGCTGGTGCAGAGGCGGTCAGATGTTCAGTGCCATCTACCAGACTCACTCTCTCTCCCCCTCTCTCGACATTCGAGCAGCCTCGCTCTCCTTCAATGCTGTTGGAGCAAGGATTAATCACCGCGGTTTGTCGATTTGGACTCAGGTTTATGCTGTGTTCTGGTTCTGGTCTCTCCTTTTATTGTTGCTACTTTTTGAGTGATTTTTGAATCATAGCGGCCTGCACTGAGCTGAACTGAAATATGCCTTTTGATTTTCAGTTTTATATTCTGTGCTTTCACTCGTTTCTTTTGTTGTGGATTGCGTGATTGCTTTTGCTCATGGGGAGATGGTGTTTGATGTTTCTCCTTGAAAGATTTAGTTCTATGGTTCTTTGTGCTGTGACTGTCTGTGGGGAAGACGAATTTCAGGGTTGTATGCTGCATACATACTTTGATAATAAATGTGTTTTGAAAGATGTACACTCCGAAAGCTGAGGAAGAGTGACAGGGTAGCTTAATCACCTGTAGGATTGGCATACCATTAGCCTAGAATTTTACAATGGTTCTAAAGCAGATCTGGCCAAGCAGACTTCTACATTACAGCCTGAAATTAAAGTGCAAAGGAGAGAAGATCAGCACTCCCTTAATAATAATAATAATGAAAGGGGCTGAGAGACTTTACAACACACAAATATTTAAGGCATTGCCATCTACATAGTGGCATCTAACCATATTTTTAGAGGGCATACGTCTAGAGTGAGTGGAGCAAGAGAGCAGTGGGTGCTTGGAATGTGCTGCCAGGTGTGATGTTGGATGTAAATATGACGGAGACACTTAGAAGTCGTCAGTAGTATTGGTCTTCCTGAATTCGGAATTTGTTGACGCAGGCTTGTGAGGACAAGCCAAAGGTCTGCTCCGGTAAGATTAGCCTGTTACTTGCAAACAACCTAACACCATGGTGAAATGTAAATGCTCTTTTCTCATTCCCATATGACAGGCAACATGAATACATAGGAAGTGGGGGTGGGGGAAGATAAGAGGGCATTCTGTAGTTAGAATAGATTACGTAGTTTAGTTAGACACACTTTGGTAGTTTAATTAGTTTAGCACAATATTGTAGGCCAATGTGCCTGTCCAATGTTGTACATTATGTTCTAAGATGCCACTTTTATGTTCAGTCCGTACCAGTTCAGGGCATTTGCTCTGGATGGGTTGACTTCTGCTATCTATCCACAGCTGAATGAAGGAGTCATATGAGGGCAGCCATAGTATGTGAACTTGTTCTCTGCCTGCCATTGTGGATGTGCCTCAGAGCTGTCAAGTGGCTAACCTAAATTGGTGGTACATGTTGTTGCCCTGTTTCCCTGCCTGTAGATCATCCTTGGATGAATTTGATCTCCTTCTGAACAACTTCATAATATCTTTGCGGAGGACTTGACTTGCTATTTGTGCAAAATACAATATTTTTGGCACACCAAAATAAAACAGGTAAATCAATTTCCTGAGAAGACTGCTAGAGATAATTGTCAGATCAGGTGGCATCTGTTAAGAGAGAAATGGCAAATGCTTCAGATTCACTAGAAATGGGAAAAATTTAGGGGTAAGTCCATCAAAAGATGCAAGAAATAGGAAAGAGGGTAGGAGAATAGAAGTGAATTCGTTGTTGGGTCTGTGGCAGAGAGATTAAGTGTAGTGAAAGGGAGTGATGAAGTGATTAACCTATTTCTTTTGAAAAGCTTGAACTTTAACGTGATAGAATTAGTGGTGTTGCTTTAGGAATGGTGCGTTCTATGTGGAGTAAAAATTGAATAATCCAGTATCCACTACTTTGCAAACCCTGAGTCCGGTAATTGATTCAGGGGTCCAAAGTGTGAGTAGGATGCACATCAGCTGGAAGGGATCTGTATTGTGGCTGGGGCTGAGGTCTGTACTGTGGATGAGGTACTGCTAGAGCTGGAGATCAGGGACATGGTGGCCTTGTGGTCGTGGGCTCAAGCACTTGTTTCCCCCCGCTCCCTTTAAACTCACTAGGTTAACTGGAATACCATTGTGTAATAAGTAAAAGAAGTATGACAGGATAATAAAGATGTAACATCCAGTAGCTTGTAAAATCTACCAGACTGGCACCAGCGACGTCTCAATGGCGCAGAGAGCTGCAGTGTTAAGACTCTTAAGATAAAACTGTACCAACTAATGTTATTCATTGAATGTTTACTATCGTTAACAAAGGATGGTTTGTTGGTAGCTCTAAGCTCTAAGAATGCCTTAGTAGACAGTGACAGAAAAAAAATCTCACATTTAAATCAGTTTCCCTCTCAAAAAATCCTGCCAGCTTTGCCGAATATTCCACCATTTTTGCTTCATTTTTCATTCGTCCAAATTCATAAATGTTCATCATTTTCTATTGCTACTTTTAGATCTCAGCTTTTACCAATGACAACTGTAATCTCTGGATTAGGAACTTCCAAACGCATTTAGAATAAAGGTGGCGGTGTGATGGGAATAACATGGAAGATGGACAACTCCATAAACCCAAATAGGTTAATCTCAGAGGCTGCATGAGCCATCTGCTCATCAAGCACAGTACTCGTTCAGATGGACCTCTAAGAGGACTGTTTGGTTCCTCGCAAACTTTTACGATGCCAAAGAAACTTGATGATGGAGCATCACAAACAACACAGAATGATTTCCATTGTAGAAAGTCACTTGGGGATCCAAGTTTTGTGTAAAGATAATTACAGTACTAAGCATGGCATATGGGCTGGCAGGATTGGCATTTTGCCTACACCAGCTGCTACCTGCGTGCTTTGGATAAAAGCATCAAGCAGCAGTTTCGACACAGAGCAACTACTTACCCCGATCCTCACTTTCTCGAGTATCAAATCCTCTGGGTGTATCTGAGCTTTCGTAACACTGCATGCTTGCCACCAAGCCAACTGTGAATATTTTCCCCTAAAGATAATTCTGGATTCATACACTGTCATAATAGCTTTACAGTGCACAGTAATTAAACAATTCAACCCTCTGAGCAGTAAACAAAGGACACCAACCAGTTAAACAATGGAGAACACATGGCTGTTTTACCAAATAGGACTTTCTTTTCCTTTTTACTCTATTTTGAGCATTATGAATTTTGTAGCATTTTGTCCAACTTTGTAGTCATTCTGTTCACTTTGGGTATATGTTCAGTAGAGTCATACAGCTTAGACACAGGCCATTCGTCCCAAATGATCTATGCCCATCAATGTCCCCATTTCCCTGTATCCCGCTAAACTTTTCAAATTCATGTACTTGTTCAAGTGTATTTTAAAAGCTGTTAATGTGCAGTACTGAACAAAAGTCTTGGGCACATATATAAGATCATAAGACATGGGAGCAGAATTAGGCCATTCAGCCCATCAAGTCTGCTCCACCATTCCATCATGGCTGATCCCGGATCCCACTCAACCCCATACACCTGTCTTCTCGCCATATCCTTTGATGTCCTGTCTGATCAGGAAACCATCAACTTCCACCTTAAATATAGCCATGGACTTGGCCTCCATCGCAGTCTGTTGCAGAGCATTCCACAGATTTACTACTCTCTGTTCTTACCGCTCTTCTAAAGGGTCTCCCCTCAGTTTTGAGGCTGTGCTGTCTAGTTCTAGATGCCCCCACCATAGGAAACGTCCTCTCCACATCCACCCTATTTAGTCCTTTCGACACAAATCACACAAACAGAAACAAGAATGTCAACATCCCCGTGCAAAAAACTAATTGTGTAAACAGCAACAAGAATGATCAAGTGAAAACACTGAATATAAACCACAACATCAAAGAGTCCACATTCAGCTCAGCTCAGTGTTTATTATCTGCAGGCCGTCCCGATTCAAAAACACAAAATAAACTGCAGATGCTAGAGTCAAAGCAACACGTACAACACGCTGAAGGAACTCAGCAGGTCCTGACTTGTGTCCTGACGAAGGGTCTCAGCCCGAAACATAGACTGTTCATTTCCATGGATGCTCCCTGACCTACTGAGTTCCTCCAGCATGTTGTACGTGTTGCTTTGTCCCAATTCAAAGTTGTCCAAAAATAGCATTAGGAAAAGTGTCGATCAGAAAACACATCATAATGTGAGCTACAGAGTGTAATCCACAAGACATTTATGATGAAAGGATTGATGCCAATGATTTCATTAGGAGATGAACAGGAGCAGAGCTTTACCAAGCTGCAGAATAAAATAGTGAGTTGACACAATATACAGGAATTTCACAGATCAGTTCTCTATCACTGATACCGTACATAATGACTTCATTTCTATCATGTTGAAGGTGTGATCACCAGCTCCTATTAGACAACAAAGCTCCTGGGATGTGGGTTCAATCCTGGTCTCAGGTATTGTCTGTACTGTGTCTGTACTTTCTCCAAGGTGCTCTGCTTTCCTCCTAAGTGTACAGATTTGATAGATGGCTGCTGGAAATTTGCCTCAAGAAGCTGGGAAGTAGGAGATTCAGGGAGTTAATAGCGATGAGAGGAAGAGGAGGTTTCAGGAAAAGACTGTGGGAGTGGGACTGATTCTGAGAACTGGCGTGGATCTGATGGGCCAGCGACCTTCTTACATGTCAAAAGAAAATGTGACAATAAAGCAAGAAAAAAGTCAAGAATAAAGAGAAAAGTCAAAAAACAGAAATGGATTTTAAAGGTTCAAACCTGAAATTAAATGTGAAGTTTCTGGTTATTAAATGAAGAATATTGCTAATCCTTCTCAAACCTCTTACATTTCTCTTGTCATTCTAGGTTTGGATCCCACTTAGATCTACAAGCTTCCCTCAGTTCCTCACCCGGCATTGTCCACAGGGCTCATAAGGTGCTCATTGGCAACTCCTTATGAATAGCCATCTGGCGTATGTTGTTCCTCACTAATTTTTGTTAACCATGCCACGTCCTTCCTGATCTGTTCACCCCTTCAGTGTGAAGTTCACAAATGTATTAATATCGTGGCTTATTTTCACATCTATCTCACGATGAACTAATGTGGATAGTTGCTTCAAGACCATTGTTCTGGTAGAAGTCTCACTGAAGAATAATGACATCATGGATGTGAGGACTGATTATTTCTTCCAACATTTGGGAAAGATGTTGAATGGATCAATTGAAGCAGAAAACCTCTAGTTGGAACAATCCAGGCCAACCTGCTCACAATGAGTAGATGAACCTTTGTTCATCATGATGAGGGCAGCATGGTACCATAGTGGTTTGAACAACAATTTACAGCTGGCAGCTGTAAGATCGGGGTACAATGACACCCACCACCGTCTGTTAGGACATATTCTTCCCGCAACTGAATGGGTTTCCTCCAGGTGCTCCAGTTTCCTCCCACATTCCAAAGAAATATGGTCAGGGTTCGTGAGTTGTAGGGTTGCTATGTTGGTGATGGATGTGTGACAACACTTCAAGGCTTTCCAGCACAATCTTTGCTGATTTATTTTGATGTGTGTTTCGATGTACATGTGATAAATAAAGGTAATCTAATCTTATCGTATCTCTGTAGTTGGTGGATAGGTAGGAGGCTACAACCTCAATGTTCTCACACTCTTCATGCTCTTCTGCCTCCACATCAGATGCTGCCTGACTTGATGAGTTTCTGCAGCATTTTGTGTGTGTGACCCAAATGTCTTGTCCTTATTAGAGAGGAGATCATAAAATTTGTCTCTAGATCTTCTGCAGCTGCCAGCTCCGAGGTTAATAGAGCAGCCTAAATGGGCATCAATATTGCATCAGCCTGGATGATAGCATACCTCCGACCTTTATCGACAGGAGATATTTGCTGAGTATTCTATCAAGGTTTGGGAGGAGACGTACAATCTCTGTCTTCTGTCTGGGAGAAGTCAATATCCAAAATAGTAATTATTCCCAAATAACTAGCACCAGTTTGACACTAGCAAAGGACCAAACTGGACCAAAAGGTGCAAATATCTCCATCTATGATGCTAATCTTGGTTGCTCTGTGGACATATTTAGTATCTATGATTTCTCAGGATGCTGCACTCTATTTATTCAGGCTTAATGATGCAACAGTATTTGAAGAATACCTGCAATTGACCTTTTGTTGAGCTTGGGGAGATGCCATTTCTGGGCCAACAGTTCAAAGGTGAGCTCCAGAAGACGAACAGCCATAGAAACAAATGTTATGATCTCCTTTCTATAAGGAGAAGACATTTGGGTCACACACACAAAATGCTGGAAGAACTCATCAAGTCAGACAGCTTCTGTGGAGGTGAATAAACAGTCAGCATTTCAAGCCAAGACCTTTTATCAGGAATGAGTTAAATTTAAGTTAAACGCTTTTTAAAATTTCTACCCAGTTAGAAACACCAACACCATGAACTACCATTGACTCTTGGGAAACATGAGTCTCACAGATACATCATTCTATTACTGAAGCTCAAATTTTCTTTGCTCTAGCCCTTCCTCTCATAATCCTCCAGCAGTAACTCAAGGGATCCATTGTGTTGTCATGTGAACAAAATCACCAGAGAGACATAGCTGGTAGATATAAAGTAGTATTTTATTCAACAAAATGAGAATAAATACCATTTTGAGCATCAAAATGAGCCCGCATCATATTGAGACCCTTCCAGAGGAAGAGGCCTGCCCGGCCCAATACTACATAGCACTTTCTATGCTAAAGGTTGAAGGACAATTCTATATTTACAATGTATCTACAATGCTTCTTTTGAACTACATGTAACTTTCTCACTCCTTCTTCACACCCACCTTCAGACACCCAAATGAGTGTTAAATCAGCATTGTCTGGCTTTCCTATTGACTGCATTTCACAGCTCCAGAATTCCATTCTCCAGAGCTGCAATTTAAATTTAAACAGTCCATATTCAGATCTGAAGATTGGTTGCTGAAGTTAATAGTTAATATTTTGCTTTATGTTCTAATGCCTAAAATGCCTTGGAAAGCAGTTCCCTCTTGGTTAATGGGATTTATAATCCATAATACTGTATCAGATCAAAAGGAGACCTCACACAAAAGAATATGAAGGACTGAAGGTACAGGTAATAGATAAGATTGCAAGTGTATGTTGTTTTTGCTTATCAGGCAATACAAATAAGAAAGTCCAAGGTTCGGTTCCCAGTATTCAGCTGAATGATGATCTGAAGGAACACTCCCCTAGTGACAACTGTTCTGTACGGAGGGGGATATCCTCATTCCACTGCAAAGTGGGAGTAAGGATTGGATGCCCACCACAGCTGAACAGCTTTCTGATCCATACACTTGTAGCATAGCCAAAGATTAAATACTCATTTCTCATACATCATGCCACCCCCCACCCCACAGGCACACCACCCACACAGTGTGAAATTATATCTTTAGCATGGCTAGAAAGTAAGGGAACATAAACTCATTCTTGCATCATTTAAACTTGGAAACTAGGCAGAACGGCAGCTGTGGTAATAGCATCCTGAAGACCTTTCTAATTTCTGCAACTAAGTTATATTTTCATTCAATGCCCACTTTATTATGTACATCTGTACCTTACTGCAAATATCTAATCAGCAACTCAGTGCATAAAAACATGCAGATGTGGGTCAAGGGGTTTAATTGTTGCTCAGACCAAACATCAGAACGGGGAAGGAAAGTGATCAAAGTGACACTGACCGTGGAATGACACTTGGTGCCTGACTGGGTGGTTGGAGTATGTCAGAAAATGCTGATCTCCTGAGATGGCCACACACAACAGTATCTAGATTTCACAGAGAATGGTGTGAAAAGCAAAATATGTCCAGTAAGGTAGCAGTTCTGTGGGTGACAAGGCATTGTTAGTGAGTGAGGTCAGAGCAGAACGGCCAGACTGGTTCATGCCTACAGGAATTAAAACAGCCACACGTAACAAAGTGCAAACACGAGGAAATCTGCAGATGCTGGAAATTCAAGCAACACACAAAAAATGCTGGTGGAACACAGCAGGCCAGGCAGCATCTATAGGGAGAAGCACTGTCGACGTTTTTGGGCACGTAACAAAGTGTGCTGAAGAATATCCCTGAATGTTTGACACATTGAACCTTGAAGTGGATAGGCTACCTACAGGGGCAAAAGACCATGAACATACAATCCATGCGCACCATACTAGGTTCAGGAAGTACCTAATAAAGTGGCCACTGAGTTCATATTTCAGTTAAAAGTTGGCCTCTTGAGCTTGGCTTGTAAGTAAGGGAATATGTAGCATATCCTTGCATTACCTAAACTTGGAAATAGGCAGAACTGCAGTTATGGTAACAGCATCCTGAAAAACTTTCCTATTTTCTGCAACTAAATTACACAGAAATGAGCAGAGCTGTGAGAATGCAGGACATGCCCTGTACAAAGTACATTGTTAATTTTATCAATATCAGCTCCTTTAGTTCATTGAAATGGAATCGCTTTTAACTGTTTACCCGCAAGGATAGGCTCACAATGTCTTGAAACTGATAAAAGTGAAAATTAACCAGTTGAGCATATTTTAATTTTATTTTTGTCATAGTTAAAAGCCCTATCCCCATCACATCCCATCAGCAAACAATTTCTTTAACTGTTCATATCTTTAAATATTTACTGATCCGATATTACTTGGGCCTACACTGCTTTCAGTACTTTGATTTTGATTGTGACCTTTAACAACCAATGGTGTGAAGAAACCCCCATGTCTTCCTTGGGCTGAATTTTAGCTCTGCTGTGTCAAAGAACAGTCCTTTGGAGCATATCTCCCCAAGGACCTGAATCTTGCAGTATTAGATGAACTATCTAAAAATCCCCAACAGAGAAATAGCATATAACACCAAATAAAATCTCCTGTTTCTTTTCAATAACTTGGCAACTAAGATTTGATCTACAATGAAGGTCATTCTGAAGTATCTGAGTGTTAAAATTAAAAGTCTTATTAAGCGCCCCATGCAGAGCCAAGACTTGCAGGCTCTAATGAGAATTCTGAAATATGTGAGCAGTTTGAGCTGTAATCTGATAAGACCTGGATTTACTTGCTGAAGTGAAAGTTCCTGATCCAGCAGTATGGTTTTCAGCTCCCTGTGGTCTAGGAAACTGTATCTGCTCTTCAGGAGGAGCTTCTGCTGTAAGCATTTCTTATCAGTGCTATCATGGAAGACCAATAGAATTGAAATATCCAGTAACAGCAGTGAGATCCAATACCATTTTAAATCAATCTTCAGCAGTCACTTCTGTTCTGGTGCAAAGCCTGATTACCGCATTGTGAATTCTTTACAGAGAATCAGCCTATTGTTAAAACAGTAGGAGTAAAAAAAAATATATATATATACATATTCAGGGTCAGCTTTGTCTAACATGGACTGGTCAATATCAACCGATTCACAGAAATGTAAATCTTCATTTTAATTTTCATTGGTGTTATGTGAATAACATATTCCTATAAAAAGAAACTAAACCTATGACTCCTTCATGATTATATTTCACTATATTCTTAACCCTTTGACAAAGAATCTTATTTTCAAGAAATACAAAATGACTGTGGGGCCTGCCGTAATAACTGTAACAAGTATAAATGAATCCAATTAAAAATGAAATACTTTTAGTTTGTGGAACAGTATTGGTGAAGAATGTGGAGCTGAATTCTGCATATTATGTCATTGTACTCTGGCATCTCATTTTGGTAATAGAAGAGATAAAACTACCTTTAGAAAAATGCACCGTCAATCACTATTTATATTGGCAGAAGATGGAGACTTGCAGCACACTGAATATATAGAACTATTGGTGTAATAAATAGAATATTGAACAGTTGTCTTGGGTCAGTCTATGGCAAGGATATTCAATTAGTTTTACCAGAGGTCAGCTTATCAACAGTGCTGCAGTGTTTGGAACTGTAGCTTGTGTATTTCTCTGTGAATATTAAATGATTCGTCGCTGACAATTGTCTATGGGAGGAACATCTATACATGAATGTGATTTTCAGGAAGCACTTTCATTGTAACAATTGACAACTAATATAGATGAGTACAGTTGGCTTCAGTCCTTAGAAAATGTGCTTTATGCATAACTAATTTCTAATAGTTCACACAAGGGAGAGAAGTTTTAAAAACCCACACTTTTCACATCTGGCTTGTTGTGGCAAGTATGGAAAGGCCATTTATCCTACTTTAAAAGTTTCCCTTAACTTGTTTCAAATTCATCACATGAATGAAATTATGCCTTTGGAATTGTATAATCTCTACTTCATAGCAGGAGCCATTCAGCCTCACCAGTCATCTAGAACACCAACTTGATTTGTCCCATCCCACTGTACCCACATGACTCTGCAAATTTTTCTGTACTGAGTGATGATTCAAATCCCTGAGCGACTCTGTTTCCCCCACACCTCAAGGTCAAGGGTTCCAGTTCATAATTATAAAGCTGTCTCTTATATGCATCTTGCATTCTTTGTCTAAAATGTTAAATCTGCACATCAGATTCCTTTAACTGTCTCAGACAAGAATAGTTCCCTCTATTTACCATCATCAATAATGTCCGTTTTAAATTGGATCTACACCAAGAGTCAGTAAGTATATTGTTTTGGTTGTCTCTAATGTGTAAGAGCAGTCTTCGCTCAAGAACTAGAGGGAGGGCCATAGAAGAAGGGCAAAACAATGAAGGATTTCTATTTGTAACTTCCATGAAATCAAATGCGCCAAAGAACTAACATGCATGTTCAGAAGTACAGAAATGCTGGAAGCTCATAAAACAGTGAAAGTGATATATCAGTAGTCAGATACTTCAAACAAAACTTGGCAAGCCTGATCTGCATCATCATTTGCCATATGATGGTTCTGAGTTCCTATAGATTTGGTCATCAAGGGTTTCTAACCTGCATTCTATAGACTCTTTGGTTAATGGTAGGGGTCCATGAATATGTTAAAAAGAGGAAAATATAGAAGTAGTACTGAAAGTAATTCTGAGATACTTCCAAGTGGGTGAAAGCAGAATAGTTTTAATTTGCTGGCCTCATTTCAATGTTACTCATTAGCCATGATCATATTGATTCATGGGGCAAAAATGAAAGATGAGGTAACCTACTCTTGCACCTATTTTCTTAAGTCCATCCATTTTCAACCTAGAATGGATGGGAGTGAGATCAAGCATACAGTGACAGGCTATGGAAGTAACGAGGAATGAACGGGTTAACAGAATGACCCTATGAGAATTATGGGCAGAGTCCAAGTCAAGCAAACCCACCGTTCTCCCCTTGGGCAATACCCTAGGAGAAGGGATCCCAACTTTTTTTGTGACATAGACCACTACTATTAACCGAGGGGTCCGCAGACCCCAGGTTCGGAACCTCTGCCTTAGGAGATCATCATACTTGGCTTGAGTGCTCACATTACTCTGGTGACCATGCCTGAATGCCATGTTGGCAATAATGTATGCTGGGATATATTGGAATTATATTTTAACTAACTGAAAATCTCAGACCAGAAGAGTGGAAGATCAATAATCTCTATTTAAACAAATACATGTATTTTATAAATCAATACAAAATAAACAAGGTGTGTGCCTTGATAGATGCTATAGAACCCACCTAAGGAAAGGAAGATTCAGACAATCAAATTTAATGTATTGCACCTGTTATGACCGCAGCCCCCTCCTTTGCGAGAATCGCAAGAGCACTAAGGGGGGGGGCGGGGGCTGGGTCAGTGGACCCAGGAAATGGGAGAGAGAGACGTGCTGGATGCCTCATTCCTTAGAGACACATTTGTGGATTGGGGTCTAGTATACGTGCAAGCCCTCGGGCAACGTGGGCGGGTTGAGAGAGAGATTGCATCATCCACCAACCTGATTGACATCTTCAATCCTGCCCGTCAGGATAAAAGAGGGGCTGTAGGAACAGCCCCCTCAGACGCACTAGAAGAGACGCTAGCGATCCCGTATAGCGGGCAGCCATTTGAAGGAAGCCACGTGTGTTCGGTTCCCGTGCCTGGGAGCCGGTGGCGGGTACCGCAGAAATGATTTTCTTGAACTAACAACAGGGAACCAACTCCCCCGACACAGCGGATCGGCCTCATCAAAAGACCCGGGCAAGTTTCTTTTCTCACAAATCTCTCTCTCTCCAACAAGTGAAAACCCAGTGGTCCCCAAAACCCAGAAGCTTGGAGGAACTGAGTGACTTTCATATTTCCAAAGGACAATATATTACCCCTAGACAAACAATAGAGCTACTTCTTATTGATGTTTATTACTATACCCGCGCTTTAGATTGAGTATTGACGACGTATATTATCTGAATGTTTGTATTAACCTTATTTTTGTGCCCCTTTATAAATAAAAACTTTTAAAAATAGTACCATCAGACTTCAACGGACCTCTCTATCTTTGCTGGTAAGTGACCCAGTTACGGGGTACGTAACACACCTAAAGCCAAAGACCCCCAGTTACAATTCCTGTGCCATTTAGCCCACAAACACACAGTGCATGGGAAGCCTACTTCCTTTAGTGACAGGTGACTGGGTCAGACAGACATACTTACTGCTCTAATCATGGCAAAATGATGAAATATGAAAGAGAACAAAAAGAAAGTAAGTGTTGAAGGAACTCAGCAGGTCAAGCAGTGGCAATGGAGGTGAAGGTGTGGTCAAAGTTTTAGGTCAAGACCCAACATCTGGGACTAAGAATGTAAAGGGAAGATAGTTAGAATAAAGAAGTGAAAGGGACAAGAGACATAGAGATTGGTAAGTGATAATGGAACCATATCAGGTGGAGGATAGATGGAGTTGAGAGTGTAAGTGTTGAAACAGATACTGGTAGGTGAAAAGCAAACCCAAGGAAATTTGGAAATGCTGGAAATTCAAGCAACACACACAAAATGCTGGTGGAGCACAGCAGGCCAGGCAGCATCTATAGGGAGAAGCACTGTTGACGCTTTGGGCCGAGACCCTTCGTCAGGACTCACGAAGGGTCCTGATGAAGGGTCTCGGCCCGAAACGTCGACAGTGCTTCTCCCTATAGATGCTGCCTGGCCTGCTGCGTTCCACCAGCATTTTGTGTGTGCTGCTGGTAGGTGAAAGGTGGGAACATATGAAAAGGAGAAAATTAGCCAAGTAAGGGGAATGGGAGGGGATGAGTAGACACAGGTTGATAGGTGATAGGTGGAACCAATTAAAGGTGAGATGATGAGCATTTTGAGAGGGGACAGTAAAGGTAAATTCAGGGAGAAGAAATCCAGGTAGATATGTAATTGGGTGATGGGCAGATCTAGGAAGACAGTAGCAGTGGGTTACCTGAAACTGGAAAATCCATCGGATTGTATGCTGCCCAATTGGAAAAGAGCTGCTGCTTCTTCTAGCTTGCAATTGGCCTCATCGTGACAGTGGAGAAGGCTGAGGACAAGTCAGTCAGTGTGGAAATGGGAAGGGATGCTAATAGGCGAGAGTCAGCAAAGGATGTTCTGGAATTATAGGAACATGGTAATGCATGGGGAAAGGCAACAAAGCCTAGCAGTGATTGAAGCTGCTGCCAGTAACTGCAAGATGATCATCAGTTCATGAGACAAGACCGAGAACACCACAAAAGGTTGTGACAGGAAAGCAGAGTGGAAGGGTAAAGAGCAGAGGACAGAATAGTATAATGTCTGTATTGGAACTGTAGATGTAATTCGAAAAGCAATGACCACCCCTGCTAATAAATGGGGCGGGCAAGTACTTCCCTGATATTTTGGCCACTCACATATGGAACACAAAGTGTGCCACAAATAATGGTAAGTAATACTGCTCCAATTAATTAGCATGGCATCAGGAGACAGATACACACAAACTCTAGGCCACAATATTAAGGGATATGTCATTAGTTCTCACTCGTTCAGCCTCCTTCACGCCTCACATTTGAAGTTTGCCTATGAAGTTTACCACAACATAAAGTTTGCCGATGATACGACTGTGCTGGGTCTCGTCAGCAAGAACGACGAGGCAGCATACAGAGAGTTGGTGCAGTGGCTAATGGACTGATGCAGAGCCAACAACCTGTCTCTGAATGTGAACAAAACATAAGAGATCGTTGTCGACTTCAGAAGGGCATGGAGTGATTACTCTCCGCTGAACATTGACGGCTCCTCGGTAGAGATCATTAAAAGCACCAAATTTCTTGGTGTTCACCTGGCGGAGAATCTCAACTGGTCCCTCAACACCAGCTCCATAGCAAAGATAGCCCAGCAGTGAGGAAAGTCCATCTCCCAACCCCCAATCTCATCACATTCTACACGGGTTGTGTTGAGAGTATCCTGAGCAGCTGCATCACTGCCTGGTTTGGAAATTGTACCATCTCGGATCGCAAGACCCTGCAGCAGATAGTGAGGTCAGCTGAGAAGATCATTGGGGTCTCTCTTCCCACCATCACAGACATATACACCTCACGCTGCATCTGCAAAGCAAATAGCATTATGAAGGACCCCATGCACTCCTCATACAAACTCTTCTCCCTCCTGCCGTCTGGGAAAAGGCACCGAAACATTGGTGCTCTCACGACCAGACTATGTAACAGTTTCTTCCCCCAAGCTATCAGAATACCCAGAGCCTGGTCTGACACCAACTTACCGGTACTGCCCTCTACTGTGCCTATTGTCTTGTTTATTATTTATTGTAATGCCTGTACTGTTTTGTGCACTTTATGTGGTCCTGGGTAGGTCTGTAGTCTAGTGTAGTTTTTTTCTGTGTTGGTTTTACATAGTTCAGTGTAGTTTTTGTACTGTTTCGTGTAGCACCATGGTCCTGAAAAACGTTGTTTCATTTTTACTGTGTACTGTACTAGCAGTTATTGTCAAAATGACAATAAAAAGTGACTTGGCTTGTCTTGACTTGATGAGCAGTCTCACAATGTCAGTAATTTCTAACAGAAGAGGATACACACAGTATTTCATTGTAGATTAACAGCTGCACTTACATCACATCACATTGATGAGAATGCCATTACATTTCATGCTAAAAGCTCTTATTTGTATATTGACATACAGATATACCACATATAATGTCATCTTGAAACTACATTTTGAGGCCTTCCCCCTTCTGACAGAATCACTAATCAGTAAGCTCCTCAGCTAGATTTCACTTCACTGTAATCTTGGTGACATTTCAATAGTCTTCAAGGTGATAGCACATTCTTGAGAATTCAGATCTGTGCCAGAACTGTAGAACTAAGGATATCAGAAGATCAAATGCACAAACTGAATCTCATTACAGTAATGACTAACAATTTTAAATAGAGATGTTATAAATATAATCATATCTGTGGAACTGTCAACAAGAAATTAAACCAAATAAAGAAAGATTTGGATGTATAGCTATCTTCATACCTCTGATAATAGCATATAGGAAATTATTTTTCTGATTCCTAACTGAATCATCTTATTTTTATTTACAGTCACTGAAGCAGTTTTTTAAAAAAATGTCATCTTTATAAACAACAATTTAATGATGATCAAATAATAAGACCATAAGACATAGGAGCAGAATTGGATCATTCTCTCATCGAGTCTGCTTCTCCACTCCATTCCATCATGCCTAATTTATTTTCCTTCTCAGCCCCATTCTCCTGGATTCTCCAGGTAACCTTAGGCACCCTAACTAATCAAGAACCTATAAACCTCCACTTTAAATACACCCAATTATTTGGCTTCCACAATGGTCGGTAGCAATAAATTCCTTGGAATCAGTAGTTGTGCCCTTTGCTCCTAGTTGCCTCATCCTTTCCACACCCACTCTATGTAGTCTTTTCAATATTTGATAAATTTAAAGAGATCCCCTTCATTCTTCTAAACTCCAGTGAGTACAGGCCCAGAGCCATCATTCACACATCAGATATTAGTCCTGATGAAGGGTCTCAGCCCGTAATGTTAAATATTTATTCATTTCCATTGATGCTGCCTGATCTACTGAGTTCTTCCAGCATTTTGTGGGTGTTGCTCATCATATATTAACACTTTCACTTCCGGAGTCATTCTTATGAACCTCTGCTGGACTGCTCACAATGCCAGGACATCCTTTCTTAGATAAGGGGACTAAAATTGCTCACATCACTCCCAGTCTGGTTTGATTAATGCCTTTTAAAGCCTCAGCATTACATGCTTGCTTTTATATTCTCTTGAAGTGAATGCTAACATTGCATTTGCCTTCCCTACCGTCAACTCAACCTGCAAGTTAACTTTTAGGGAATCCTGCATGAGGACTCCCAAATCTCTTTACAGACAGACAGACATACTTTATTGATCCCGAGGTAAATTGGGTTTCGTTACAGTCACACCAACCAAGAATAGTGTAGAAATATAGCAATATAAAACCATAATTAATTAAATAATAATAAGTAAATTATTCCAAGTGGAAATAAGTCCAGGACCACCCTATTGGCTCAGGGTGTCTGACACTCCGAGGGAGGAGTTGTAAAATTTGATGGCCACAGGCAGGAATGACTTCCTATGACACTCAGTGTTGCATCTCAGTGGAATGAGTCTCTGGCTGAATATACTCCTGTGCCTAACCAGTACATTATGGAGTGGATGGGAGACATTGTCCAAGATGGCATGCAACTTGGACAGCATCCTCTTTTCAGACACCACCGTCAGAGAGTCCAGTTCCACCCCCACAACTTCACTGGCCTTATGAATGAGTTTGTTGATTCTGTTGGTGTCTGCTACCCTCAGCCTGCTGCCCAGCACACAACAGCAAACATGATGACACTGGCCACCACAGCCTCGTAGAACATCCTCAGCATCATCCGGCAGATGTTAAAGGACCTCAGTCTCCTCAGGAAATAGAGACGGCTCTGACTCTTCTTGTAGACAGCCTCAGTGTTCTTTGACCAGTCCAGTTTATTGTACATTCGTATCCCCAGGTATTTGTAATCCTCCACCATGTCCACACTGACCCCTTGTCACCAGTGCCTTAGCCCTCCTCAGGTCCACCACCAGCTCCTTAGTCTTTTTCACATTAAGTTGCAGATGATTCTGCTCACACCATGTGACAAAGTTTCCCACCATAGCCCTGTACTCTGCCTCATCTCCCTTGCTGATGCATCCAACTATGGCAGAGTCATCAGAAAACTTCTGAAGATGGCAAGACTCTGTGCAGTAGTTGAAGTCCGAGGTGTAGATGGTGAAGAGAAAGGGAGACAGGACAGTCCCCTGTGGAGCCCCAGTGCTGCTGACCACTCTGTCTGACACACAGTGTTGCAAGCGCACGTATTGAGGTCTGCCAGTCAGGTAATCAATAATCCATGACACCAGGGAAGCATCCACCTACAGCACTGTCAGCTTCTCACCCAGCAGAGCAGGGCGGATGGTGCTGAACGCACTGGAGAAGTCAAAAAACATGACCCTCACAGTGCTCGCCGGCTTGTCCAGGTGGGTGTAGACATGGTTCAGCAGGTAGACAATGGCATCCTCAACTTCTAGTCGGGGCTGGTAGGCGAAATGGAGGGGATCTAAGTGTGGCCTATCCATAGGCCGGAGCTGCTCTAGAACAAGTCTGTCCAGGGTCTTCATGATGTGGGAGGTCAATGCCACCAGTCTGTAGTCATTGGAGCCACTGGGGCGCGGCGTCTTCGGTACAGGGACGAGGCAGGACGTCTTCCACAGCACAGGAACCTTCTGGAGACTCAGGCTCAGGTTGAAGACATGGTGAAGTACGCCACATAGTTGGGGGGCACAGGCTTTGAGCACCCTGGGGCTGACACCACCCGGGCCTGCAGCCTTGCTTGGTTCATGTGGGGGATGGGCAGGGGCCACAGTGTCTGAATTTTCTCTCCATGTGCAAAATCATCTATGCCTTTATATTTCTTGTAATAAAGCACATGGCCATACACATCCCTAAATTATATTGCATCTGCCACTTCTTTGCCTATTCTAATCTGTTAAGTCCTTCTGCAGACCCCCTGCTTCCTCAACACTACCTGCCCGTCCAACTATCTTCATATCATTCACAAACTTGGTCACAAAGCCATCAATTCCATCATCCAAATCACTGATAAATAAAATGAAAAGAAGCAGTCCTAACAGCAACACATGAAGAATGCCACAAGTCACCAGCAGCCAATCAGAATAGGCCCCCTTTATTCCTACTCTTTGCATCCTGCCAGTAAGCCAATTACTATCCATGCTAGTATCTTCCCTGTAATTTTGTTTAGCCAGCTCATGGACAGTATTTTATTAAAGTACTTCTGAAATTCCAAGTAGATAACATCCACTGACACTCCTTTATCCCTCCTGTCTGTTATTTCCTCAAAGAATCCTGACAGACTTGTCAGGCAATATTTCCCCTTAAGGAAACCATGCTGACTTTGGCCTACTTTATCATGTGCCTCCAAGTACCCCAAAATCTCGTCCTCAATAATGGAATCCAAAATCTTCCCAACCACTGAAGTCAGGCTACCTGTCCTGCCTATAATTTCCTTTCTTCTACCTCTTTCCCCTTTTCAAGAGAGGAGTGACATTTGCAATTTATAGTCCTCTGGAACTATTCCAGAATCTATTGATTCTTGAAAGATCACTACTAATCTGGTCCATTTGACTTCAGACCTTTCAACTTCCTAAGCACCTTCTCCTTAGTAGTAGTAATAGTGACTACACTCTCTTCTTCACCAGCCCCAGACAGTCTTAAAGTTCTGCCATACTGTTGGTGACTTCCATTGTGAAGTCTGTGCAAAATACAGTACTTATTGATTTTATTGATTTTGTCCACCATTTCATTGTCTCTGTCATTACTACCTCTCCAGTGTCATTTTCCAGCAGTCTGGTATCCACTCTCACCTCTCTTTCAGTATCCTCTTTTATATTATTGGCTAGCTAACCTTCATACTTCATTCCTTATTGCATTTATCATCGCCTTCTGTTGTTTTTAAATGCTTCCCAGCCTGATAGCTTCCCTCTCATTTTTGCAATATTATATAACCTCTCATTTGCTTTTATTCTGTCTTTGATTTTCCTTGTCAGCCACGGTTACATCATTCTCCTCTTACAATACTTCTTTTCTTATGGATGGATCTATCCTGCCTCTTTCAAATTGCTCCCAGAAACTCTAGCCATTTTTGTTCTGCTGTTATCCCTGCTAGTGTCCCCTTCCAATTAAATTTGACCAGCTCCTGTCTCATACCTCTCTAGTTCCCTTTATTCCACTTTAATACTGATACATCGGAATTTAGCTTCTACTTTTCAAAAAGCAGGGCAAATTCTCTCATATTATGACCACTGCTTCCTCGGCAATCCTTTACCTAAAGCTTCCTAATCAAATCTGGTTCATTACTCAACACCCACTATAGAATTTTCTTTTCCCTAGAAGGCTCAACCACAAGCCCTCTACAAAGCCATCCTGAGGGCATTAAGCAAATTCCTTCTCATGGGATCCATTACCAACCTCATTTTCCCATTGTACCTACATATTGAAATACCAGTACATGCCTTTTCTATCTCCCATTATAATTTGCACCCGCATCCTGGCCACTGTTCGGATATTTGTATATAACTCCATTCATGGTCTTGCAGAAACTCCTTGCAGTTTCTTAACTCTACCACAAGGATTCTACATCTTCCCATCTTATGTCACCTCTTCCTAAGGATTTGATTTCATTTTTTACCAACAGAGTCATCCCAACCCCTCTGCTCGCCTTTCAATACAATGCTTATCCTTAGTCATGAATATGATGGTGGGATACCATTATGGAATATTTTATTTCTTTTCTTGATAGTCTTTTGTTGACTAGGAATGATCTAATATTCAGACCTAATGCCATTGAAAGAATGGCAAAGTGTTTCCATATCAGGAGGCATTCCAACATGTAGTTTGTGTTGCTGCCACATGCCTTGTCCTTCCTAGTGATGGATGCCAAATATTTGAGAGTAACAGCAGATTCTTTGGTCAATAGCAAACACTGCAGGTATACTGGGTCAATGTTGGAGAGTGTGGAGCTATGCATGGTAAATGAGGAGCAACTTAAACAGTAAGACTGTACTGGATAGTGCTGAACCCTTTGAGGGTATACACTTTCCTGAGCGGATGCAAACAATTGCATCATTCTTGACTTGTATATGGTGGAGAAGCTTGAAGGATTTAGGAGCTGAGTCTCCTCAATTGCTCAGTTTCTGGTCTCACAGTTACGTGTATTTACGTAGTTGGTCAAATGACCTCTAGGCAATGGTGATTGTCTAGAGGCTTACTGATGGCAATGCCATGGAATAGGAAAGATAGGGAATTGGTTATTCTCTTTTTCGAGATCAGCATTGCCTGGCATTTGGGTTGCAAATGTGTTACCACTATTACATGCCCCATGGGTATCTTGTGACTGTCTTATGACCATGATGTAACTGAGTATCTTGTGAGCATGATGTAATGGTCTTGTGATGGTGGGGTGATGTAATTTCCCACCAGTGTGAGGTCATGTGATGACATGTTCTCATCAGGTATAAAACGGGAAAGCCTGCTGTGACACAAGAGTTTTTGAGTTGAGTCGTCATTCACGTCAGTTACTCCATTCTGCTGCGTATTTGTCTCATAACACAGTTTCATTTTAAAGTGGAGTTTAACTTTCTACTGTAATGTACAGAATTCTTGTGCCGGCAGTTTCGCCAATTGCTGCCAGTTTTGTTTGACGTATCTTTGATTTAATTATAAAGTCTAAGTATTGGAGAGTTGGTGTCATTTGGTGGTTTAATACAGGATGGACCTTATTGAATCTTCATTCAGGAAATAGTGACCGGCATCTGAAATAACCCCTGCCTGTAAGAGCAGAAAGGGTTGTGCAGTGATATTCGCCAAAAAAAGGTCAGTTCCTTTAAGCTGTTTTTATTTCCTTCATCCTGAATCCTTCAGACAAGGCATATTTCGGCTAGGATCAGCAGTAGCATCACGTCATCGAGGAATTTGTTACTTCAGGAAAGTCTCTCCTAATTGACTGTATAAATCACTTGGACTTTCGTATTTACCACTTTAAGACTGTGTTTGCATTTACCACTTTAAGAACTGTTCCAGAGTTGCCATATAGCAGTTAGCTTCTGGTTAAGTTAGTCATTTGTTTACTTTTCATTTTTGTTGAGCAGAGTTTAATAAATGTTTATTTATTTATAAAACTTGACTCAATTCTATATTCATTTTTGCCGTAACGTAACACCACGTACCAGCCTACACTGCCATATTGTCCAAGTTGTGTTGCATTCAAGCATGGACTAAACACAACTCTAAAGACCTGTGCTGAGCAACTGACTGGAGTGTTCATTCAGATCCTAAACCTCTTTCTTCAGCAGTCTGAAGTACCCACTTACTTCAAGCAGGCTTCAATTGTACCAGTGCCTAAGAAGAACATGGTAACCAATCTCAATCACGATCGTGCAATAGCATTACATCGTCGGGGTTGAAGTGTTTTGAGAGGTTGATGATGAAACATATCAACTCCTGCCTACGAAGTTTCTAGGATTAGTCCAATTTGCCCACCAACACAACAGGTCCACAGCAGATGCAGCTCATTGGCTCTTCAGTTCTTCACTCCACCCTGGAGCATCTGGACAGCATACACCAGGATGCTCTTCATTGACGACAGCTCAGCATTCAATAATATCATGCCCCCAGAGCTAATCAATAAGCTTCAAGGCCTTGGCCCCAATACCTCCTTGTGCAATTAGATCCTTGATTTCCTCACTTGCAGAGCCTAGGCAGTTCAGATTGGCTATAACATCTCTTCCATATTCTCAATCAGCACAGGTGCAACACCAAACTGTGTGCTTAGCCCCCTGCTCTACTCACTTTACACATATGATTGTGTTCCTAAGTCGAGCACCAATGCCATATTTGTTTGCTAATGACACCACCGTTGTAGGCTGAATCAAAGGAAGTAAGAAATCAACATACAGCAGGAAGAATGAAAATCTGGCTGAGTAGTGCCACAATAACAACTCCTTACTCAATGTCAGCAAGACCACATAGCCGATTATTGACTTCAGGAGGAGGAAACCAGAGGTCCATGAGCCAGTCCTCATCGGGGATCAGAGGTGGAGAAGATCAGCAACTTTAAATTCCTTGGTGTTATCATTTTGGAGGACCTGTCCTGGGCCCAACATGTAAGTGGAGTTATGAAGAAAGCAAGGCAGCACCTCGACTTCCTTAGAAGTTTGCGAGGATTTTGCATGACATCTAAAACTTTCATAAACTTTTATAGAAATGTGGAGGAGAGTATATTGACTGGATGCATTACAGCCTGATGTGAAAACACCAATGTCCTTGAACAGAAATCCTACAAAAAGTAGTAGATACTGTGCAGTCCATCACAGGTAACACCTCCCCACCATTGAGCAGATCTGCACAGAGCGTTGTTACAGGAAAGCAGCATCCATCATCAGGAACGCCCACTACACAGGGCATGCTCTCTTCTCGCTGTTGCCATCAGGAAAAATGTACAACAGCCTCAGGACTCACACCACCAGGTTCAAAAGCAGTTATTACCCAGCAACCATCAGGCTCTTGAACCAGAGGGAATAACTTCACTCAACTTCACTTACGCCATCAGTGAACTGTTCCCACAAACTATGGACTCACTTTCAATGACTCGCCATCTCATGGTCTTGATTTATATTGTTTGCTTGCTTGCTTATTTATTTATTTACCTGCCTATCTAGCATCTATTTATCTGTTTGTTTGTTTGTTTATTTATTTATTTGTTATTTATATTTTATTTTTTTCTAAGTTCAAACTGGTAAAACATGTTGTAATGGCATGCTCATTTCTCAATTGTTATGAACTTTCGAACTATTCTGGTGGTGTTTAGTATTGTGGCGTTCCAGAGATTTATATAAATTTTGCTGTGTATGCCTAATTGTTTAATGGAATTGTGTAGTAACTTTGGGATTTTAACAGTTGTTGATATTGCTATTGAGGCAATGTATATATACCTTGTCCATGTTCCATAGTCTTGCAATTTCCTCTTAATTTGGTATATCTCTGGTATTTTTCACTTGTTGATTTCTGTAAGTTATGTGTTTTTGCAATGACTATATCTATTAAGTAAGTTATTATTGCTTGTTTATCCTGTATTATTATATCCAGATGATTATTATGGATTTTCCTATCTGTAATAATGGATCAGTCATAATATAATTTGTGGGACTCTGACTCTAAAATTAGATCAGGCTTGTATTTTTAGTAAGGTATGGTTTCTTTGAAGAGTTTATATTTTCAAGCATGATTTTGGTGAATGATGTTTGGAACTTGATTGTGCCCGTGTACGTAATCAGATTGAGTTAAACTGTTGCAGGATCCTATAAAGCGTTAAGATTGTTTCTGGTTTCTATAGGCATTTTCTACATTTATTGCCTTGAATTTGTTGGTCCTTTATTATGTATTTTAGATCATTTTTGTGTTAACCAGCTGGAACTCTTCTGTTTCTGGGAAGAGGTCTCCAACTCTGAGCCAGGTGTTCAACGTTTCCTTGTTGACGCCTAGCCTGATCAGATTGTGGGGAAGTCTTCCATTGACGATCATGCTCTTCCACTGACTAACATTTTTTTCTATAGCAATAAACTCTTCATTTTTCTGGTTTGTGTTTTCAGTTGAGTTTTGCGGTGTGTACTTCTTATTAGAATTGCACATGCTTGCATGGAGTGCTGAATCCTGATTTTGTCGATGAAAAGATATCTCTAAAAGTTTTATCTAACTGTCATGTAAATTTTTTAATGTCTGTTTTCCCTCTTTCTCCTTCTGTTCTAGATAGTGTCAATCTAAGTGTGTTCAAATGCATTTAGTGTTTTCCAAGATTTGCCAATTCAGTTCTTATTCGTCTGCCATGATGAGGCCACTCTCGGGGTCTCGCGTTTCCTCTCAGTAGCCTCCTGCTTGATGGCATGAAAATTGATTTCTCCTCCCATTAATTTTGCACCCTTCTTGCCTTTCTTCTTCTTTTGCTCCCCAATCTGGCTCCCTTTTTACCTCTTCCCTTTACGTTTCATGGTGCCCTTCATCCTTTTCTTTCTCCCATACTCCACTCTCCTCTCCTATCAGGTTCTTTCTTTAACAAACCTTTACCTTTCCCACCCACCTGACTTCACCTATCACCTTCTAGCTATCTTCCTTTCCGTCCTCCCAACTTTTCATTCTGGCATTTTCCCCCTTCCTTTCCAGTTCTGATGATGGATCTTGGCCCAAAACATTGACTGTTCATTCATTTTTATAGATGCTGCCTGACCTGCTGCGTTTCTCCAACATTTTGTGTGTGTTGGTCAAAACACTTATCTTCTTGGGTGCAAGAATATCAGATTTTGGAGAGCATCCATTTTCATCAACATCGGTTTTATGGCATACACCATCAAATCCTTGGTGTGAAGGACAGTCACTGTCAGAATACTGTGTATTTTCAGACCACCTGTGAGAATAAAATTAACCTTAGCATTGCTTCTCATCCAAAAGACGTAGATGCAGTACATTTCCATGGTAGTGCACAGTAGTGTCAAACTGGAACCTTGTTCTGAAATTCACAAACCAAGCAGTGAGTCTACAATATTTGACTCAGATAACAGTGGCAGAGCTGCCACTAACACTATTCTAAAGCTTTATATCTGACTCTCAATTATTTTTACTGCAGAAACCTAGCAATATAAGGAATTTTTAGCTTCTGTGCAGCAGAAAGAGGTCTCCTGAAAACCATAGCTCAAAGTGCAGTGGAGAACCTTTCAGACACAGAAATCTGGAGTCTGAAGAAGGTCTTTGTCTTCAGCCATCAGGTAAACTACAAGGCAAGACTCACAATACCTTTCACCACAAGGATGGTTTCATCGTAGTCTCCTTGAGGATAATGAATGGAAGTGACTATTTCCCCAAGATTTTGTATGGATCCAAATAATGAAAGGGAAGTGCAGAGTGTGGAATTTTGGAGTAATCTTGGAACTGGAATCTCAGTCTAATTTCAGAAAGAACATCCTAAGGATGAAAATTTTAAATAAATGTCTTCCTGGATAATCTCGAACAACCTGTTTCCAGGCTATCTGAATGTGATTTAAAAGGCAACTTTAAAGGCAATGTTTTCTGTCATCAAGGTCGTATGAAGCTTAAACAGCCAGAACGAAGTCAGTTCCATAATGAAGTTATTTTGCACAGTCGTAAACCATGCATGACATGACAATTTATGTTGCTGCTTTATGTTCTGTAATATTACAGATAAAATACATACTTTTTACATTTAATCTTTAGTTTAGAACAAGATGTTGGAACAGAGATGCAATACTGTAATTCTGGGACATTGCAAAAAGAACACTTTATTTTGAAACATGTTATGCTAATACATCACAGTAGCTCACAAGTTTATTAATTTTTAAAGACAAAAGAATTAGCCATCAATGTTGTATGTGTATACTTATAATGCTTACAAGATTAGGGCATTGGGAAAATGAAAGTGTTTTTTTCAGTTACCAAACCTCAGTAGAGATGATAAACACAGTGTACTTGCTGAAAAATGACATTTTTGCTATCTTACACTTTGGCAATGTGTAGCAGGAACCTTCAATTTCAAACTACCGAGTAATCCTGAAGCGGCAATAAATGTTCCTTTTTTAATTTCATGCAGTAGCCTATGCGTATTTTTGAAATTTCATTTTTAAAATTTGTGCTAATGTCTGGCAAATAAAGAAACTCCTGCTGTCCTGTGTCTCCCAGGAGAGACATTTAGCAGGAACAAGGGAGACAACTCAAAGATTTAATAACTCTAATTTACATTTTTTTCAAATGAACATTATGATACTTGTGAAGGGAGGTAAGAGGCAACTTGCATTCATGAAAATATTGAGGTATCCTGTTAAGTCCTTATTCAAACGGTATTTACGAAAATAAATGAAACATTAAACTACTTAGCTTTTAAAACCACACAGGTATCAAAAACAGAAAACTCAAAGATAGCGGGACAGGGAGTAACAAATAAAGCAATTAAAATATTGTGAGATTTAAATCCATGCGGAGCTAGTGAAAGGAAAAAAATATATTTCCATGCCAGGTATGTCACAACAAAAATGACTTCAATGAATGATACATTCCAAGTCCAAAATGAATTGTGTCTTGACCAGATGTTAGGATCAGACTGCTCCATGCTAAACTATTTTAATTTTATAATGTGTCTTCTTAATGGAACCTTCATCATGAGTGAATTATATACTACTACATTTGTGAAAGAATCAATCATAAAGTTCAAAATTCTCTATATATTGAAAGAAGCAGGTAATTAAAGAAACTCAGACCAAAACCTATGCTGTATCTTAGAACATCACAGGATGATACTATCTGGCTTCATGCTTTGTTAACAACAGTACACTTGGATAAGATTAATACATGTTTCATATGAAAAACATATTTTTGAGGTATAACAAATCACCACATATATATTGTAAATTTGAACATTAAGTTACACAAGTGTCCTGCCCAGAAATTGGTTACCACTGTAACACAGCTAAAGGAATAAAGGGCAATTATCGTATTACTGCCATTAATGCTTTTTCTGTGCTTCCAGTTCAGTGCATATGGCTAAATTTTTACTTCTTTGGCACTGACAAATATGACTTTTTCTCATTTATTTGCAATAAAAATGGTACTCTATTCCAAGAATACAAAGACATTTTGGTATACAAAATGTATTGGTAACTCAACATTACTAAATTCAAATCATATTTGCTTATTTTGTCTCTCATGGAAAAAAAACATAATTATGAAGATGGTGGAAACACAAACCAAAACTATGGAGAAATGGCATCACCTGGATAGACTTTATTCACGTTCCAATTAAGATACTGCATTCACTTTCCAGTTTGTGATTTTATTTATGAATCTTTGATATATATAACCTACTTTGATCATGAATCTTTCAATTAACAATAAACTGAAATAACACTTTCTTTTTTAATCAGTGGCAGGCAAATATGAAGACCATGGAACTTGGAAAAGCTCTTCAGGCTTCTTTGTCAAACTCCTAATGAAAAGGAGACTAATCAGGATCCAATGACAGTGTGCAGATGTGCTCAGCCTCCCTGTTTACTCAGCTATGGACAAATGACCATAATTGCCTCCTGGACATATCTCACTGGGTCTATAATAGTATTCCAAGACATAAAGGTTTAAAACTTTGACTCCCATTTCTTTATCAGTGTATTCTGTTTTTGATTTTTTTTTAAAAGTCATTATTGTGCTCACTGATTTAGTTTTTCTCCCCTCTCTTCACTTGTTTGTTTTATTTTGATTTCTACTGTAACCAAATACAGAGCAGGTCAAACTAGAAATCATTGATCAATTATATTGGTCATTGCAAAGAATCCATCTTTGAATCTTCCTTCAAATGATTTTAGTGAAATTTTCTCCTTTATTCTACTCTCATGTTTATTTGCTTATTGGTCTGCACATCTTATAATTTCAAAGGGAGTGAAATTAAGATCGCTTTATCATAAAAATTCAGATCCGTTTACTCCAATCATACATCACTTGCACCCAAGTCAGCGATTGTGCTGCAAGTTACTCTGACACTCCAGTACTGATAAAATACTGCTTTGTTAGAGATGGAGCTTCTTTTAGATGGTCAAGATGAAGAAGTCTCCATTAATTCATGCCACTATAGCAATCCAAGTTTCAAAATTTCACAGCCATTTTGCAAAACTGGGATTGAGTTGAAGCGTCATTTCATCAGCATTTATTTGGTTCTTGTTACAATTGAAAATTCACAAGGCCCGCCACACAAGAGAAGGCAGGCCTGGAGATTCCCCTGTTCCCAGCTTTCAGAGCATTTGATCACTTTTGTCTTATCAAGCTCCCAAAAGGAGTCGTAGAGTTTCCAAGTCTAGGACACAGACTAGCATTTCAACAAACACAACCAATACTGCGGGCTTCTCGGCTGCCAGTGAGCACTGATTGGTGACATATGTTTTACAGTTGTCCCCGTCCCAAAGGCAAGTTAACTTTGACCTCAAAAACTGACCTGTGGGGCAAACAGATGCCTGAGAGGTGTTCCTGGCACGTGTATGTTCGCAATTCACCTGTTAATAAATGGAATCTGAAGGCCAACGGCTGAGCTGCTAATGGAAGAGGCGATATCAGGATGGAGCACCCTGCATGCACTTTGGTCTCTAGTTTACAGACAGCTGAAAAAAACTGTAAAAAGTTCTCCTGGTGTCTAGCATTCACTTATGGATATTTTTATTTTAAAATGCAATTATGCATATGAGATATAGTTAATACAATATGTGTTCCATCAAAGCTACTGCAACTAATTGTTTGCTGTGCACTGAGGTGATTTCATGTGATAAAGTCCAAAATAAATGAAAATATAATTTTAGATTATTTTTCACATCAATATATCCAAGCTGTAAATTATATTTGTATTCTTAAACAACTTTAGAATCACACCTCAACAGTGAAAAAAGCAACAAAATACCAATGGTGAATAGTCAGAGCAAAGTATTCAGGTTTAGCTAAAGAAATATTCCTTGGCTATTACTATCAATTAATAATAATTGGTATTTTTTGATGAAACAATCTTCAAAAACAAACTAAGAGGAATGTAAATACTCAAATCAGAATATAAAGAAGCTACATTTCAAGTGGCTACTAGATATGGAATACTGGCCTTCATAAAGAGGACGAATACTGCGAGCTTTTATTTTTCCCTGAGTTACCTTTTAATTTTGTCAACAGCATAACTACCAGTCCCCTCTGTATTTTGCATCATAGCAATGAAGCAGTAAGTACTCACAGAGCTCTGAAAACTGGCCCCTATAGAACCTCTTGTCAACGATATCCAGAACATTGAAGGGTAATCATCTCATAAAGAATATTGAATGATTTTTCAGACTGCTTTCCCAAGCTGTATCCCAAAGACTATATCAAGGACCATTGCAACATTACTGCAACAAAGTCAATGATCCACAATAAACACTTTTCTATCATGTGCAGTCTGGCTCCAAGATTATGTTCTTTTAATATTTGTCTTTCAGACCAGGTAAGTGCTGGTCTATTTATTTTTAGGAAAATCACTGCTCACATCACAAAGTAGCTGTTTCAGTCAAAGGCACCAAAGTGCTTTACAATTGCAACAGGGAATAAACTGGAGGATATCTTGTTATTAAAGAAAAAATGTGACTCTGTTATTGTACTTTACACTTAACTATTTTAGACCTCCATTTGCTAATGAAAACAAAATTGGACAGCAAATTAAAACTTACTTTTGGTATAAACTTCCAGCCATATGCTTAATGTCTGAGTACCTTTTCATTTAGATGCAATGATGTGTTTTTTCTTTACATGCCATTGTGAACAGAATAGTATTTAGCTCTGATTGTCATAGCATCTTCTATACACATAATTAAAATGTATCTTCAGATGGTGAATAGCAATAATAACAGATGACATGTTACTGCATTGAAAAATTGATGTTATGAACTTTTTGTGTTAAGTTTACATACGATTAGTTACTACTTATAAGAAACTTTACAAAATGGGTGGGAAGCGTCAAATGACTCTGCAAGATTGTTAATTAGGATCACAAACTTACCTTGGAAGATACTTCAGGCGGATTTGGACTGTTTGATACTGAGAAATGTCTTCCTGCTTTGATGAAGATTTGAAGTAAAGTACACACAAAAAAAAGAGTAATAATTCAGGCTGAACTCCATATCGGCAGTAGGTCGGAGGCATTCACAGGCCATGCAGTTTGCATCTTCAGAGAAATGAGATGAAGTGCCACAACGTCGCAAAGGCCGCATGGGCAGAGCAGACTGGTGCGCGGTCTTAGACATACATTTCGAACGGTGTTAAATTTAAAGAAAATAAGCAAAGCAACACTCACCAGCACTTACGTGAGTAAAATGAACTGAATGCAATGTTGGGACTACATAAAGCTTTTGCCTAGCTGCATGAAAGCAATCCCTAAGACTGAATTGGTAATGAGATCCTGGCTCCTGAGATTTTAGCTTTCTTAATCATGTTCATAATTAATTCAAGAACATTGATAATTTCATTACATTCTTTTTTGTCTTATCAATAAATGATGTGCCTGCACTTTTTGGTCTTGTGCATTCAGGGATGTGATGCATGGAGTGAAACTGCATCAGGGCTAGAAAAGATGCATAACGAGGCAAAGGCTGAAACAATAATTGCCAACCCTCTCTTGACCAGGTCACCACTAGAAGATGACTGCAAACAGTTATTTATCAAGAGGCAAGTGTTTATGTACAAAAAGAAGGTATTCCAAATTGCGCTGAACTGCAAACACATTTCAGTGTAGCAACTGCATTACCTACCATGTTAAACATTTCCCTTGAATCAAGCTATGTAGCTAATTTAAACCAATATTTTGGAAGTACTCAATACTAGAAGAAAAGTAAGATTTTTTCAGATTTCTGTCTGCCACTTAGTCACAAGTTGCCCTGAAGCAACTCTGCAATGCTTCTGTTCAGCTGAGCCCTAACAAGCTGTCGGGAATTGGCAGTCTTCTTATGTGAGGTAAGTTAAGAACCTTGAGTACTACACTATGATATTAACACCGTGATGTTATTCTGGTCAAAATGAATAAATGAACAATTATGTTTCAGGGTAATAAAACCTCAATCTTTGTGCAAATAGTTCATTTGCATTTAAATGCCTAAACATGAAAATTGTACTCCTGACATTTTAAAAGTATGTTGATAGTTTTCTGATGTCAAAGTTCAGCATGTACAGATGATGACTTCAGAAGAACCGTAGATAATCCTAACTCATTGTGAGGACCTATGATTACTTAAGGAGGGTATATTTATTGTGGCGCTGTGTTGACATTATTTAAAAATATGTTTTGACTTTATTTAATCATTTACTGAATTTTGCAGGAGAGAAGGAGATTGTTTTAGTGGTTTTTCATTAGCTTTGTAGTGTGTAAAACTGAATGGGAGGTGGGTGAAAATAGTGGTTAAAGCCAAATTCAGTCTGATAATCTTATTAGTCAGTAAGTAATCCTCCCAACACACAAAATCGGTTAGAAGTGGGAGCTGTAGCCTGTGACATTGACAAATGAGGTAGAAGATGATGCATTTACTGAGGAGCTCCATCGGTAAATCATTTACTCTATTTAGCGCTCATGTAAACTGCCCAAATAAAGTATTGAATCTCAAAGTCTTGAGCAGCAGAAAACTACAACTGACATTAAGAGCATGTATACATTTAAATCAGAGTTCTTAATCTACAATAAACCACCTTGTCAGAAGTTAGTTTACTATGCACATAATTAACGTAATCACTTTTTAATTGCTACTCTTATTGGTATTACAACAATTGCATAACAAGATCATACTCAATTTGTCAAATAAATGAATGTATGGCTGGGAACAACATTGAAATTGTACTGTCATATTAAAGAGACTTTCAGCACTTTGTAGCCCAAGAGGCAGAGGCTACAATACCATAGTCCATGATAGAATTACTTTATTACTGATTATAATTGATATTTTATAATAATCTGTGATTTATGTGCTTATTTTAATAGAAATCTTGCTGCAGCATCTGCTATTAAGAGGATGCTGTGTGGTCAGTATTAAGGAGCATTTCAGCCTAGTTTTCACAGTGTAGTTTTCAGAGTCATTGCTGTATATGTGCCAAGAAATATCTTGAACAGGTTTTGCAAAAAAAAAGTAGTGAAATTGAAAAGAAATGGGAAGTGAACTGTTCAAGCAAATAAAGACATATAAACTTTTTTTGTGGCATAGGAGCTTTGGTAACAGGATCAGAATTTAGTGTCTCTTTCTTATTGGTGGAGGGACACCTTCTTAAATTCTGTTGCCCTTGCAGTGCAGGTGTCCCACAATTTTGATCAGCAATATGTAAGTTGCTCAAAGAACTTTCTGGTTATGGTAGTTAGCAAATATTTGGCGTATTTTTTATTCAAATATTATGACTTTACAATATAACAATGAATTTATTCCCATCTATTCTGCTTGTATTCATGGACTTTTCCCAGTAATGATTTCCTGCTGCTTTTAATTTGTTAGTAGTGTGGCCACTACTAGTGCTTCACACTGCCTTCTCCTTCAAAATGATCATTGAAGTATGAAGTTTCACAGTGACCTACACTCATATACATCCCCTTTCCCCACCCCCAGCCTATCAGGTTAAACTTTTAATCAGCAGGATACATAAGAGAAGCTCTTGACATGTTCTCTGGGGAAGTGAGCTCTTCTGAGTCATCACATAACTCTACATGTTATAAAGCTACATAGAAGCATCATCACTGGTGTCTATCCATCTCTATTTAGCCCAGTGTTTGTCTTTATCTTCCTCTGCAAAAGCTAATTTGGGAAATATGCTCCAATTAACTTCAGAGTGTCTGGGCTACAAAGAACTCCATTCTTAATCAATATTCAGTCACAAACACTTAAATATAATTTAAAATGTACTTTTATGCTAGCTACTGGATATTGTATGGAATGTCCTCATTATTTTTAATGTGCTCAAAAGTATTAAGGAAACACACACGCTGAACTCAGTATTTTGTAAATGCAGCTTTTTGGCATCAAAGGACTAGTTTCAACTCTAATATTATTTTTATCCTACCAGCAACTTTAAAGGAAAAAAGAAAGGTTGATTTTGATTCTATCAAGCACACTGATACCTCCCTTTATAACATTTCGAATTTAGATGAACACCTTGCTCTGTTTTCAAGCTGTTTTAGTTGAAAGCACATATGGTTTGAACATGATCCTCCTCTGGAAAATCTCACAGCTCAATCTCCGAAAGTCACATGAGGTTTGCTATATGACCTCTCTCTCTGGAAAAGCCCACAGCTTAATCTTACTATATCACATGAACTTTGTAATATGATCCTTTTCTGCAAAAACACAAACAGGTTATGGATAGTAATTCTTCAGCTTAATAGTTCATTTAACCCTTTGTATTGTCTGTTTGACACAATAATCTACGAAGATAATAGGTGGGAATTTTTAGAAGGGCTGTAATACGTTGCTTAACTGACCGAAGATTTCACTTGACATTCAGAATTTATGAAATATCCTGATGCATTCCTGCTTTAGGATTGCAGAGGCCTTCCTGACGTAGGGTTTAATAGAGGAAAATAGGGTTCATGCCCTAAAGGGAAATGTAAACAAGGAAGGGAGCTTTAAGGTCTGCAAACATGCATTTTGGCACAAAGAAAGAGGACAGTTCCACAGAAATTTTAGTGCACCAATTAAGTCAGCACCAATGCCAGATCAGATCCCCCTCGGCAAACTATGAAACTGGTCAAAGGCACGAGTGGTTGTGAACCCAGAAAGAAGCTTCTGAAAATGTGAGCATTGAGACCACGCTCAATTTACCACAGCTATTTACACTTCGTTATCTATCTGAGGGGGATGTCAACCCTTAAAGCCAACTGATCATGACAAGGTAAACAGAACACAGGGCACAGGGGAAAGAATGCCTGAAGGGTGGGGAGCTCCTAAAGGAGGTGGTTCCCAGTTTCACAATGAGGGACCTCGAGTTTTTGGTGAACAAGATACATGGAAGAAAAGACCACCCTCCCTCCCCCACCCAGGACATGCCCTCTTCTCATTGTTATCATCCGATCATCAGGAGATGAGGGCACACACTCATGAACAACAAAGTTCATGACACGTGCCGGTGACATTACAGCTGATTCTGATTCTGAGATCTGGCAGACTTACCGGGACTATCAAAAGAAGTCAAACAAGAGATAGATCAGGTAAAATCCCTCAGGAATACAAATCCCTTGACCAATTGAACATTGTCCTGCTAAGGTAAGTGAGTAGCATCCCACTTAAAATACACATCTCTTGTCAAACAGACACACACATAAACATATAAACTATCAATAATATGTATAAACCGTATCATTAAGACTGCAACTCCATGTATACTCTCTACACACACCAACCTCTCCCAAACCCCTCACCATTGCCTATTGATGCACTCCACCCTCAACACCTCCATACGCAGAATAACAAAAGAGTTAATATCCTTCGTTTCAGACTAAAACAGCAAGAAGTAGGGTGGAGGCCTACCACATACTGTATAAGAAGGGCCGCCTTGAGATGAGCACCTCAATAAGGCTGGAGAAGATGATCCTCTTCCTTGAGCAAAGGGTACACTGAGGTACAAATCAGCTCCCAAACAGAAATCTTACAAAATCTACCAGGCATGCTCATTCTCATTGCATTGATCAATATATGCTGCTGTTCCATCAGCAAGTGACTTTGGGTGCGTTTTCTAAGTGCAACTGCCTTCTGTTCTGCCCTTGCAGTGTGAGGTGAGGCTTCCTGTTAACTCTCAGCAGAACGTTGGGATACTGAGTGTGAGAAGCATGAGGAGATGGAGGAGCTACGGGGAAGATTTCAAGCCGAGGATGGAGAGGGTAATGCTGATGATCACACAGATCACAGTGTATCAAGTTTCCTAACACCCCATGGCACCACCTTAGAAACAGGCACCATGAGCCTTGAGCAATGTAAATTGAAGGCATACATGTTATAAACAGACTAGCTTTGCGCCATTCTGACACTAGGATCAGGGAATCTTCTGAGGTGATTCACTGGAGGGCTGGGAGGTGGGCAGCTTATCCGTGCATCAGTAATATCCTACAGGACTCAGGAGAGGGCATTGTTTAGGGCTCTCATGACAAGTCTGATGCCGATCATCAGCCTGTCTGCACAAATCCAAATGATCAAGGGCATAAATGTTTCACAAAGAGAGATGGGCTGCCAGTTGTGTCAGCACTGTGCCATTCATTCCATAATCAGCAAGAAGCACGCACAATCCAGATGCTTGAGTCAATTCTGAACCTGCCATTTCATGTTCCCCAGTGTCTGCAAGCACACCATTAAATCACGAGCAAGATGAGAATATGGCTCTCCACATTTCTGGGTACCTTGACTTTTCCAAGATAGTTAGCTGTCTGGAGGTTTGAGCTCCAATTTGTGTCAGTACAGGCTGAAACTTATTTTACGCAACTGACTGCTCATGGTGTACACGTGATGCTGGGAAAATATTAGGCATGTTAGCTTTGATCGTGGCTGGAAGTTCTGTGCTAATGTGGAAGTTGGTGCAAAGTTCACCCAGCAGTGATTGCCAACATGGAATGCACTCTGGATTAAATCAATTGTGCGTTATGTTGTGCTGAGAAAATTTTAGAAAATTTTAGGACTAATATTAGCTTAAAGGTGATTGTTTTATGTGCATAAATCTTTAAAAGTAGAACATCATGCTCCGAGAGTATTTAGCAATGCACTTGAGATTCTGGATTCATAAATGAAGAGTATATAAAAGCTAGAAAGTAATATTGAACCTGTTTAAAACATTATTCAATTGGAGTATTTTGTCCAATTCTATTATCATACGCCAGGAAGGATTGAGGATTTCAGAGAGTTTCAGGAAGGATTAGTACATTTATAGAACATTACAGCACATTACAGGCCCTTTGGCTCTCAATGTTGTATCAAAATTTTGATCAACTCTAAAATCAATCTAACCCTTCTCTCCTACATTTTTCTATCATCCGTGTGCCTATCTAAGGGTTTCTTAAATACCCCTCATGCATCTGCCTCTACCATCACCCATAGAAGAGGGTTCCATGCACCCACCACTCTCTGGGTGAATATTTTACATTTGATATTCCCCCCAATACTTTCCAATCACCTTAAAATTAGGCCTGCTTGTACGAGCCATTTCTTCCCTGAGGAAAATGTCTCTGGTTATTCACTCGATCTATGTCTCTTATCATCTTGTACACCTTTATCATGTCTCCTCTCATCCTCCTTCTGTGACAAGAGTCCTTGACGAGGATGGTTTGCACCCAAATCTGAGGTGCCCCAAGCAAGGTTCGAGACATGGTATCAAACTGGATCAGAGCGTAAAACAAATGCTAGAGGATATCACCAGTAGGCTTACGATTAAGCATGGGACCTATGTTCAGGTCTTTCTTAAATAATCCATTCTTGGTGCCCAAAACATGACTATCAATTAACGAAAATGTCTGAAGCCCTTAAAGAGGCCAAGCCAGTTATACGTACTCCAGAGAGTTAGAGCATTTAAATCTCGGAAATTGAATTGAATTGACTTTATTTCTACATCCTTCACGTACGTGAGGAGTAAAAATCATTACATTATGTCTGCGTCTAAATGTGCAACGTGCAATCATAGTAATTTATAATAAATAGAATAGTCAATGTAACATAGAAATACACTCAAATCAGTGTGAGTTCATCAGTCTGATGGCCTGGTGGAAGAAGTCTGTTGCCAGAAGTCCCAGAGCCTGTTGGTCCTGGCTT
Source organism: Hemitrygon akajei (assembly GCF_048418815.1). Classification (NCBI taxonomy): domain Eukaryota; kingdom Metazoa; phylum Chordata; class Chondrichthyes; order Myliobatiformes; family Dasyatidae; genus Hemitrygon; species Hemitrygon akajei. The sequence continues at coordinate 127,212,755 of NC_133125.1, forward strand.
TTATGCCGTGGTACCATTTCCCGGATGGTAGCAGCTGGAATAAATTATGGTTGGGGTGACTTGAGTCCCTAATGATCCCTTGGGCACTTGTTACACACCTGTCTTTGTAAATGTCCTGAATCATGGGAAGTTCACAACTACAGATGCGCTGGGCTGTCCACACCACTCCCTGCATAATCCTACGATTAAGTGAGGTACAGTTCCCACACCAGGCGGTGATGCAGCCAATCAGGATGCTCTCAATTGTGCCCCTACAGAAAAATCTTAGGATTTGGTGGCCCATACCAAATTTCCTCAATCATCTGAGGTGAAAGAGGTGCTGGTGTGCCTTTTTCATCACACAGCTGGTGTGTACAGACCACGTGAGGTCCACGGTGATGTGGATGCTGAGGAACTTAAAGCTGTTCACGCTCTCAACCCCAGATCCATTGATGTCAACAGGGGTTAACCCATCTCCATTCCTTCTGTAATCCACAGCCAGCTCCTTTGTTTTTGCAACAGTGAGGGAGAGATTGTTTTCTTGACACCACTGTGTCAGAGAGATGACTTCTTCCCTGGCGTGGTTGGGAGCATCTCATAAAGAAAAGCTGTAGCTCACTCAGGCTATCCTCATAAGACATTCTTTATAATTCGGGCAGCATCCTGGTAAATCTCCTCTGCCTATTTACTAGAGGTATTGCAGGGATTGATCAATTTCAGCTGTAAGGTTGTTTTCTATGTTAAAAAAGCCTAAAGCTGTTCTCGTTAGGATTTTGAGAGGAAGGTTAAAAGTGATGTGCAAGATCATGACAGGTTTAGATGAGAAACTGATTCTTATCTGGAGATGGCTGAATGACCAAGACTCACTGGTTTAAATTTCATAAAGGGCGTTTTTGAACTGGAACTCAATATTAGTGAAAGTGGTATCAATTAATGCCTTCACAAAGTCGCTGAAAAGAGAAATGGAAGAGTGACAGGAAAATCAGGAGAATGGAAACAAATTGATTGCTCTACTAGTAGCCAATGTGGAAGGTGAACTGAATGGCCTTTTGGTGCTGGAACAATTCTATAATTCTAAATATTCCATCAACATAGCCATGCCTTCTTTGTCATGATACCTATGAGCTGGTTCCAGAACAAATCCTCTGATATGTTATTGCTAGGGAATTTAAAACTACTGATCCTCTCCACCTCTATTCTTCTAATGAGAACTGGGTCATGGGCCTCCAACTTCTTACTCCTGTAGTCAATAATCATCTCATTGATTTTGCTCATACTGAGTGAGATCAACAACTGTGGTCTTGTCAGCAAACTTAAATATGGCTCTGGAACTTTACTTAGCTACACAATCATAAATATAAAGTGGGTAGAGGAGCGGGCTAAGCATACAACCCTGTTGTGCACTTGTGATATTGGTGACTATGGAGAAGATGTTGTCAATCTGTAATAACTGGGGTCTGGCAGTGAGTAAATAGCAGATCCAGTTGCACAAGGCAACTTAGAGGTTCTTGATTAGTTTTGAGGGGATGGTAGTGTTGAATGCTGAGTTATAGTCAAAGAAGACCATCTTGACTTGTGCGTCTTCATCAGGTGTTCCACAGCTGAAAGAAGGTTCAATAAGATGGCACACCACCACTCTGCAATCCCCTCTCCCTCAGATCCCATCGTCAGCTCCTGGGCCCTCAGAGGCTCGATCCTCCTCTCACCCCAACCCTTCCCTCTCCACAGAGACTACCAGCCTCCCTCCCCCCTCTGTTCCCATCTCTCATCCGTGCCGGGTCTTTACCATTCCCTCCAACCTTCAACTCTCTGAGGCAGAGCGCTCTGTCCTCAGTAAGGGCCTCAGCTTTGTCCCCCTTTGCCCACACCTCAACGAGTTCTGTGTACGCCATGACGCTGTACTCTTCTTCCGCCGTCTCCGTCTCCGAGCTTACTTCTTTAACAAGGACACTCCTACCCCCACCGATGACCCCTTCTCCCATCTTCAACCCTTCTCCTCTTCAAGGACACGCCGCTCTGGTCTTCTGCCTGCTCTGGATCTCTTTATTGCTAATTGCCGATGGGACATCAACCGTCTCGACTTCACTGCACCCTGTTCCAATTCCAACCTAACTCCTTCTGAACGCTTTGCTCTCCACTCCCTCCACACCAATCCCAACCTCACTATAAAACCTGCTGATAAGGGGGGAGCTGTTGTTGTCTGGCGTACTGACCTCTACCTGGCTGAGGCACAGTGACAACTCTCTGATATCTCCTCTTATTTACCCCTTGATCATGACCCCACTAAAGAGCACCAGGCCATTGTCTCCGATACCATCACCAACCTTATCAGCTCTGGGGATCTCCCATCCACTGCCACCAACCTCATAGTTCCCACACCTCGCACTGCCTGTTTCTACCTCCTACCCAAGATCCACAGACCTGCCTGTCCAGGTAGACCTAGTGTCTCAGCTTGCTCCTGCCCCACTGAACTCATTTCTGCATACCTTGACACTGTTTTATCCTCCCTTGTTCAATCTCTTCCCGCCTATGTTTGTGACACTTCTCATGCTTTGAATTTTTTCAATGATTTTAAGTTCCCTGGCCCCCACTGCATTTATTTTCACTATGGATGTCCAGTCCCTATATACCTCCATCCCCCACCGAGATGCTCTCGAAGCTCTTCACTTTTTTTTGGATTCCAGACTTAACCAATTCCCCTCTATCTCCACTCTCCTCTGTCTAGCGGAATTAGATCTTACTCTCAATAATTTCTCCTTTGGCTCCTCCCACTTCCTCCAAACCAAGGGTGTAGCCATGGGCACCCGTATGGGTCCCAGTTACGCCTGTCTTTTTGTTCGCTTTGTAGAACAGTCCATGGTCCAAGTCTATACGGGTATCCATCCCCCTCTTTTCCTTCACTACATTGACGACTACATTGGCGCTGCCTCCTGCACGCATGCTGAGCTCGTTGACTTCATTAACTTTGCCTCCAACTTTCACCCTGCCCTCAAATTTACCTGGTCCATTTCTGACACCTCCCTCCTCTTTCTTGATCTTTCTGTCTCCATTTCTGGAGACGGCTTATCTACTGATATCTACTATAAGCCTACAGATTCTCACAGCTACCTGGACTATTCCTCTTCCCACCCTGTCTCTTGCAAAATTGCTATCCCCTTCTCACAATTCCTCCGTCTCCACCACATCTGCTCTCAGGATGATGCTTTTCATTCTAGGACGAAGGAGATGTCTTCCTTTTTTAAACAAAGGGGCTTCCCTTCTTCCACCATCAACTCTGCTCTCAAACGCATCTCTCCCATTTCCTGCACATCTGCCCTCACCCCATCCGCCCACCACCCCACTCGGGATAGGGTTCCCCTTGTCCTCACTTACCACCCCACCAGCCTCCAGGTCCAACGTATAATTCTCCGTAACTTCCGCCACCTCCAACGGGATCCCACTACCAAGCACATCTTTCCCTTCCCCCCCTTCTGCTTTCTGCAGGGATTGCTCCCTACGTGACTCCCTTGTCCACTCGTTCCCCCCCCATCCCTTCCCACCGATCTCCCTCCTGACACTTTTCTTTGTAAGCGGAACAAGTGCTACACCTGCCCTTACACTTCCTCCCTCACCACCATTCAGGGCCCCAGACAGTCCTTCCAGGTGAGGCGACACTTCACCTGTGAGTCGGCTGGTGTGGTATACTGCTCCCGGTGTGGCCTTTTATATATTGGTGAGACCCGACGCAGACTGGGAGACCGTTTCGCTGAACACCTACGCTCGGTCCACCAGAGAAAGCAGGATCTCCCAGTGACCACATATTTTAATTCCACGTCCCATTCCCATTCTGATATGTCTATCCATGGCCTCCTCTACTGTCAAAATGAATCCAAACTCAGGTTGGAGGAACAACACCTTATATACCGGCTGGGTAGCCTCCAACCTGATGGCATGAACATTGACTTCTCTAACTTCCGTTAATGCCCCTCCTCCCTTTCTTACCCCATCCCTGACATATTTAGTTGTTTGCCTGTTCTCCACCTCCCTCTGGTGCTCCCCCCCCTTCTTTCTCCCGAGGCCTCCCGTCCCATGATCCTTTCCCTTCTCCAGCTCTGTATCACTTTCGCCAATCACCTTTCCAGCTCTTAGCTTCATCCCACCCCCTCCGGTCTTCTCCTATCATTTCGCATTTCCCCACCCCCCCACTACTTTCAAATCTCTTACTATCTTTCCTTTCAGTTAGTCCTGACGAAGGGTCTCGGCCCGAAACGTCGACAGTGCTTCTCCTTATAGATGCTGCCTGGCTTGCTGTGTTCCACCAGCATTTTGTGTGTGTTGTTGTTTGAATTTCCAGCATCTGCAGATTTCCTCAACAACAGGCATCTGCTGTTGACCTGTTGTGACTGTAGGCAGACCCAGGTCTCTCCTCAAGCAGGAACTGATATGCTTCGTGACCAGCCTCTCAAAGTAGTTCATCATGGTGGATGTAAGTACTACTGAAGGATAGTCATTGAAGAAAGTAACCATGTTCTTCCTGGGCACCAGCATGATCGGTGCCTGCTTAAAGCAAGTAGGTACCTCAGACGGACAACGACGAGGTTGAAGTTGTCCTTAAGCACTTCAACCAGTTGATTAGAACAGGACCTCAGTACCTGGCCAGGTATACCATTTAGGCTCAATGATTTTCACGTGTTCCCCCACCTGATGGATGCTTTCATGTCGGTGCCAGAGACTAAGATCACGGGATCATCAGGCGCTGTAGTGTTCATGAAGGTGCCTTTAAGGACCCTAACAGCAGACATCTGAAGCACTGACCTGAATCAGGTATCGGGCCTTTATTTAATAAAGAAGCAAATATTACCAGGATCCTGCCTTTTTTGATAATTAATATATTAATTTATGTAACTAGATTGTTAAGCTATAAGCTCACAGTGGGGGTCCAAAATAGCTCATTTGTGCAAAAAAGGCAATTTAAAGGCTTCAGGTAATTTTGTACAATTAGTGGAGCAGGAAAATGATCCAAAGTACTTTGGCCACCTTTATCTTCTGTGAACACAGCCCTGCTGCCATAATTTTCCACCCTATTAAGTACAAGTCGGTGGATTGGGCAAATACTCTCCACTTGCTTGGGTAAGTATGAATTCAACAGCACTCAGGAAGCTCAACGTCATCTAGGGGAGGGGCTCCCAATGTTTTTTTATGCCATGAACCGATACAATTAAGCAAGGGGTCCATGGATCCCAGATTTGGAACCCCCAATCTAGGGTAAAGGAATCCATTTGATTGATACTCCATTAATCACTTTAACCTATCCCACTCTGTGATCCCAGTGCACAGTGGCCACAATAAATACTTCATTTACAAAATGTACTGCAGTGCCTTGTCTAAGCTGCTCCTACAGCATCTCCCAAACTCCCACCCTCTATCATCAGGAAGGACAAGGGCAACAGGTACAATGGGACGCCAGCACCCACAGGTTCCCTACCAAGACACAGTGGAAATTTTAAAGTGATCCTTAATCATTGCTGGATCTAAATCCTGAAACTCTCTTCCCTTCAGCAATATGCAAGTGCCTTCATAGAATGTGTCATTTCAATAAAGAATCTCCTCACTGTCTTCTCTAGAGCAATTAGAGATGATGTTGGGGATGGGTGTGTGGAGCTGGAGTGGGACACCTTAACCAGAACAAAGTCAAAATCCTAAAATCCCAAAGTCCCAAAGCCGGTTTAACTGTGGCTTTGATGGGAATTATAAACTGGTGCAGAAAAAAAATGAAAGATGTTTTTTGAAAAGAGTTAATTCTCCAACTTTAAAGTAAGAAAAGACCTTGAGGTATTTCACAGGAAAGTCATCAAACGGAACTTGACTCATAGCTACTTAACCTGACCTTTTGGAAGACGATCAATAGACAAATCAAACAGAAAACATTTAGGCACCACCTAAAAGTCAGAGGGAAAGAGTGGCATGCAGGAAATCCCATTCTCTAGGTCATGGCAGCCAGCCGCAAAGTTGCTAAAGGTAGACCTTAGGAAACCAGGTGCCAGAAGCTGTGGATTGAGGAATATCAAGAAAGGCAGTGTGCATAAGATTGAAACAAGTCAATGCTACACTAAGTATCATTAAATCCGTTCATTTTGATAGAAATTGCTAAACTCCAATTTGGCTTATCCATCACTTTCTGTACTCTCCCATTGGTAGCTGGGACATTGGTAGCAAAAATTCTGGATATCTCTAGAGAAGGTGTTGTATTGAGAAACAAAATCTGAAATATCAAGATCAAGCATCTGTTTCAATGTAACAATAAAAAATCAGGTCCCAATGGAATGAATTAGATCCAGTTTGGGCCTGCTTTGGCTGTTCTTTTGTATCCAGGCGGAACACTAACAGGTTATTCCACAGCTCAATTGATTCAGCCTGCTATGAAGAGGTGGTATATGCCATTCTGTGATCGTAGTTCCTCATGGGAACTGAGAGACTCCATTTTCAATTACACTGTAAAAGAAAAAAAGGAAGAAAGCACACCAAAGGATTCTAAATCCAGCCCATGATTAATGTGAATACTCTGTGTGAATTCACTGTTTTTTTTTGTCTTACCACGTTGTTACTTTCACCTTACTGTTCCATAAAGAACCACTCATAATGCTGTTCATAACAATAAAAAGAGTCATAACCAGTTTGGAATCCAGTAAGACAGCTCTACACAGTCCAATTGCCTCAAAGTGCTCAAGAATCTTGACATTCTGAACATTATTTTGGTGGATAAGGCCAGTCTTTCTGATGCTTTGTGAGGTGAAAAGGAAATTGTTAAACAAATCTTTTTGAAAGAGTATCGCACGGCCAGAGAAATATTAACTCATTTTTCACATAATGTTGCCCTGGAGCACGTTGCTACACAATAAGATGCTTTCAGAGGTGCTCAAAGTGTTGCTTCTCTTGACATCAAATCAGTCAGAATGGAAACTGCAACAATTTAAAAGTAAATTGACATTCATCCTGCACTGAATTAGTCGCTGCAAAGATCGGTGTTGTACTGGTGCTATTGACAAAAAAAACCTAAAATTTCACCCTGCGACTCCTTGGGAAAGAACAAGCAGCAAGGTAAGTGATTTTTGCAGACAGATGTATTAGTTGCAAGACATCTCTTGTAGTTTGTTTAATGCGTGTTTACTTGCTGAGGGAATTGCAATGATTTCAGCCATATTGGGGTCTTTTAGCTGCCCAAAGGAATTTGAAAATGTGTTTGCTGAGTTCATTGAATTACTATCCATGGTGGAGACCATCTGCTAAGAGCAGAGTAGGAAGCCGAGTGCATTTATCGTCATTCAATTCATGTCCCCTGTTTTTTTTTTAAATATATAAGCAGAGAAACTTGGCAACAAGGCACAACCAATTCCAAAAGACGTCAACAGAGAGGGATGAAAATGAAAGTATAGAAAGGTATGAGAACCAAGTCATGATATCAAGGCTGGAAGCCCATGAAGGAGCAGTGTTGCCAAGTCTGGAATCTGAAATTAACTGCTGGAAGTGCTCAGTCTTCTAAAAGCTTTTTCCAAGGACTCTTAGTCGGATTTATGAACATTAAAGATAAATTAGTTATGAGATGTAGGAAGGTGGCTATTAAAGGGATGGAAGCACATGGGTCAAATGCTGGCAAATGGATGTAACTCACAATAGGCAGCCTGGTCAGCATGGATGTGATGGGCCGAAGGGCTTGTTTCTGTGCTGTTTTGCTCTAGGACAGTGTAGAAACTGTAGAAAAGCAAGTTTGATCTCTGAATTCTACCCTATCACAGAAGAGGCAGCAGAGGTCCAGTTAAGTTCTATTGGTATTAGATAGACAGATACTGTACTTTATTGATCCCAAAGGAAATTACAGTGTCACAGTAACAGTGCAATTGCACAGATATACAAATATTGGATGAGAAGTAAGAAAGAATTAAAAAAAATTACCCTCAAACAGTCTAACTGGAGGGGGTCATCACTTCCTCGGCTATAGTTTGACTCATTATAGAGCCTAATGGCCGAGGGTAAGAAGGACCACATACAGTGCTCTTTGGAGCAGTACATTTATCTTAGCCTATTACTAAAAGTGCTCCTCTGTTCAGCCAAGGTGGCATGCAGAGGGTGAGAAACATTATCCAGAATTTATAGGATTTTCCATAGGGTCCTTTGTTCTACCACAGCCTCTAGTGTGTCCAGTTTGACTCCTATTACACAGCCAGCCTTTCTAATCAGTTCATTGAACCTGTTGGCATCACTCATGTTGATGTCATTGCCCCAGCACACCACTGCACAGGAGATTGTACTGGTGACAACATACTCATAGAACATGTGAAGGAGCGGCCTACATACTCCAAAGGATTTCAGTCTTCTCAGGAAATAGAAGCAATGCTGGTCTATCTTGTACGCAGCCTCTGTGTTGCTGCTCCATTCAAGTATGTCATCCAGGTCACCCCCAGATACTTGTAGGTCCTCACCATCAATAGTAACAGGGAACAGTGCAGGCTTAGTCTTCCTAAAGTCCTTCACCATCTCCTTTGTCTTTCTGATGTTGGTATTGATATCGGTATTGGTTTATTATTGTAACATATCCCGGATTCAAGAGTCTGATTTCAGGGGAGTGAAAGTTGTCCTTAAGCTTGATGGTACGTGCTTTCAAGCTTTTGTATTTTCAGCCCAATGTGAGAGAGGAGAAGATAACGTGTCGGAGTGTGTGGGGTCTTTGATTCTATAAAAAAAGATCTGAAGCTTCTGGGTAGGACCAAGAATCACTAAAATGCCATTCCAGACTTCACAAAGAAAGTTTGGGATGTGGTGATGCAGGGCTTCAGCATTGTTCTGCTAACAAGAACTATGGTCATAGACTGGCTAGGCAAATATTTACCGATCAATTGAATCTTCTTGCACAGTCTCAGCTACAATCTTGCCAGTTAAACCAGCCATACTCTCAACGCATTTTAACCTTTTTCAAAGTACAGGTATGTATTTTACAGAATATACTACCTGAGATTCATTTTGTTGCAGGCATTAATAGGAAAATAAAGAAATAACATAGAATTAATGAAAAAAACTATGCTGAAACAAACAATCAATGTGCAGAAGATCATAAATTATGTAATAATAAGAAATAAAGAATACTGAGAAAATGAGTTGCAGAGTCTTTGAAAGTGAGTCTGTAGGTTGTGTAATCAGTTCAGAGATGGGGTAAGTGAAGTTATCCACACTGGTTCAGGTGCTTGATAGTTGTAAGGTAATAATTGCTCCTGAACCTGAACCTGCTGGGGTGGTACCTCCTGCCTGATAATAGAAGTGAGAAAGGAGCATGACCTGGTTGGTGGGGATCTTGGATGATGGATGCTGCTGCTGTCTTGTGACATGCTTTCTCGATCCTTGTAAATGTGCTCAGTGCATGGTCAAAAAGTAACCCTCATCATGACATAAACATCGAGCATTTTAGAATTTGCTGGTGAGTGGTTTTAGCGGCTACCTTGAGAAACTGACAGGAATTTGTTGATGTCCCAAGTGCAGAGGGGGAGACACAGATGCAGAATGAACAGATCACTAAGTTTTAATAAGAACTGTGCAGAACAAAAGGAAAATAGTAAACATTAGGCTAGACCAATAGGGCTGGCAACTAAGACTTTTAAAGTAAAATTTAACACTGTCACTGCAGCGTGGAAGCAGTAATTTAATACTAAATTAAAATAAATGCTCGTTCCTGCTTTAATCTAAATTGTAACTTTCTTTCCCAGATCGTGGTCTAAGATGAGCATCAAGTGTTTCCGTCACCGTGCTTTGTTTATGACTCAATAACACTGAAACAAAAGGAAAGGAATTAAACACAATGACAAAGAAACTCTAATGTGCATTCTCATGTGTGATTGTCGACCCCTTTCAGCAGCCTGCCTGCGAAAGAGCCCAGACTCTGCAGCAGAGTCCATGTTTGTGACAGGTCTCCATTCCCTAAGCGCAGCTCCCGAAGTGCCAGAGACCCAGGTGAGAGGCTTGTCCAGGATGTCATGAGCCAGAACCTAAGAACGTTCCTCTGGTCCATACGTCTCCCAATGCACTAGATACTGGAGCGTGCCCCACATCTGGTGAGATACCAGGAACCCCAAATAGAATAGGCCAGGGACCTATCCACCAAGCTGGGAGAAGGGGGGGGGGGGGATGATTGGTGCAAGGGGGTGGAGGTTATTGGCTTGAGCTGGGAAACACGGAACTCTGGTGAATCTTCATGGAAGATGGTAGGCACAGTCTTTAGGAGGCTCTGTTGATAGCCTTCTCTACTACGAATGGTTGCTCATAGTGGGGATCAACTTGCATCTCTCTACTCTCAAAGGAATACTTCTCGATGTCAGCCAGACTTTTTCCCCTGGATTCAAAGGCCTTGCCTGCAGTGGAGCCAATCAGCTGACCAGGCATGTTGTTTCTGAGTGCACAGCAGAGAAACCCTAGTTTGTCTCTACATGAGATTGTAGCGTTGGACCAATTATTTAGCAGCAGGAACTTCCATGTCAATCCCTTTGTCAAGGAAGAGCACTGTCTGGAATAACAAAGGGAAATAATAAATATCAGGGCAATAGGGCCACTAACTAAAACTCTCAAACTAAAATCTCAGGAGAGATAACTCAGTACTAAATTAATCCTGCTGCTTTACCGCATCAATCCGATTGTAATCTTCTTTCCTGGAACATATACTAAAAAAAGCAGGGAGCTTTGCTGCTCCTATGCTCCGGCCAAGAGTGAAAGGAAAAACAAAGACAAAGAGACACTAATTGGCTGGAATGTGCATTCTCAGGAGCCAGCTCCCTTCAGCTGCACGCCTACACCCAGACTCTGCAGCAGAGTCCATGCTTGCGACAGAAACATCAGCCCAGTATTGCGTCTCCCAAAACAAAAAGACTAGTGAAATTCAGCCTTCGTGTCCAACACATCATTTTCTGAAAATATCGCCATCTTCTCCACTCCTCCCCCTCTGCTTTCCACAGAGATCACCCTCTCTGTGACTCTCTTGTCTGTTTATCCCTCCCCACCAATCCGCTCCACAATCATGTTAAGTGCTACACCTAGCCCTACACCTCCTCTCTCAACACCATTCAAGGCCGTAAACAGTCCTTCTAGGTGGGACAGCTTTTCACATGTGAATGCACCTACTCTACATCTCTGAGATCTGATGCAGTTTGGGAGATTGTTTCATCGAGTACTCACTGCCACAGCCAAGGTCTCCTGGTGGCCAACCAGTTTAATTCCACATCCCATTCCCACACTGACATGTCTGTCCACGGCCTCCTCCGCTTCCAAACTTGAACTTAGAGGCAGATTAAAGGAAGAACACCTCATATTCCGTCTTGGCAGTCTACAACCTGATAGCATCAACATTGATTCCTTTAACTTGCAGTAACTACTTCCCCATGTCTCCCAGCCCACTCAATCACTCCTCCCCTACCCCACCACCACTTCCTCTTATCCCTGTGGCCCAATTACCCCTCCCCCAACCTCACAAATTGTCTGTCACCCAGACCTTCCTCCCATCTTTTCCATCTCTTACCTTTTCCACCTATCTCTTCCAAGCTTCTTACATCGGAACTGGAGATGATATTGTCCAGAAGGTTCTTTGGAAGTCAAGAGCATGGCACCAACCTTATGGCTACCTTTGTTTTATTAGACTTTCGTCTGAGTACCTGTCAGACAGGGTCTGCCAGCACCAACAAGCAAGGCACAGAAGAAACAAGGGAACTGTAATAAACTGTAATTGGCTGACTTGGTAACTGGCTATAACAAGTTGTTACATAACTGCCCAAAGCAAAGGAACCTGAGTACGGTTTCCGTTTTTACTTAGAAAGATGGCACTGCATACAGCAGCTATATCGTGAGCTCTGATCCAACTTTACAGTATTCTTTTGATTTTTGCGATTTCCTTCGTATTTCTTGTTCAAGTAGCTGATAGTCACATCTGATGCAACAGACTGATTCTCCTGAACTTTGGGAAGATGGCATTTACCCACTACACGCCACCTTTCCTACACTGGCAACCCCTGCTTGCATGATCAATGGGAGACTCACCTACTACATTGCCACTACTTCGGAAGCAGCATCGGAGGCGAGGGAGAAGGGCCGGCATCCTGGTGAGGCTGAAACGGCGTGGAAATCGACAGTTGCTCCCTAGCATACTCCTGGCTAACGTCCAGTCCCTGAACAACAAGCTGTGCGAACTGAGAGCCAAAATCTCCTACCAGCAGGAACAAAGGAATGTAATGTCTTATGCTTCGTGGAGACCTGGCTGACGGAGGAGATACCAGATCACGCCATCGAGCTCTCTGGGTTCTCCCTGTTCTGGGCGGACAGGTGTAAAAACCTCTCTGGGAAGAGTAAAGGAGGTGGGGTATGCTTCATGATCAATAATCCCTAGTGCCACCCCCCAGAAAGTGTATGCCCTTAAATCCTTTTGTTCCCTGGATCTGAAGTGCCTGGTGCTGCTGTGTAGACCTTTCTAACTGCCTAGGGAGCTCACGGCTGTTATCATAACAGCGGTGTACATTCCGCCACAGGCTGACACTGACCTGGCTCTCAAGGAACTGTATGAGACCATCGGCACCCTGGAGACTGTGCACCTAGAGGCTGCCTTCATCATCGCCGGTAACTTTAATTGAGCGTCACTGACTAAAGTCTCTCTGAAGTTTTGCCCAGACATCCAGGTGACTACATGGGGAGATAGCACACTCGACCACTGCTACTCTCCCTTCAACAACATTTACAAAGGGCTCCTATGTTTAGGAAAGCAGTTCACTACTCCATTTTACTGGTGCCAAAGTACCGGCAGAAGCTGAAACAAGAGACGGCCATAGTTAAAACCATCCATTGTTTCTTCAACCAATCAACTTCCATGCTGCAGGACTGTTTTGATGACATTGACTGGAACGTCTTCCATGATGAGGATGTGTCTGAGTTCACAGATCGGGTCAAGTGTTTCCTCTTGAAGTGCATCGAGGATGTTGTCCACCTGAAATCAGTCAGGGTCTTTCCAAACCAGAAACCCTGGATCAACAGTTCCGTGTGAACAGCACTTACCGTGCGAGACAGAGCTTACATTACCGGTGTTCAGCAGGAGCTCAAGAAATACAGCTACGATCTGTGCAAAGTCATCAAGGCAGTGAAACAACAATACAGAGACAAGACTCAGACTCAACTTGCCACCAACAACACACACAGCTTATGGCAAGGTGTGCACACCATCGCAGACTTCAAAGCTAAATGCAGTGGAATTTCCAGCATCAGTGCTTCTCTCCCAGACGAGCTAAATCCTTTTTATGCTCAATTCAATGTCGCCAATACTGAGCCTCTGAGGAGACCTGCAGAAGATGTGACTAGCTGCTTGCTCATCTCTGAGGTGGAAGTACGCAGGTGTTTCCAATGGGTGGACAGGAGCAAGGCTGCGGGACCAGACGGCATCCCAGGGAGGGTACTCAGGAAGTGCGTGGCACAGCTGGCAGGTGTGCTTACAGACATTTTAAATCTCTCCCTCTGCCAGAGCAGAGTGCCCTCCTGCATCAAAACATCCACCATTGTCCCTGTACCTAAAAAGACCAAGGTGACATGTCTGACCGATTGGCGTTCTGTCACACTCACCTCAATAGTAAGAAAATGCTTTAAGAGGCTGGTCAAGGACTATATCTGAGGCTTGCTACCACACAAACTGGACCCTCTGCAATTCGCCTACTGACACAACTGATCGACAGGTGACACAATAACCACAGCTCTACACACCGTCCTTACGCATCTGGAGAAGAAGGATGCTTATGTGAGAATGGTCTACAGTTCAGCATTCAACACCATAATTCTCTCCAGGCTCGACAAGAAGCTCAGAGACCTCGGCCTTCACCCTGCCTTGTGTAGCTGGATCCTGGACTTCCTGTCAGATCGCCAGCAGGTGGTAAGAGTGGGCTCCCTTACCTCTGGCCTCTGACCCTCAACACAGCTTTCCCTCAGGGCTGTGTTCTAAGCCCCCTCCTTTACTCTCTGTACACCCATGACTGTGTCACCACCCACAGCTCCAATCTGCTAATTAAATTTGCTGATGATATTACACTGACTGGCCTAATCTCAAATAATCATGAGGCAGACTACAAAGAAGAAGTCATCACCCTGACGCAGTGGTGTCAAGAAAACAACCTCTCCCTCAACACCGCAATAACAAAGGAGATGGTTGTGGACTACAGGAGGAATGGAAACAGGCTAACCCCCATTGACATCAATGGTTTGGTATGGGCCCCCAAATTCTTTGTATAGGGGCACAATTGAGAGCATCCTGACTGGCTGCATCACTGCCTGGTATGGGAACTGTCCTTCCCTCAATCACAGGACTCTGCAGAGAATGGTGCAGACAGCCCAGCACATCTGTAGATGTGAATTCCCACTATTCAGCACATTTACAAAGACAGGTGTGTAAAAAGGGTCTGAAAGATCACTGGGAACCTGAGTCACCCCAACCACAAACTGTTCAAGCTGCTACCATCTGAGATACAGTACCACAGCATAAAAGCCAGGACCAACAGGCTCTGTGACAGCTTCTTCCACCAGACCATCAGACTGCTTAATTCATGCTGATGCAACTGTATTTCTATGTAATATTGACTCTCCTGTTGTACATAATATTTATTATAAATTACTATTGCACATTGCACACTTGAAGGGAGATGCAACGTAAAGATTTTAACTCCTCATGTATATGAATGATGTAAGTAATAAAGTCAGTTCTATACAAACTGGTTTTGTTGTTGGGTGGGCAGGGTTGAGACACATCTCTACCGAAGGAGGTGTGTAGGGTGAGGTGCTCCTTCCTTCTGTCAACCTGCAGGTCACCCTTGGGCAAAGTGTAGCACCTGCTTAGCCCCCCAATCAGAGTCATGTGAAAGGAGGTGGATGTTCACCCAAGTTGTATGACATGGTACATAAGGATGATTATGATGATTTTGTTTTGTATTCAATATTTCAGTAATAATTGAGGAATATTGTAAATATATTATTTGATTAAGCATACTTTACTTGAAAAATTCATTATGGTTATACGTATGAAGAACGTGAATGGCATACGTCATCGTGACACTGCGTCATGAGTGCATGACTCACTTAATGTAAAAGCAAAACTAAAACCTGTTCTCCTGGCCACCCATATTTTTCTTGCAATATTTTGGGGTTACAAAGCATAACAGTTGCAACAAGGAAGTTTAAAATGAACCTGAGATGACTGTTGAAGCACAGCGAGATGTTTGATTAAAAAGACGGGAGCACAGCACATGTCTCTTCAGAAGGAAGAGAGAGAACACGGTCAGGTTTAAAAAAAAGGCAGAAAACAAACAAATGCATGTATTCATAAAAAGTGATTTAGCTAGCCAGTTGTGTAGTGGCATGCAATTTGAGGTGAGAGTTCCTAGGTTCGAATCCAGTCAGCTCCTTGCATGCTTTACTTCTGTGCTGGGAGGATCGTCGAGCTAGCAACACAAACTTGTAAAAAACAGACAAATGCTAAAGAAACGGCAAAGTTTCTGCCCAATGCAGAAAGAAATAACAACAGTGATAATAGCAATAAATTTTAAAAAGAGCCAAAATGGCTGGCTACATCAGAAAAATAGACACATTTGATCACACAAGAGACAACAGCAATATGTATACTGAATGAATTGAACGGTATTTTAAAGCAAATGAAACAGTGAATGAGAAACAAATACCAGTTTTGCTGACTGCATTGGGTTCAAAAGCATTACAGTTTACTTAGAAGTTTAGCCTGACTTGTTGAGTTCCTCCTCCATTCTATGTGTGTTGCTCAAGATTTTCAGCTTCTGCAGAATCAAAGATGCAGCCTTTCAGGTGAAACTATATACCTAGGTCTTTCTAGCTATTTCTGCCATAAAGTCATATAGTTTGGAAAGATCCCATTCAGCCCACTGAATCTGTGCTATCAAGCACTCATTTACACAAATCCCATTTTATTCTTCCCTACTCACATTCCCATCAGTTCTCCCCAGAGTCTATCACCCAATTACACACCAGGGATAATTTACAATGGCCAATTACTCAGCCAGACTCGGTAAGTGGAGGAAACTGGAGCACCCAGGAGAAACTCCAGTCACAGGACAGAATGGACACGTCAGTGGTCAGGATTGAACCTGACTAACTGGGTCTATAAGACAGCAGCTCTATTAGCAGTGCCACCGTGCACTGTGCTGCCTTGGTGTTATCTAAATTAGGGGCAGTCTCCCAAAAACCCCAGGCTATTTTTTATACCTTTCTATCAACATCAGTAATATAGATAACGTAATTAATATCAGACATCCATTGGAGATATCTGTTGCAAATTGCTTGTCATGTTTCCTACTGTGTCAAAAGTACAACAGTACTTTGCCAACACAGAACTCTGTAAAAACTTGGGCTATTTTTTGACCTGCAATTATTCTCCCTTTCTCTTCCTCTCCCTCTTCCCATCCCAGCAAGGAAGACAGCTGAATGCCGCTTCAATTCCTGCTACATGTAAATGATAATGGGAAACTTGGACCTGAAAAATGGCCCAATATAACTGCCACAGTTAATGACCACAGGGGCCTTATCCTTCCTCCTCCTCACCTGTCAGTGATTGATTCGATTCATCTGGTCGTCCATCTCCATCAACAGCTCCTTTACTACTTCAGCTTCACCTTGGTGATGAGTATACAGTTACTTCATCCATTTTTTTCCTAAACCATGATGAAACAGTACAATTCTCTTTCACTCCATTTATTTCATCTAACCGTGTCAATAAAAATACTAGTTTATGTCTGTAATATTTTGGAATTAAATCTAAAAAGCCAACATATAAATATTGAAATGTTTGCAAGTCAACAGCACAGATAATGTTTTTTGTTCTATTTATGAGGATCATTTCATGCATCCTCTGAGTTCCTTCACAAAGGCCTGACAGATCCCTACATAAACGTATCACTTCAGTTCTGTGCCACATTTAGTCAGATCAGGCTTGTATCCTTCACAAGTTGAGGTCCAGCATATTCTTTGATCTATACCAGTGCATCTGTCAGATTCCGATTCAGAGTTAGACTTATTTATCACCTGTACATCAAAACGTACAGTGAAATGCGTGCTTGTGTTAACAACCAACACACCCAAGAATGTGCTGGTGGCAAGTATTACCCCACATTCTAGTGCCAACATGGTATGCCCACAATTTTCAGCAGAGCCACGCAAGCAGCAGCAAAAAGAAAGCCCCTTTTGCACCCTTCCATCTACCCACCCCTCACACATACAGACAAACCTCCAACCTAGGACAGGCTGTCGCTGGGTCTCTGGGCCTCAGGCTCACAGACATCATGTATCCAATCTCCAGTCCCTGGCCTGGACTTGCAGACTTGACCTTCGAGCCTCTACCTCTGGACTCGCTGACTTCAGTCTTCAACCTTTCAAGCTTCCTATCTTTAGACGAGTCAAGCTCTGGACGTCAACCTTCATCTTTGACATCTAGACTTCGCTGAACTCTGGGTATCAACCCTAGGACTCACCTGTGAAGGGTTTGATCTTCGGGCCTTGATGACATCATCTTCAGGTTTGCCATCCTTCGACTGCAGAACGCTTCGGGGCTTGACCTCCGGACTTGACCTTGACCTTGACCTTCGACTGCAGAGCGCTACGGGGCTTGACCTCTGGACTTGCACAGACTTCCACTCCTGTAGCTTGGAGGTATCACCAGCCCTCATAACTCCTTCACATATGGAACTCAAGGTTCACTGAGCTGAGGATCACTTGTCTCCTCAGCACTGGTTGACTCGACCTCTGGAATCATTGAGCTTCAACCTCAGAGCATTCCAACCTGGACTTCAAGCACAGGCTCAAGCCCCTGACTCCTTATTCTCCCTCATCCCTTTCCCTAAAGTGACCCCTAATTCCCCATTGTTCCCAAAACTATTCCTACAAGCCCCAACACAACTGTCTGTTAAATGACGTCAACGAGTATCGCAGTTTGCTGCCATCTTAACCTAAACACGGTCTCCTGCCACTGACTCATCATTTAATGCTCCTGACCTCTAAATGTCCCTCATCTCTGTCCCTAAACCCTAAGCTAACCCTCAGCTCCCCATGCAGTCCCCAAAACTATCACTACAAACCTAAAAGGCAACTAAGTCTGAACGACGACATCAACAGATTTCACAGCACGGCACGATCTTGACTGGAAGTCAGTCACTGATAGTGATCAAAGATGTCTTTCTAGATTTGACCAATTGGAAAGATGTGTTTCTGTTTACTAGTTGCTGCGTGGATGCAGTACTTCTTACTAAATCAGGCCTAAACCTTTCGGGTGGATTTTCACAAACCCAGAAGGTCTACCTATTGCATATTTGGCAAACCACAGACTTCCCTTTCTACCATGCCATAGGTAGTGGATCCAATAATGCATGTAACATCATAAAGAGACTTCACTTATATTCCTGAACTATCAACTTAAATTATTAGTATAAACCATACTGATGCAGTGAGAAATGTCAGCTGCAGTACCAATCCTATTGTATATAAGATATCCTCATGTGCAGCCTTTTGCAGATATTGTTAAATAACTTGTTTGCTACATTGATCAAAGGTGTTGCACTTTGGATACAGCACTGCATCTGTAGTGCATAGCACCAAATAAGCCCAGGGCACAGGCATCATTAAAAAAATTATAGAAGGAAGTTATGAGATTTCTAGTGAAAGGTTGCAGACCCGAAGTGTTTACTGTTTCTCTTTCCACAGATGCAGCCTGACCTGCTGAGTTTTTCCCCAACATCTATTTGTGTTTCAGATCTCCAGCATCAGTAGCTCTTTTGATTTTTATTTGCCAAGCTTACAAGCCAGCTGCCCTGTAATTTGTCACCAAATCCCTTGGGCACAAGGACAGAGATCAGGCTAATGATGCCCCATTAAATTACCCATATTTTCTGGCATCTTCTGTTAGCACAGTGCTTTCACCTACAAGAGGAGCAAAAGGTAAAGTCAAGTTTATTGTCATATACCAACTATAAATATACAAAAGATGCAAATAAAACCAGCCTCACAGGCGCATGGCATCAGACAAGCAGGATTCACAAGGAAAACCCAACTAAAAATAAGTTATACATGTTTTTACAAGGAATTACTCAATTAGATTTTAAAAAGATCATATTCTTGCAAAGTCTTCAAAATTATCATAGTGTTGCCACTCTGTTATACTATGGGTCATGCAAGTTAGTTCAAAATTGAATAATTGCTGTTGAATTTCTGTATCTCCTGCCTAATAATAGTTGTGGGAAGATGGCATGGCCAAGATGTTGGCGATCTTTAATGACAGATGTTGCTTTCTTTTGCCCATCCTTCTGACCTTATATTCATTTCTGTTTACCAGAGCTGTTGCTTGACATCAAGAAAACTGGTGCTGAAGTCATCACAAGTCCACCTGCAAGACGAGAGACCAGTAAGCAATAAAAAAAATCTTATCCCAAAGTAAATTCCTTTTTCCCTCCCAGAGACAGGTCCCCTGGCTCCTCATTGACTATTCTAATTAGGGATATGTCGAATGAATAAAGGTTTTTTTTAATCAATGTTTCGTTATCCATTTTAAATCTTGCAAAGTACTCATTTTAATGAATTTAAATTTGTAATTAACAGACTAATCTATTCAGCATTGAGAGGAGTAATATTATATAATAATTCCATTCTGTGACAAGCTGATTACCCATTAAGGACGTTCAAGTCAAGTGGTAATACCATTCGATTCAACTGCATTACTTATCATTTGATTAGCTATTACAATGAATTAGCCTTATTGCCCACTACCAACATGGAACATGTGCCATACTGTCTGTTCCCCCATGGTTCACTGCTAAATGGTTTAGATTGTCTTATGTTTAATTGCCTTCATAACTGGCAATATCGATTGAATGCTAGGCATGACTGAGAAGCAAAGTGCCTTTCCAGAGGCAGTGCACTTCTCCTTAGAGTGGGCAAAGGAAATTCATAGCCACACATTCAGCTACTAATCCCAAACATACATTGAATGTAGCCACACAAATAGAAAGGGTAATAAAGGTGACATTTGCCATGCAGGCCTTCTTTTATCAGGGCATCAAGTATAAGGGTAATGAAAGTATGTTGTAGTTATATAAAAATTAGATAGGCTACTCTTTAAGTACTTAATTGAACTCTTGCCACTCCATTACAGGAAATTTATAAAAGCTTTGGAAAGAGTACAGAAGAGGGTTACCATTAGGCTGCCTGGATTAGAGGGTTTGAGCTATGAGGAGAAATCGGACAAATTTGGATTGTTTTCTCCAGAACAACAGAAGCTGAGGGGAGACCTGATAAAGATTTTAAAAATACGAGAGGCAGAGAAAGGGTAGAGTCAGAATTTTTTTTACTAAGGTAGCAGTGTCAAATACTACAGGACATGCAGTGGGAGGGTGTGGAGGGGATGGAATAGGATGGGAAGTTGAAGGCGATGTGCGAGGTAAGCTTTGTACACAGAGAGTGGTAGGGGCCTGCAGCATTTTCCCATGGGTAGCAGTGGAAGAGATACAATAGTGGCACTCCAAAGGGAATAGAGGGATATAGATCATGTACAGGCAGAAGAGATTTAGTCTAATTTGGCATTGCGTTGTATCTGGAAATGATATAGTCTAGAAGGTTCTTCACAATGAGGAGCAAATCCTGAGGTTACGGCCAATTTATTAGATGTTCATAGGAGAGAAAAAACAGTAAATCACAGCAGCTCTAACTGTAACTAACTCACTCTAACAAAGAATCTGCTTCATGGTCTTTTGTTACACTTAGAACTGGTTCAAGCTGGAGGGATAACGGAATCTTCCCTGTGAACCACCTGTGGGACAACAAGGACAGATTTACACTGTTACAACATCTTGGGCTTAGAGACAAACTACTGAAGTACAGAACCAGATATACTACAAATTATTGTAAATCTACTGAGAGTTTACAAACAGCTGATTAAACAAACATAAATAGAATTAAACTACGAGAAAAATAACAATTCTGACCTTAATTCAACAATTGTTTTCTGCAGTCATCATGGGTCAATGGACCATTTCCTGTGCTGTACTTTTCTATGTTGAATGATAATATTTAATCCTGAGCACTGAATAAGCGCCTAAAAGGCTGGCAGAAGCTGGGAACAGTAATTAGTATGACAGGGTTTGGAGGGTCAACAGAGATCCCAGCAAGAGAGCAAAGCACTGCCACTAACTAAAATGCCAACTAAGAGCATGGCCAATGGAGACAGATGGTCATCTTAAATGTGGCTTGAGAGGAAGAGCAAGTCCAATCAAAAGCCAATCTGAGGATGGAGGGGGAAGAGAGTGATGCACCATCAATAACCCTCTGAGACGTGAGGCGAGATATCGGCTTTTATTGACTGAACAAGAAAGAACAAGCAGTAGTTGACCACCACACTACATCCTGGAGACTGAGGGCCGGGCTCAGGCCTCAATCGCCTTTATACCGGGGTCTGTGGGAGGAGCCACGGTCAGTGGGAGGGGCCACGGGAGCAGTCAGCAGGGGGCGTGTCCAGACAGGTATATGTAGTTCACCACAGAGAGTAAGTACAAAAGTGGACCGTAGTGGAATGGAGAGCTGTGAAACCTGTAAAAAAATAGTACACTGCTTAGATTAGGGTGTTATCTGCTCCTCCTTTTGAAGACTTGGCTTCCATGAAGGCACATTTTTTGGATTTCCCTTTCTCTTTTGCCTGTTACACAACTTGCATTGCGGGCAGCAATGAAGGTCCTCCATCTCCGGTGGTGTTCACAGCTTCCTTCATCATGGCAGTCGTTCAAGTACCACGCGGACACTTGGGAATACCGCCAAACTCAGATGTATGATTCTCCATCGCTGTTCCGTAACAATTTTGTTTTACCAGTCAGGGTTGCTAGCCCTGAATTTTTTGGATTTAATGTGCATATAAGCCTTTCTCCTTAAACTGAAAGTCAATAAGGAAATAAAAATGAATTCAAAATATAAAATCATATTCATTCCATTAATAATGTATAATCTTATGTTGTATAACTTCATTACATCTTATAATTTTTAATCAAAATATGAAAAAACATAATAAATAAACATTGATTTCCACCAAGCCTGACTATATTAGACAGATAACATGTGCATAAATCACACTTATGTACATCACACTGCCCATTCTTTAGCCCCTTCCAAAATAATCCATAAAATATTTTTACAAGATTTGGTCTTGATAAGCTGAATTATTGTGCTCCCTTATTGTTTTAGGTTCAAAGCTTATAATGTGCTTAAAACGAGGGCATTGTGTTTGATGTAAACCTCACCTCATCTGAGCTAGATGAAGTATTGAGTTTGTTCACTCAAAACTTGCTTTGAGGTTTGCATAAGCTTTCTCTTTGTGTAAAGGAACATGAGATAACAAGTATTTCCACTGGACATCTGCTTAAGGCATATTTGCATTATGCTTTGAAGATGCAATCATTTGCTCCATTTATTTACAATATCTTTATGAATAATATTCCATTTAAGTCAACTCAAGTCACTTTTATTGTCATTTCGACCATAACTGCTGGTACAGTACATAGTAGAAATGAGACGACGTTTTTCAGGACCATGGTGTTACACGACACAGTACAAAAACTAGACTGAACTACATAAAAAATCTTATACTTATTTGTTGTATGTATAACATCAAATAATTTTCAGAAACTGCAAGCACACAATTGTGATGATGAAATAGATAGTTTTCTTGTTAAGTTTGCAGATGATACAAAGATTGGTGGAGGAGCAGGTCGTGTTGAGGAAACAGGTAGGATGCAGAAGAACTTAAACAGATTAGGAGAATGGACAAGAAAGTGGCAAATGAAATATAATGCTGGAAAATGCATGGTTATGCATTTTGGTAGTAGAAATAAATGTGCGGACTATTTTCTAAATGGAGAGAAAATACAAAAATCTGAGTTGCAAAGGGACTTAGGAGTCCTTGTGCAGAACACCCTGAAGGTTAACTTGCAGGCTGAGTCAGTGGTGAGGAAGGCAAATGACATGTTAACATTCATTTCAAGAAGTACAAAATACAAGAGGAGGGATGTGATGCCATGGCTTTATAAGACACTGGTGAGGCCTCACCTTGAGTAGTGTGAACAGTTTTGGGCCCCTCATCTTAGAAAAGATGTGCTGACATTGGAGACGGTCCAGAGGAGGTTCACAAGGATGATTCCAGGAATGCAAGTGTTATCATACGAGGAACGTTTGTTGGCTCTGGGTCTGTACTCCCTGGAATTTAGAAGGATGAGGGGGAATCTCATTGATACCTTTTGAATGTTGAAAGGCCTAGACAGAGTAGATGTGGAAAGGATGATTCCCATGGTGGGAGAGTCTAGGACAAGCAGGCACAGCCTCAGGATAGAGGGGTATCCATTCAAAACTGAGATACGGAGAAATTTCTTTAGCCAAAGGGTGATGAATTTGTGGAATTTGTTGCCTCATGATGGAGGCCAGGTAGTTGGGTGTATTTAAGGCAGAAATTGATAGTTTCTTGATTGGACATGGCATCAAAGGTTACAGGGAGAAGGCCTGGAACTGGGGTTGAGGAGGAGAAAAAAAAAGAATCAGCCATGATTGAATGGCGGAGCAGATTGAATGACTCCCATCCACTCCATAATGTACTGGTTAGGCACAGGAGTACATTCAGCCAGAGACTCATTCCACCTAAATGTAACACTGAGTGTTATAGGAAGTCTTTCCTACCTGTGGCCATCAAACTTTACAACTCCTCCCTCA
This sequence comes from Hemitrygon akajei, assembly GCF_048418815.1. Taxonomy (NCBI): domain Eukaryota; kingdom Metazoa; phylum Chordata; class Chondrichthyes; order Myliobatiformes; family Dasyatidae; genus Hemitrygon; species Hemitrygon akajei. The sequence continues at coordinate 127,236,518 of NC_133125.1, forward strand.
GAGTGTCAGACACCCTGTGCCAATAGGCTGGTCCTGGACTTATTTCCACTTGGCATAATTAACATTATTTAATTATTTATGGTTTTATTTTGCTATATTTCTTCACTATTCTTGGTTGGTGCAGCTGTAACGAAACCCAATTTCCCTTGGGATCAATAAAGTATGTCTGTCTGTCTGTCTGACTCAATGGGCCAAAAGGCCTAATTCTGCTCCTCTGTCTTATGGCCTAAATAGTAAAAAGAAAAGTTAAAGAGATTAAGAACACTCAAAGAAGTTTTTTGATGATTTGTTGAGCACCTCCACATCATCTGCCACAAGCAAGATTTCCAGGTGGCCAATCCTTTTAAATCAAACTCCCATTCCCATTCTGACAGGTCCATCCATGGCCTCCTCTTGTGCCAAGATGAGGCCACCTTCAGGGTGGAGGTGCAACACCCAGCATATATTCTTTCTAGGTACCCTCCAACCTGATGACATGAATATCGATTTCTCTTTGCAGCAAACAAAGTGCCCCTCCTCTTCCTCTATTTCCCACTCTGACCTTTTACTTCTTCCCACTTGCCTGTTACTTCCCCTTGGGTCCTCTCTCCTTCCCTTTCTCCTATGGTCCACTCTCCTCTCCTATCAGATTCTTTTTTTCTCCAATCCTTTACCTTTCCCACCCTCCTGACTTCACCTATCACCTTCCAGCTAACTTCTTTCCCCTCCTCCCACCTTTTTATTCAGGCATCTTCCCCTTTCCTTCTCATTCCTGAAGAAAGGTCTCGGCCCAAAACATCAAATGTTTATTCATTTCCATTGATGCTGCCTGACCTGCTGAGTTCTTCCAGCATTTTGTGTCTTGTTGCTTTTGCTGATTTGATGAAGTTGATGGAAATCAGTATTTCAGCCATATTTTTATAATGTTAAAATAAATGGTTAGTTCAAATTGGATATGATTTAGTATTTTGAATCAATGATATACCTATTCTTAAAAAGTTGAATTATTCTAAGAGATAAAAGGATCAAAGTTCAAACAACTGCAGTTGTAAAGTTAGTTTTAAAAATTTGTTGAAACCTGCAAAGATTGGATTTAGCAATTCTATCTAAGTGTGGAGTAATGCAGTCAGTCAAGATCCCGAGAGAAACCTCTATTACATTTTGACCACTCTGGATTAAAAACCACTTTTGTTCGTGCAGAATAATTGACTCTGATTCCATGTGATTCTGTCAGTGAGAGTTCACTTGTAATATTATACTGCAACCTGACTAACGTGTGTCCTGCTCTTGTATGATCAGAGCAGAGCTCAATCAATAATATAATTAAAAGACTTACCTCCAAAACGGTATCTTGAATTTTGCAATTAATTCATTTTTCTTCATGCTGACTTCTTTTGTTTGCTAACATCACAGTGTCTTATCTTTTCTGAATGATGGATGGCATAATTGCAGTTACTGTATGAGTCAGCCTCCATGGTGTCAAACCAACAAACTAATAAACATGTTTACTGCATTTTAATTGAAAGGCTGGTGTGTCTGTATTTCAGGAAGAGTACTGCTCAATTCAATAACCCCTGAGAGGAAATTGATTGCAATTTAATGCTTTCATTTCTGAGTCCAGATTGGCAAAGTAAACTTCCATGGTTACTCTAAAGCACAAGAGTTAATTACCCTCTTAGCATCTGTTGTCCATCCTGTTGTTTATGTTACCAGTAAAGCATGATTCATGTATTATTCAGCCATAACCATTTACGTAAAAAGTTAACTTTACAAAATCTTCATAAGTATTGAAGTTAACTTACTGTCATTTTTTTTTGCTTTCATTTTGGATACAGTGGAGAAAGAACTAAGAATTATAAAGAAATGGTTTGATACTAACAAATTGTCACTGAATCTAAGTAAAACTAAATTCATAATATTTGGAAACCATGTACCAAACTCATAGAGTAAAATTAATATAAATGATGTTGAAATTGATAAGGTATCTGAAACAAAATTTTAGGAGTGATAATAGATAATAAATTAAGCTGGAAACCACATATAAATTACATCAAAGCAAAAATGTCAGAATCTATTGCAATACTATACAAAGCGCAAGATTTCTTAAATCACTAATCTTTGTATACATTATACTGTTCACTTATAGTCCCATACACAACTTACTGTGTAGAGGTTTTTGGGAAATACATACAAAACAAATACAAACTCGATTTGTCTACTCCAAAAGAAAGCCATACAAATTGTAAATAAAACAAGTTATTATGAGCCAACCAATCTACTATTTATTCAGCTAAATACTTTAAAATTTAAAGATTTTGTAAATTTTAAAATAATACAAATTATGTATAATGTAAGAAATGGACATTTACCACAAAGTATCCAATGGTTGTTTAAAATGAGAGAAAGTCAACATGATGAGAGGAACATGTATATTTCAAAAACAAAGGATAAGAACAAATGTAAAAATTCATTGTATTTCAGTCAGAGGGGTGAATCTATGGAACAATTGTAGTGAGAATTTAAAAACATGCACCACACTTAACAAGTTTTAAAAATTATTTAAAAATAATTTAATGAACAAATATAAAATATATGATTTAAAATGAATGGGAGCAATGTAAATAAATGATATTTGGAATTGGATTTTGTGTTAAAAGATAATGAAATTTTTTGTTTTGATGTGATAATTGACGCCAAATAGGTTTTTGTATAAGTAAGAGGGGTAGGTGTAACAACCTGTAGCTTTAGCCTACATCCTTTTGGTCTGTTTTAAAGATTTCTATTATTTAATTTTGTTTTATGAAATCATCATTATGAAATCATTGTTATGAAATTATCGTTGAAAATTATGCTTTTTGTTATGTTTGTACAGACCGAAATAAAATTTCATTCATTCATTCATTCATTCATTCTTACTTTTCTTTTCCCTTTGTTAGAGTACTTGTTTAAAAGAAAAAGGAACCACCCAACCTTTGAAGGGCCTTATTCTGAAATATGGTCTTTGGTTTGAGCCATCCACATAGGATCTACCCTGACAATCCCCTTCAGAATTTTATGTGTCAATAAATCGCCTCTCATTGTCTGATGAGTGGAGACCCAACCTGATCAATTTTCCCCGTTAAAGTAATGCTTCTAGGAATCAACCTAGTGATGCTTCAACCTGAATCCAATACTGCATCTCCCCTTTAAGAAAAGCAAAATTGTAGTATTCCAAAAATGGTGTCACCAGTACTGTAAAATCAAAACAAAACTCCTCTACTTTTGTAATCAACCCCCCCATTCTTTCTTATTTTCTTTGTTATCCCTGCCTGAAAATATTTTGACAAAGGGATTTCTTTTTTAAATCAGGTAAAAATAAACCAAAATGTTAAATTATATTAAACCAAATCGTAATATTACTATAGGATTGGCGATTTTCATCTTGTCCCCTTTCTGTGTATATATTCATTTCATATTCACCCTTACTTTTCCCATTTTGACAGATGGGGGATTCATAAGCACAAGATGTTCTGCAGATGCTGGAAATCCAGAGAAACACACACATGATACTGGAGAAACCCGGCAGGTCAGGCAGCATCTACGGAAAGGAATAAAGTTGACATTTCAGGCCAAGACCCTTCATCACAACTTCATATTGGGACCTGCTCCCAAGTGTTGTACTCTATCTGTGTACGCCCCTTGGCTGAACACTTCCCGAACTGAGCTTTTCAAATGCAGTCACTGGAAGGCAATACTAATTGGTTGCGCGGCTAATTTTTCATTTTTTTTCTAAGCCAGATAGACTGTAAAGGGCTCCAGTAACCCCACCAAAGTTATAAATTTAGGATGATTTAAATTTCTTCCTTGCATAAAATCTGGTTTCATATCTATTCCTAAGTGAAGGGGAACCTCACTAAGTTCTGTTCATAATGTGACGAGACTTGGACAGTTAAAATCGTGTAAACAGAGCTGCCGAACATTCACTGAAGTGAGCAATGCACACTCCATTACTAAGTACATGTGCTCCGTCACCTTTCCACTCCACTCAATAACCTTATTTTCACCACAGAATAAAGCATTCAGGTTGAACGTTGACCTGAATACCAGATAGCATCAGCTTCATATTCCAGCAATCTCTTTCTCATGCTGATCATGAGGAGATCTCAACTGATAGCAATATTAATGAAAAGGTTAGAAGAATTAACTAAGATTTTGGCTTCTTCCCCTTCTTCTCCAATCCTTATGAAGGGTTTTAGGCTGAAATGGCGATGGTTTGTACTCCTCCATAGATACTGCCTAACTTGCTGAGTTTCTGCAGCATTTAGTGCGTTGCTCCAGATCTTCAGTGTCTCCAGAAACTCTTGTGTTAACAGAGAGGTACAGTCTTACAGTAATAATATATCAGAATTGTCACATCTATATATTATGAACCAGTGATGTGATAGAGGTAAGAATCCTGATTGGTACAGGGGATGGGAAAGGGAGGCTTAGAACTGAACCAGACTAATTCCAGTGATAAAAGGATAGTCAAATGGTGAAATAATACAACCATGGCTGACAAGGGAAGTCAAAACTAAAGTAAAGGCAAATGAGAGGGCATACAACTAAGCAAAAATTAGTGGGAAGACGGAGGCTTGGGAAGCTTTTAAAACCTATAGAAAGCAACTAATAGAACCATAAGGAGGGAAAAGATGAAATCTGAAAGCAAGACAACAAACAATATCAAAGTAGATAGTAAAAGATTTTTCAAGTATGCAAAAAAAAAATCAGAGAGATGAGAGTGGATATAGGACTGCTGGAAAATGAGGCTGAAGAAATAAGATGGAACAAGGAAATAGGAGAGGAGCTAAATGAGTATTTTGCACCAGTCTTCACTGTGGAAGACACTAGCAGTGTGCCAGATGTTGAAAGGTGTGAGGGAAGAGAAGTGAGTGCAGTTACTATTACAAGGATGAAGATCAGAATCAGAATCAGGTTTATTATCACCGGCATGTGACATGAAATTTGTTAACTTAGCAGCAGCAGTTCAATGCAATACATACTCTAAAAGAAAAAAAAAAGAAAAATAATAATAAACAAGTTAATCAATGACAGTATACATATATTGAATAGATTTTAAAAAGGTGCAAAAACCAGAAATATTGTATATTATAAAAGTGAAGTAGTGTCCAAGGGTTCAATGTCCATTTAGGAATCAGATGGCAGAGGGGAAGAAGCTGTTCCTGAATTGCGGAGTGTGTGCCTTTAGGTTTCTGTACCTCCTAGCTGAGGGTAACAGTGAGAAAAGGGCATGCCCTGGGTACTGGAGCTCCTTAATAATGGACACTGCCTTTCTGAGACACCACTTCCTGAAGATGTCCTGGGTACTTTGTTGACTAGTACCCAAGATGGAGCTGACTAGATTTACAACTCTCTGTAGCTTCCTTTGGTTCCTGTGCAGTAGCCACCCCCCCTCCCCACCCCACCACCATACTGGACAGTGATGCAGCCCATCACAATGCTCTCAACAATACAACTATAAAAGTTTTTGAGTGTATTCATTGACATGCCAAATCTCTTCAAACTCCTAATGAAGTATAGCTGCTGTCTTCCCTTCTTTATAACTACATCGATATGTTCGGATCAGGTTAGATCCTCAGAGATCTTGACACCCAGGAACTTGAAGCTGCTCGCTCTCTCCACTTCTGATCCCTCTATGAGGAGTGGTATGTGTTCCTTCGTCTTACCCTTCCTGAAGACCACAATCAGCTCTTTTGTCTTACTGTAACCCTCCATTCCTTTCCTGTCCATATACCTATCCAATTTTACTTTAAATGACAATATCGAACCTGCCTCTACCACTTCTACTGGAAGCTCATTCCACACAGCTACCACCCTCTGAGTAAAGAAATCCCCCCTTGTGTTACCCTTAAACTTTTGCCCCCTAACTCTCAACTCATGTCCTCTTGTTTGAATCTCCCCTACCCTCAATGGAAAAAGCCTATCCACGTCAACTCTATCTATCCCCTTCATAATTTTAAATACCTCTATCAAGTCCCCCCTCAACCTTCTACACTCCAAAGAATAAAGACCTAACTTGTTCAACCGTTCCCTGTAACTTAGGTGCTGAAACCCAGGTAACATTCTAGTAAATCTTCTCTGTACTCTCTCTATTTTGTTGACATCTTTCCTATAATTCAGTGACCAGAACTGTACACAATACTCCAAATTCAGCCTTACCAATGCCTTGTACAATTTTAACATTACATCCCAACTCCTATACTCAATGCTCTGATTTATAAAGGTCAACATACCAGAAGCTTTCTTCACCACTCTATCCACATGAGATTCCACCTTCAGGGAACTATGCACCATTATTCCTAGATCACTCTGTTCTACTGCATTCTTCAATGCCCTACCATTTACCATGTGTGTCCTATTTGGATTATTCCTACTAAAATGTAGCACCTCACACTTATCAGCATTAAACTCCATCTGCCATCGTTCAGCCCACTCTTCTAACTGGCCTAAATCTCTCTGCAAGCTTTGAAAACCTGCTTCATTATCCAAAATGCCACCTACCTTAGTATCATCTGCATATAGATGCCATATGAATAGTTGGCATATCTCACTCCTATACGCCCTCTCATCACTACCTGAGATTCTACCAACAATGTTGTATCATCAGCAAATTCATAGATGGTATTTGAGCTATGCCTTGCCACACAGTCATGTGTATAAAGAGAGTAAAGCAGTGGGCTAAACACACGCCTCTGAGGTGCGCCAGTGTTGATCATCAGCGAGGATGATATGTTATCACCAATCCACACAGATTGTGGTCTTCCGGTTAGGAAGCTGAGGATCCAATTGCAGATGGAAGTACAGAGGCCCAGGTTCTGCAACTTCTCAGTCAGGATTGCGGGAATGACCTATTAAATGCTGAGCTACAAGGGGTGATTGATAAGTTCATGGCCTAAGGTAGAAGGAGTTAATTTTAGAAAACCTAGCACATTTATTTTTCAACATAGTCCCCTCCTACGTTTACACACTTAGTCCAGCAGTCCTGGAGCATACGGATCTTGGACCTCCAGAAAGTGTCCATAGCAGGGATGATTGATAAGTTTGTAGCCTGAGGTAGAAGGGGATGAGTTATACAGCTCTCTTTACATGCACATGCAGTTCAGCTCTTTGAGTGATAATGCAGAAAGTTTGACGTTAATAGCTCATCTCCTTCTACCTTAGGCCACCAACTGATCAATCACCGCTGATGAGTTCTTAGCTTCAAACATTCTGCATAAATTGGTTCAGCATGTCCCTGAAAACGTCATTTGCCAGGGCTTGGAAGATGGTGGGAGCATTAGTGAGACCAAATGGCATGACCAGATACTCGTAATGGTCTGAGGTGGTGTTGAAGGCTGTTTTCCATTCGTCCCCTTCGCGGATGCAGGCAAGATGGTAGGCATTGCGGAGATCAAGCTTGGTGAAAACGGAGGCTCCTTGTAGTAGTTCAAATATTGAGGTGATGAGTGGAAGAGGCTAACGGTCCTTAACAGTGACTTCAATGCAATCAATGCAAGGAGCTGTCCTTTTCAAAAAGAAAACATAGCACCTGCAGGGAGGAAGACAGCCAGATGATGCCTGCAGCCAGAGACTCTTGAATGTACTTATTCAGGTATGGACAGGGAATACAGGCGGCCCCTTGGGGGAGCTGTGCCAGGCAAGAGGTCAATAGCGCAATCATATCGATGATGAGGCAGCAGGGAAGTGGCCCATGACTTGCTGGACACAGCCTTGAGGTCCATGTATTCAGGAGGGTTGGCACTAAGGTCCGGAAATTCCTCTGGGGTGATCTGAGCTTGGAGACAAGGGACTATGAGCACGGTGGAGGCAGTGGGAGCGACAGAATGGGCTCCAGACTACAATCCTAAGACTGGGCTAGTCAATGTGGGGGTTGTGTCTGACTAACCAGAGATGGCCCAGGACAATGAGGAGCATCAATAACATGAAGGATTAACTGTTCAAGATGATTTCTGGATAAACTGAGACTCACCAGGACTGTGACATAGGTGATGTTAGCCAGTCTCTGATCGTCCAAGGCGTTGGCCATCAATGGTGACTGGAGAGCAGACATGGGTAGTCCCCATTGGGCAGCCAAGCCAGAATCGATAAAACACCCCTCCACACCAGAATCAAGCAAGCCAGATACTGCTCGCCGTTGGACGCACCACTCCAGAGAAGCAAGTATGAGAGTGAGCGGCGTCGAGGAGGGTCGGACAGGGGTCACGCTCACCAGTACTCCTGGTCCTACTGGTGAGCGCTGGCTTTTACTGGGCAGGTGGAGATGAAGTGGTCTGGTTGGCCACAGTACAGACAGGAGCAGGTGCCAATTCTCCTTTGTCTTTCAGTCGGTGGCTGGCGAGTAGTCAACCTTCATAGCTTCGGGTTCTGGAACAGGAGTTGTAGATGGAGGCAAACAGCAGGGTAATGTAGAGTGACTAGGAGCTTGGAACTCACCCAGTGCTCCCAGGGACCCTCTGGAACCCCTCCCTCTGCAGCACTGCTGAAGGCAAACATCAATACGGAAGGCCAAATCCACCAGGGCTTCAAAGGTGGCAGGAAGGTCCTGGGTGACCAGCTCACCTTTGATGTCTCAGAGAGGCCGTTCAGGAAGGTGTAGTACTGTGCTCCAAGTTTCAGCCACTGGAGGTGGCTGGGGTCCGGAACTCTGTGGCGTAATCTGATACAGATCTGTGCCCCTGGTGCATGTGCAGCATTTCACAGGAAGCCTCTCTCCCATGTTTGGAGCGATCAAACATTTTTCTCATCTCCTCAGAAAATAACTGAAAACTACTGCAGAAAGGGGAGCCTGTCTCCCAGATGGCTGTTCCCCATTCTCCCACCTGATTGGACAGTTGGGTGAGGCCACCTTGGCTTGATCAGTTGGAAATGTTGTTGGTTGCAATTCAAAAGTGAGGGTGCACTGGGAAAGAAAAGAGCGGTGGGTACCGGGCTCACCGGAGTACTTTTCTGGAGGAGGCAGACGGGGCTCTCGGATGGGAGTAGCACGTGGGGATGCAGAGGACAGGGTGGAAGATAAAGTCCCAGAATGCTGATGGGCTCTCTGGGACAGCTGGAGTGACTGAGTCAGGGCCACAAGATTGGCTACATTTGCAAAAAGCAACTCCACTGCCCTGAACACAGAGTCCAGCTGGATCTGGTGTTTCCCCAGCATCACTCCCTTTTGTTCCAGGGCAGCTGTCAAACGATCGGGGTCTGCAGAATCCATTTTGGCCAGATTATACTGTCAGGGCAATGGATCAGGAATCCTAACGTAGACCCAGTACTATGCACGCAGTGATATCAATTGAGTAACAAATCCCAAGGTGCAAACAAAGTCAGTGTCAAAGTTCAGGCAGAGATCAAAACATCCAGAGAAATCAAAAACCAGAATCAGGAAACAGGCAGAGTTGATATTCGGACAGACAGAGTTCAGATACAAATGCTGGAAAGGCTCAGGAAAACTCATTGGCACAATCTGGCAACGAACAGGTGAAAACACAGGACTGAAATACACTGAGCAGTAAACAGAGAGGCAGATGATAGGTGGAGCACAATGAGACACAGGTGGTAGCAATACAGGTAATAATGAGAAGCAGATGAGAGATGGAGTACTCAGTAATACAGGGGCCGGAGTAGAGCAGGAGTGGGGACAGGAGCACATGGCAATACAAAACCACAGACTGACAGCTAGGGAGAAACACACAAAAAGAGAGTGCAACTGGAGGTACTGACACATATGCTATGAAATATGTTGTTTTGTGGCAACAGTACACTGCAATACATACTGATAAAAACAATGAATTATCATATGAAAATTATATATACTGTATAAATTAAATAACTAATGCCAAAAGAGACCAAAGAAAAATAAGAAAAAAGTAGTGAAGTACTGTACATCGATTCATTGTCTGTTCAGAAATCTGCTGGCAGAAGCTGTTCATAAAACATTAAATGAGTGTCTTGTGGCTTCTGCACCTCATCATTGAAGAGGGAAGGTCCTGAGTGATGGAGGTCTTTCCTGATGGATTCTTCCAGTTGTGCATTTAATATTTGAGTAATATTGTAAAAATGTTGTTTTATTAAGCATTCTTTGTTGCTTGCATAATTTATTACAGGTTATATGTAAAAGTATGTGAACGCTGTATGTCCCTATGCCAAAATGTAATATATGCATATCTCACTCAAGTAAAACAAAACTAAGAGTACACATTCTCCTGGCTCCTATGTTTTTCTTTCAATTAGTTTTAAGTTTTAGAGTTACAAAATATAAGAGCGGTGATAAGGAAGTTGTGGATGAACCCGAGTTGACTACCTAAAAGTTGAAGCACAGCAAGATGTTCGAGTTTTAAAAAGCACTATGAGGAGCCACCAAGTAAAAAAAAACACAGCACAGCACATGGTTCTTCAGAAAAGGAGACATAGGAGATCATGTTCAACAAAAGGTAAAAAATGGAAGAATTCATGGGTACATAAACAGTGAATACCAAATGCTAGTAATAATAAATTAAAGAAAAAGAGTAGAAATGTCTGGCTATATCGGAAAGACTGATGTGTTTGATTGCACAGAAGATAACCGGATGATGCATACTGAATGAATTGAATAATATTTTGAAGCAAATGAAATGGCCAATGAAAAATGAATGCCAGTTTTGCTGAGTGCAATTGGTGGAAGAGCATACAGTTTGCACAGAAGCTTGATTGCTCCAAACAAACCAGATGAAATGAGCTTTGCTGATATCATGGAATTAATGCAGGACAATTTGGAACTGTTGATTGCAGAACACTTTAGGTTCATGAGCTGAATCAAAAGGAAGGGGACAGTATTTCAGCATATGTCACTGAAATGAAGAGATTGTGTGAGCATTATTAATTCAGTGATGGGCATAATAATGCACTGAGAGTTTATGTAGCTTGTGCAATCTTACTTGAAAGCACTTATAAACATCTCCTAAGGAAGCACAACTCATATTTAAAAGAACAGTTGAAATCGCTGTATCAACGGAAACCGCAGACAGAGATGCAATAGAGTTGCAGTCAGGAATGAAAATGAACGTAAACAAAATTGCAACATCTAAGCAGAAACCATCCTGGATGATCAAATTGTGCCACTGTTTTGTGGCAGGGGCTCACATACTCCAAACCAATGCAGATTTAAAGGCAAAACCTGTGGCAAATGCAATAAAGTAGGACACATACAAAGAGCATATTGTGCTGAAAAGTAATAAATAGACTGCACAGGGAAGAGAAAAGATAAGAAGTCCATATAGAGTTTCAAACATTGTACACCCTATCCTCGTTATATGCATCTTCAGACAATGCGGATTCACAGTTATGCTTCAAACCTATTTCTACCAACTTCTCCTTATATGCGTCCAAAACTCACAGTTATGCAAGGCTGTTGAGACAAGAAGCACCGCTTTCCCGCCAATACAAGTCACGTGCGCACACTTCACAGTCTCACTCTCACCAGTCTCGCATTGGTTTTGGCAGCATGTGGACGTGCGATCTTGCATTCTTAAACTTCATTGTTATTTACCTACGGTGCACTGATTTTGTGCTTGAAATATTTAACTAAGCTTCCTAAGCATCCTATGTCAAGTCCTGGGCCATCAGCCAAGTGGCAGAGAACCATTTTAACACTTGAAAAAATGTTGGAAATTATAAACAGGGCCACATCAGGTGAAGGTAACACAGCTCTGAGGCGCTACTTTGGCTTGGGTAAGTCCACGATCAGAAATATAAAGAAAAATGCTGAGAAAATAAAAAGTGCTGCGATTGATTCATCACAAGTGTCTTCAAAGATTGTACCAAAGTGCGTAACCTGATTATGACAAAAATTGAGAAAATGTTGAGTTTGCACATTGAGCATGAAAGAAAGAAGAAAACAACATTCAGTTCCGATCACCTTCGTATGAAAGCTTTGGAAATTTATGGTTGCCTTTGTTCAGAGGCTAGTGAGGAAATGTCAAGTGATATTGTTAGCTTTAATGCAAGTAGGGGATGGTTCTTTAAATTTGTTAATCGTCATAGGCTTCACAACTTAGCTTTGCATGGTGAGCAAACTAGTGCTGACCACGAAGCTGCTGAATGCTACCCTGTGCAGTTGCAGGCCATGATAGCTGAGTTAGGCATCACACTAAAGTAGGTGTTTAATGCAGGCGAGACAGGGATTTTTTGGGTATCTTTACGTATGTGAAACGCACTTACATAAGTAAGGACGAAAAGACTGTGTCAGGTTTTAAGGCAGCAAAGGATAGATTGACTTTGCTTATGTGTTCCAGTGCTGAAGGAGACTGTAAAATGAAGCCTCTCTTAGTTTACCATTCACTAAACCCCTGTGCTCTTAAGGGTTTGAGTAAGAATATGCAGTTGAAGGATTTTACGGTGAAGCAACTGGCAGAATTTTTTAAGGCTGTGGAACACTTGGCACAAATGGCAATGGACATGGTCCCAAGTTTAGAAGGGAGTCAGCATTTCAGTCATTCCCTGCAGTCAATCCTTCTTCCCTACAAGCAAATTTATGCTGAAAAACAAAATGCTGCCAAGCAAACAACCCTCATCACTTTCTTCAAACTGGTGTCATCTCCTGCTGCCGGCACTACTGAGAGTTCTGTGAGTCTTCCTTCACCCCTTGCTGTCCTTGATGATCCTGATGACACACAACCATCCACTTCATCCATGTAAAGATGCACAACCACTCATCTCCCGGAGCCAACACAGCTGCCACTGTTGGTGAGTACTGTACTCCTTAGTATGTTAACTTTCTATGATTTATTATATTGAATATTACCTTAAATTGATGAAATATAATACGAATGTTGTCTTGTGGTACTGCTTTTGTGTCGTATTGGTATGAAAATGTGAATAAATTACAGATAAAACATATTTAGGAAGCCCTCCAGAATGCATCCCTGTTTTATCCATTTAAATGATTATTCACGTTATGCGTTTTCCATACTATGAGTCAACTGCGAGGAACGTATCCCCCGCATATAACGAGGTGTACTAATCTACATGCTGTTGATGAAATATGTGATATTGATGAGAGTGACACAGGATTGAGTACCCTTGAGATTCACCAAGTGAAAACTAACAGCAGACAAGCATCATGGCCTACACCAGAAGTGAATGGCAAATTAATTAAAATTGAATTGGACACTGGTTCGGCTGTTTCAATCAGTTTGAACAGCATTTTAAAGATACTGAACCGAAGGCTGCAGATATCCAACGAAGAACTCATACTGGAGAAAAGATAATTTTTGTGGGAATGACATTCATAACAATGAAATATAACAATCAACCAGCCACATATGTGGTAAAAACAGGAGGGTCAGCATTGAGGGGCCATGAGTGGCAGAGACAAGTACAACTTGATTGAAGATCTATCCTCCATTTTCAGGCCACAACCTCTGCAAAAGAGTGACACTGAGGTGAATTAGAAAGAAGATGCCGCATCAGTATTCAATGGTGGCATTGGAAATCTGAACCATATTAAGGGTAAAAAAGTAAAAATGCCATACCCAAGTTTTACAAAGCCCATCTGCTTCCACAATTAATTAGCCAGTGAGCTTGATCACATGGAGTCTGAAGGAATTGTTTCCAAGATTGAGTGGAGCCCATAGGCAACACCAGTGGTACCAGTAGCAAAGAAGAATGGGTCTGTCAGGATCTGTAGTGATTTTGAGGTCACCTTCAACACCCTAGCAAAATTTAGATCTATACCTTCTGCCCAAGGTAGACAATATCTTTGCAAAGTTAGTTGAGGTCTACCTGCAGATGGAGATGGAAGAAGAATTCAATGTGTTCCTTACCAAAAATATTCAAGAAGGGTTTTATCACTACAATAGGCTTATTTGTGGGAGCAGCATCTGCACCTGCACTCTGGCAGAAAGCTATGGACCAGGTACTGTAGGGCTGCCCAGGCACCCAATGACATCATTGTTACTGGTAAGGATGTCAACGCACATCTCCAAAATCTCAAGACTGCCTAAAAAGGATTGGAAGATTTTTGGCTCAGATCACGACACAGCAATGATTACACAAGTGTGCTGAGAAAATTCTAACAGTGGTGGATGCCCCAAGGATAAAGGAAGTGTCGGAGTTACAGTCTTTTTTAGGATTTGTCAATTACTATAACAGGTTCCTGCCAAACCTGGCTACTGTGATCCACCCCTTGAACTCATTACTACAGCTCAGAAAAAAATTGCAATGGAGAAAGTATTGTGAGGTGTCTTTCAAAATGCTAAATGAAATTGTGATGTCAGACATTGTACTCCACATTGTCCAGTGACGCTTGCCTACGATGCCTTGCCCTGTGATGTAGGTGCAGTCAAGACATGGTGTGTGTGATGGAAGTGAACGCCTCCTAGCCTTTGCATCACATTCTCTTACTACTGCAGAGAAAAAATTTGCATAGATTGACAGAGAGGCCTTGGGTCTGGTTTGAGGTCTAAAACATTTCAACCAGTACTTATAGGTGAGAGAGCTTATCCTCATTACTGATCATCAACCACTAGTTTCCATTTTCAGACCACAGAAAGGCGTTTTGTTAACAGCAGTGGCATGAATGCAAAGATGGGCTCTGTTTCTTGAAGGACACAATTATAGAATCAAATTCAAGAGGACATCAAATCATGGAAATGCTGATGGATTGTCCCATTTAAACTTGGAAGAGGAAATAACTGAAAATTTTTCAAAACATTACACTCCTCTTGACATGCTCTCTCTAATGAAAATCAAAAGTCTCCCTAATATGGCAAAGATGATCAAAATGGAAACCAGACTGTCATACTGTCTCAGGTCTACATGGCAATCCAAAATGTGCATCAGAAATCCCAGTTGCCCCATGTTTACCAGTGCTGGGTTGAACTTGCCCTTGACAGGAGTTGCTTTATGTGGCGAATGAGAATTGTACCATTCACGTTGAGGGCTAAAGTATTAGAGGAGCTACATGCCGGTCATCACAGTGTGGACACAATGAAAGTGTTGGCTCGAAGCTTTGTCTGGTGGCCTGAGCTAGATCAGCAGATCGAGCAGTTTTCTGTTTGGAGTGCCGACACATCCAGAAGATACCGAGAGCATCTGGGAGATGAAAGGAGAAGAAAGGTGTGCAGACCTGCCAGAACCAGTATCTGCAGGAAGGTAAAGACAACTCCTACAAGCACCATGGAGGAGGCCCCAGAACATGAGATTGTTTCACAGCCACAAGTCTCACATGCCATGCAGAGTGAACCCCTCCCCTTGTCAGGAAAGACGTTATCCCACAAGAGCAAGAAATCCTCCTCAGCAATTAAATCTTTAGGCCTAAATGGGAAAATTTAAAATTTACTCTGCTGTCTATATAGAAATTGCATTATTTAGCATACCATATTATTCATAAGTGAGGTGTTCACTTTCCTCACTCAGGACATGCATATACATGTACACACACACACACACACAGTGTACATACATAAGCTGAGATGCATTCTATATTGAGTTGGAGTTAACAGCTAAGCAGGGAGGAGTTTTGTGTATTCAATACAGTGTATCATTAATATTTGAGTTATACTGCAAATACAGTATATTGTTTGATTAAACATTCTTTGTTATTTACATAATTCATGACAGTTTATATGTAGATATATGTGAAAGGCATACGTCATTATGCCACCATGTCATATGTGTGCATCTCACTAAAGTAAAATGAAGCTAAGAGTACACGTTCTCCCTGTCCTATATTTTTCTTTCAATCTGTTTTATGTTTTGGAGTTGAATACAAAACATAACGCAGCCCTTTTGAGACATCCCCTTTTGAAGATGTCCTTGATACTGGGGACATGATGGAGCTGGCTAAGTTTGCAACTTTCTGCAGCTTTTCTGATCCTACCAGATCACGATGCAGCCAATTAGAATATAGAAATTTGTGAGTCTTTGGTGACATAACAAGTCTCATAGAGCCCCCAATTAAATATTTACCGCTGTGAAACCACCTTTGCAATTGCATCAATATGTTAAGCCCAGGATAGATCTTCAGAAATGTTGACACTCAGGAACTTGAAACAGCTCACCATTTTCACTGCTGATCCCTCAATGAGGACTTGTGTGTGTTCCCTTGACTTTACCTTCCTGAAGTCCACAATCAATTCTTTAGTCTTACATTGAGTGCAAAGTTGTCAACCAGCTAATCTATCTCACTCTTGTACATCTCCTCATCACCATTGGCAATTTTATAGATGATGTTTGAGCTGTGTCTCGTCACACAGCCGTAGATGTAGAGAGAGTAGAGCAATGGGCTAAGTAGGCATCCTTGAGGTCTGTATTGTTAATTGTCAATGAGGGGAAGATGTTATTTCCAATCTGCACTGACTGTAGTCTCCCAACAAGGAGGTCAAAGATTCAGTTAGGCTCATGGAGTCAATGTAAAGTACAGCAGAGTCATATCTAGTCCATGGCGAACCATTTATACTGCCTACTCCCATTGACCTGTATAGAGAGCATAGCCATCCATATCCTTAGATCCATGTACATATCCAAATTTCTCTTACAGATTGAAATCAAGCTCATATGCACCAACTGAGCTAGCAGCTCATTCAAGACTCTCATAACCCTCAGAGTGAAGAAGATTCCCCTCATGCTCCCCTTAAACTTTTCACCTTTCTTCTTAAGACATGACCTCTGGTTGCAGTTCCACCCAACCTCAGAGGAAAATGCCTGCTTGCATTTACCCTCACTATACCCTTCATAATGTTGCATATCTCTATCAAATCTCCTCTTAATCTTCTATGTTTCTAAATAATGTTTCAAGTCCTAACCTATTCAATTTCCTTAAAACTCAGATCCTCCACAACCAGCAACATCCTTGTAAATATTATCTGTACTTTTTCAACCATACTTTCATCTTTCCTATAGGTAGGTGACCAAAACTTCACACAATACTCTAAATTTAAGCCTCACAAATATCTTACACAACTTCAATATAACATCCCATCTCCTGTACTTAGTGTAGTATCGTGAACAAATTCATCAGAGAAACAGAGAAGGATATGGATATGGAAGTGTTTTATTCAACAAAATGAGACGTTCTTGGAGGAAGAGGCCTCCTCACCCAATACTACATGACATATTTATATGTTAAAGATCAAAGGTAACAGCAGGGCAATTCTATAGATACATGTCTATAATGCTTCCTTTGAATTATACCTCCTTCTTTACACCCACACTCCAGACACCCAAAACGAATGTTAATCAGCATTGTCTGGTTTTCAATCAATTCCTGTGCACAGCTCCAGGAAAACTATTGCTCAGGGCTGCATTTTAAATTCAATCTAAAATTTACATTCATGTCTGAAGATTAGTTGCTGGTGCTATATACCCTGATTCCAGAATATGTCCTATACTCAATACTTTGACTTATGAAGGCCAACGCGCCAAAAGCTTTCATTATGACCCTATCTACCTGTGATGCCACTTACAATGAATTATGGACCTGTAATCCCAAATCCCTTTGTTCTACCATATTTCTCAATGCTCTATCATTCACTGTGCAAGACCCCCTCTGGTTGGTCCTACTGAAGTGCAACATCTCACACTTGTCTGCATTAAATTCCATCTACCATTTTACAGCCCATTTTTCCAGCTGGTCCAAATCCCACTGCAAGCGATGATAGCCCTCTTTGCTGTCCACTATACCCTCCAATTTTGATGTCATCCACGAATTTGCTGATCCAATTAACCACATTATCATTCAGATTACTTCTATATTGACTGAGAACAATGGACTCAGTATTAATCCCTGCAGTACTCCACTAGTCATAGGCCTCCAGTCAGAGAGTTACCTATCTACTACCACTCTCTGGCTTCTCCCACAATGCCAATGTCTAATCCAATTTACTACCTCATCTTGAAAGCCGAGCGACTGAACCTTCTTGACCAGCTTCCCATGCGGGACCTTGTCAAGTGCCTTGCTAATGTCCATGTAGACAACATCCACGTTTTTGGTAACTTCCTCAAAAACTCTTCAAGACTGGCTAGACTTGACTTACCATGCATGAAGCCATGCTGACTACCCTTAATCAGTCCATATTAATCCAAATACTTATTTATCTATTCTCTTAGAATATCTTCCAATAACTTTCCCACTAATGATAACAGGCTCACTGGCCTATAATTTCCTGGTTTATTCTTAGAGCTGTAGAACAACATTGGCTATCCTCCAATCCTCTGGCTCCTCACCTACAGCTAAGGATGATTTAAATACATCATCCTTAGCATCCTTAGTTGCAGAGGGAGGCAAAGAGGCCCAAGATTTTGAGCTTTTTGATTAGTACTGAGCATATGACGGTTTTGAAAACACTGTGCTGTAATCAATAAACTGCACCTTGACATAGGCTATTGCTATTGTTCAATTGATCCAAAGCCAAGTGGAGAGCCATGGAGATTGCATCCTCTGTAGCCCTATTGTGGTGATACGCAAATTGCAACGGGTTTGGGTCCTTGCTTAGGCAGTAGTTGATTCTAGCCATGACCTACCTCTCAAAGCACTTCATCACAGTGAGTTCCTCCAGAAGATAGTCGTTGAGGCAACTCACCCTGCCTTTCTTGGCAATGGTTTGCCCATTTGAAACATTTGGGAACCTCTGACCGCAGCAGTGAGAGATTGGAGATGTCCTTGTCCAGCTGGTTGGCACAGGTTTACAGTGCTCTACCAGGTACACCCTCAGGGCCTGATGCCTTGCAAGGGTTTACCTTCTTGAAAGATGTCCTGACGTTGGCCTTCGAGATGAAGACAGCAGGGTCACCAGATGCTTCAGGGATTTGCACAGATGTAATTTTATTCTACCTTTCAAAGCATACATTAAAGGTGTTCATTTCATCTGAGAGTAAAGCATCACCACCAGTCATGATGCTTGGTTTTGTCTTTTAGGAAGTAATGGCCTGCAAACCCTGACAGAGCACAAATAATTTTATTTTGGTCTCATTCTTTGACTTTGCTTAATTCACAACATTTCTCAATTGATCTTTTCTTTGGTTTTATTGTTTTGGGTATTTTAGCGTTGCATTACTTAATGTGACTGTAGTTTACTTTCTGAATCATGTGTTATTTTTTATTGTTTTGTTAACCTTAAAATTTTTATTTCTATTCTTCTCCTATGAGCATGTTCCTTGCCAACTTCTATTTTAAACAATCATCCAATTATAGTCCATCCTATTTTCAGTAAAGCATCACACATTGTATATAGACTACACTGAAGATGATCAAAATTCAGCCCATTGAAAACTGCCTTTCCTCATGATTAATCATCGGTTTGGCAGCAAAAAGCTAATCTAAAAATCAAAACAATTGCTGCTAGCTTGCAACCACCACAGGGTTGTTATACTTGCATGGTACACCCTCAGCTCCAATGAAATAATTGTTCCAAAGAGCCTAATTCCTTATTTCAATCTTTTATTAGCAATTAGCAAACATTAGAACATTAGAATATTTTTTGACAAGAATAGACCACTCAGCCCATCAAAGCTTCCCATGTTCCTATTCACATAGTGTGTTAAAATAACTATTGACTTTAGATTTGGAAGTCTGTAAAGTACTACTCTCAACTACAAAACTAGGCATTTTGTTCCATGTGTCTACAACTCGCTATGTAAAGAAATGCTTCCTGATGTTACTCTGAAATCTCCCTTTAATCAGTCTCTACCTATGCCCTGTGTCCTTGTTGATCGATTAAATTTGAAGTAGCAGCTAGCATCCACCTTGCTTATATCCTTAATGATCTTGAATACTTCTATCATGTCTCCTCTCATTCTACCTCTACTTCGGCTAAAAAGATTTAATTCTTTCAATCTTTCTTCATAGCTCATACCCTGCAGACCTGGAGTGAATCTCATCACCCTTCTCTGAACGCTCTCACAGAGACCAAAATTGTACACAGTACTCAAGGTGTGGCCTCACAAACGCATCATACAGCTTAAGGAGAACGTCTCAACTGAGCACGTTATATAGCCCAACATTCTATTAATCGCTTCAATGCATTGTCTAGACGTTGATAGTGATGAATCCACCAGGACATCCAAGTCCTTCTCATACAGTGCACTTTCTAACTCTATATCTAATATCTCTACTTCCTGTATGTAATATATATATATGTATATGTAATATTTTACATTTACTTACATTAAATTTTATCTGCCATTTATCTGCCCACATCTGTATTTTGTTTAGATCTAACTGTATTGATTCTGCTGCCTGAATGTTGTCAGCTCAGCCCATCCTCCTAATTTTGTGTCATCTGAAATTTAAAAACAGCAGCAGCCCCAAACCTGATCCCTGTGGAACCCCACTTTTAACATCTTCTAGTTGTGAAAATGAGTCAGCTGGTGTGGTATACTGCGTCCGGTGCTCCTGGTGTGGCCTTTTATATATTGATGAGACCTGACACAGACTGGGAGACCATTTTGCTGAACACCTACGCTCGGTCTGCCAAAGAAAGCAGAATCTCCCAGTGGCCACACATTTTAATTCCACTTCCCATTCTCATTCTGATATGTCTATCCATGGTCTCCTCTACTGTCAAAATGAATCCAAACTTAGGTTGGAGAAACAACACCTTATATACCAGCTGGGTAGCCTCCAACCTGATGGCATGAACATTGACTTCTCTAACTTCCGTTAATGCCCCTCCTCCCCTTCTTACCCCATCTCTGACTTATTTAGTTGTTTGCCTGTTCTCCATCCCCCTCTTGTGCTTCTCCACCCCCTTTCTTTCTCCTGAGGCCTCCCCCCATGATCCTTTCCTTTCTCCAGCTCTGTATCACTTTCACCAGTCACCTTTCCAGCTCTTAGCTTCATCCCATCCCCTCCGGTCTTCTCCTATCATTTCGCATTTCCCCCTCCCCCCACTACTTTCAAATCTCTTAGTATCTTTCCTTTCAGTTAGTCCTGACGAAGGGTCTCGGCCCGAAACATCGACAGCACTTCTCCTTATAGATGCTGCCTGGCCTGCTGTGTTCCACCAGCATTTTGCGTGTGTTGTTTGAATTTCCAGCAGCTGCAGATTTCCTCGTGTTTGTTCTCACCGTAACTCGTTGTTTTCTGTATTTGAGCCAATTCTGCACCCATTCGCACACCTTACCCTGAATCCCTACCTCCTGTAATTTGATTATTAACCTCTTGTGGGGGTACTTCATCAAAAAGCCTTCTGAAAGTTCAAGTAAATGATATCATCTACACTTGTTACCATAAATTTTAGTTGCCTCTTCATAGAACTTCAGCATATTAGTAAAACACGATTTCGCCTCCTTGAACTCATGATGGCTTTCTGCTAACATGCCTGTTCTTATCAGCTGCTTTTTCCATCTCATTCTTTATTAATATTTCCATGATCTTATCTACAATACACATTAAGCTTACAGGTCTATAGTTACCAGGGTCAGTGTGGTCACCTTTCTTAAATACTGGGACAACGTTAGTCCATTTCCAGTCCTTAGGGATTTCACCAGTCTTCATTGACTTTTGAAAAGTACTTATTAGGGGGTTGTATATATTAACACAGACCTCCATAAGTACCCTTGGATATATATATATATATATATATATATATATATATATATATATATATATATATATTTGAAACAACATTAAGTGTTAGCAAAGATATGACCTCAGCTGGTCCCAAGCTACAAAATAAGCATGAATATATAACTTATTCCCTCCGCTTCTACCCAATTCTCACTAATGTGTCTAGTTATTATAATCAACATAATAGGCACTCAACACAGCTCCTTCACAAGTAACAGGACAACAAAGCTCATTTGTCAGAGACAGCAATTGAGATGGGTGTGGCTGGAGGGGTGGAGATGTGCCTATCTTTTGCTTTTAGGGCATCCTACTCTTCTGTTTAGTGCCATCCCCCTTCACCTGGATCACAGTCCTCTTGTCCATGTACCTATCAAAACATCTCCTAAATGCTGTAATTGAACCACTTCCACTGGCAGCTCGTTCCACACTCTAACCACAAAGATGTTCCATCTCAGATTCCCCTTAAATATTACACCTTTCACCTAAACTGAGGGGAAACGCCTGCATGCACTCACTGTATCTACACTCCTCATAATGTTGTACACCTCTGCAAGATCACCCCTCGTTCTCCTACAGTGTAGAGACACCTAACCTATTCAACATTTCTTTATAACTCAGGCCTTAACTTAGCAGATGTGTGAGAGCCATGAACATTAGGGGTTTGGATGTCTGAGGGTTTCCAAACCTGTCTAATTGGGAGGGTGGTCAGTGAATTATTATCAAAAGTATAAAGAGAACTTACTTTATAGAAGTTCCCAATGTAGTGTTGCCTTAATGAAGCATGGTGGTTCTGGGAATGACTGACAATGATCAATTCTGGCACAATTACTTCTGGGTTCTTCAGGGAACTGTATCTGCCACCTTTACTTCATCTGACTCCTATATGGACAGCACAGTGGCATAGATAGAAGAGCTGGCTACTGTAAATAGTCTCTCGTGTATGTGAGTGGGAGTATCTGGGACAAATCCATTGGAGAGAGTTGTGGGGGTCTGGAATGCACTGCCTCAGAAGGCAGTGGAGGCCAATTCTCTGGATGCTTTCAAGAAGGAGCTAGATAAGTATCTTATGGATAGGGGAATCAAGGGATATGGGGACAAGGCAGGAACCGGGTATTGATAGTAGATGATCAGCCATGATCTCAAAATGGCGGTGCAGGCTCGAAGGGCCGAATGGTCTACTTCTGCACCTATTGTCTATTGTCTATTGACTGTGGTTCAATGAACCATTAAATAGTTACTTAATGGTCAGCACCAACTCTGTGGTCTGTTCAAAAGTTCAAAGTATATTTATTATTGAAGTGTGTATGCATTATACAAACTTTAGATTCATCTCCTTACAGGCAGTCACAAAAACAAAGAAACCCAAAACAATCCATTAAAAATAAGAAGACTACCAAACAACCACCGTGCAAAGAGAAAAAAAAACAAATCATGCAAACAATAAATGCAAGCAAATAGCATTCTGAACTGAACTCCACTAAGACGGTGTGTCCACAGACCCTTATTAGTGCAGACCAGTGAGCTGAACTGACCTGTCCCTTGCCTCGAGCTCCTACACCCTGACCTTTTCAATCTGTTCTGGACCTTAAACTGTTCTCCAGACATTGGGTTTGGTTGCTTCGATATGCTCTGGGGCCTGGACACGACCTTTCCGATTCGGCCTGGTGCTTAAATTGATTGAAATTCTGGCTCCTTCGCTCTTGATGACCAGCTCACTGTCTCGGTTCTGTTGTGCTGAATTGCCTCCAAGTCCAAAAGGGAAGTTACAGGCTGAAGTCGCTGAGATTTACCAGAAAGATTTTCCATCTTTAACCCAAAGTTCAAGATGGATGGATTGTTGACATCTTAGTCCCCATATGTGAATTCAGACCAACCAGTGTGTTTGATTTAACTGTCTCCTTAAAACAGGCGGGTGTGGGAGGTGAAGGGTGGTGAAGGGATGGGGGTGGGAGGTGGGTTCAAAATGTTGACATTTAGAGTGACATCACCATTGATGTAAGTA
Organism: Hemitrygon akajei; assembly: GCF_048418815.1. Taxonomy (NCBI): domain Eukaryota; kingdom Metazoa; phylum Chordata; class Chondrichthyes; order Myliobatiformes; family Dasyatidae; genus Hemitrygon; species Hemitrygon akajei. The sequence goes on from NC_133125.1 coordinate 127,260,073, forward strand.
TAAATTTTTTAAAAAGAGTATCTCGTAATGTCCAAAAATATGAATTGCACTGGAAATTACATCATCCTATTTACTGATCATATAAATCAGCTGTATGTAAGTGATTGACAACAGCAAGATATGGGTTGAAACTCTGAAATGGCAGGAAATAAACTGAAAATTATCTTTGATCACATCTTGCTTGGAATAACACACATAAAATGCTGGAGGAACTCGGCAGTTCAGGCAGCATCCATGGCAGTGAACAAACATTCAACATTTTGGGCTGAGACCCTTCTTCACTTGGAGTAAGGTCTATTTCCAACTACAATGTACAAAAAAGAAATACAGCACTGTACATTTGAGTTACTCTGCTTTGTTTATCATTCAGTTATATCACATTGATTGTCTTGGTTTTAGAACTTTAATGCAAGGCTGAAAAGCAATTTGTTTATTAACAGTAGCAAAATTAAAAGTATATTCTTTAGGTAGTAGTTGCTCGTCTGAAATTCTGATTCAATAATCCATCTGAGAAAAGTTTCTACCTTGTTAAAACAAAGGCTCTTTTCTCCACAAGACAATATGATCCCTACTTGGGAATGCTGCATGGCACAAAACAAATCCAAAGGTTAAGTTGCACATTTTTTTCATCTGGTGTTATGCATATGTAAAATTCACAGTGACTCATACTCCTGCAGTTTGAAACCACTGACATTACATTGACAATTCAACCCAAATATACTAAAATTAGATTAATATTTCATAGTACTTAACATTGTTCAATTTTTGGAGGAGTTCCCACTTCAGGAGATTTTCACTGACACAACATAAGCTGACATATTATGTAACAGATGCTGAATAATATTGCTAAAAATGTTATGGACCTATGCTTGACCCTAGCTGTTGATGATCAAGTATAACTGGTATTAATGGCCCAATAATATTGTTAGGACAGAACTAGAGGATATGGTAAATTTAATGGATATTTAAGCACACACAAATGGAGAAAAATGCAGTGAACTTAATGTAAGAAGTTAGTCTCAATATTATAAAGTACAAGAGAAATAAAAAGACAAATGACAAGCAGATAATTTAGCAAATGCCTTTACTCCAAATTAATAGAATCTGTCATTTAAATGTCAAGATTAGGCCTTGTATAGTTTTCAATAATCTGCTCAATAGTTTATTTAATGTATTGTTTTCAGAACTGATGGAAACAATGGAAGTTTTATTGAAATTGGTTGAGATTCATCATAATCCATGGAAAGTGCCTGCCAGTTGCAGAGTAGACTGTGACTTGTGCTTAACTGACTGTATGCCAACACTGGTGACTTCAGGCCTTTTAGTCTTAGGTATCATAACAGTATCTAAGTTTAGGAACCATAAGTACGATCTGGATAATGGATTGTTCAGAACTGAGATCACAAATCTAATGAAAATAAATGAGCTGACTACCTTTAAGTAGGGTTCACATGCTCCACAGGATAACAGGCTGGAACACAGGACACCGAAGAAGTGGAAATCAATATATGGTTATTTGACGTATTAGCTTCATAACATAGAAAACTAGTGGCGTATAATGCATCTAAGTGATAAAAGCCATGTAATTAGATGCAAAACAGATTACAAACCACCCTAGGCTTTGTAAGCACCGATTGTTGGCTCTGCTTATGAGTAGCCAAGCATAATAAGATAAAAAGAATAAAAGTATTCATGCCTGTTCCCTTCTTCAATTAGGATGCATAAAATGAAGTCTAAATAGTATCTGCATATAATGTAAACTGCGAGCCTGGCCAACATCTCACCATTCCAAATTTGAATAGCAGTGCAATAATTCAGCATTAGAAGCAATCAAATCATTAAAATTAACATGAATGTTATTCTATAATCTTGTTACATCTTACTGACAGAAAAATGTGTGCATTTTGAAAATCAGTGTTGGCAAAAGAATACTAGAATTTGCAACCTAGATATTTATTGGATGGAGAAATAGTCATGACACAAGCAAGGGTTTCTGGTGGCTTTGAAAAATACAGGAGTAAAGCTTGAATATATTATGGATTAATCAAAATGCTATGTTTTGTACAAAATCCAGCTGTTCTCTTTTAAATATAAAACTCAAGTTGAAAAACAGCAATCGTATTATTAATAGAAAACTGGTATACTGGAATTATTTCATTCAACAAATGAAATGGAAAGACAGGCTAACATGACAAATAGAATTTTTTTGTAAAAACTCTTGGTGAAAACTTGCAAATCACTTTCACACCCAAAGCACTAATCTGAACTGTGTAGTTCCAACATCTCATTGTACTTTTCTAGCACCTATATATAGTTTCTTTTTCACTTTGTTTATTGTTTATTTTCACATTGAAAAATTGCATTAAAATTAGAATGGTGACAAGAAAAAATCCAGAATATAGTTCCATTTCCTCATAGAACCACAATTAATAGAATTTCCTTTTTATTTATGAATTCCATTCTTTATCTTGCATGCTTCGGTTTTAATTGCTGCTGAGTTTATTTTGTGGTGCTCCACAAGTACTATACTAGCTTGCTAAATGACAGATAAGACTTGCACAGGAAAAAAATGGACGATGTGGTATTTAGTTGTGTCAAGAAACAATCAATTCTAATTCTCTCTGATGTTACTAGCACAGATTTCCTGAGGTTGGTAGCCCTAGCTCGGTTAAAACTGGAGTAAAACTTCACTTTACCGTTTTTCATCTGATACTCAAAAAAGCATCGCCTACTATATATTGACAATTACAATTAATGATGTTATATGGAAGAAAGTACATCTGTAGCACTAGAATAAACATCAATGAGAAAGCGCAATTCCATGCAATACAGGATTTCATACTGGACTTAAAACCCTTACAGTACCGTAACGTAAAGTATGGATCTGTGGCTGAAAACATCACTATAATGCTTATAATGCTGCAAGTTTCAGTGATATTGCTTCTTTAGTAGAGTACAGCATTTTTTAATCAATTGATTCCTGATTTGAAGCACAGAATCTGCGAGCCGAACGGTTCTTGTCCATTTCATACACTGAGCTTTCAGAAATTATGTTACATGCTCTGAAAAAGAGAAGTACGGCTCACTTCAGAAATGACGATTGCATTTGCTGTATTTTGCATTTGATAAGCACACCAGCTGTTACATTTTTTACTCTCAGGAAGGTAGCTGCTGAGCTCCTACCCCCTAAGTACTTGGTCTCTAATTCAAAAAGCATATTGCTTCAATATTACTGCAGAGCTACTTAATCAGAGGGGGAGCCCAGCTGTGAGAGGAAGGGGGCAGCAGTCTCCAATATTAACATAATAATCTCCTCGGGTCCCAAGAGCCCTCTCTAGTGTGTGAGGACCTCTCTACTGCCTTCTGTGGGGCCTCAGCTGGAGCACCAACTCTTGACACATTTCCCAATACCAGCCTGTGGGGCAAAATAGGACAAAAAGGCAAAGAGGGTTGAAGAGCATAAAAACAATCGTTAGCAATGGCTTTAACCCTTAAATAACCAAATATTTACTCGTATAGAATACTATCCTTTTGCGATCTTTTCAATTGCTCACCTAGAGATTGACAATAAATTCAAATCAATAGTTAATATTTTGCAATAGATTGGGTTAAGGGAAGTTTTTCTTTGTACGGCAAAATCTTAATCAAATTCTTATCTGCTTACATTCCTAACATGTCACTCTGCTTGCTCCATTATTCTACAGTGCATGACTTAACTTTAACATTTTATTTGTGGTGAGAATTCTTATCACAATACTTGAAATAATTTAGATTCAAATAGAGAAAAGAAGATCAGAGCTCAATTGCCATGGGCTTTCAGGAGAAAACTTAAATATTGATAAACCTATTGAAATATATTTAACAAAAATAATAATTCCACACTTGGTTGGACTTCTATATTATGAATTGGGCTGTATGGTGTTAAAACATGGGCCCAAAAATTAGATGGGTGTGTGGGCAAAGAGGCAGGTGCACTGAAGCAAGTTGCTGTTATGACTGAGGCAATGTGAAATTGCTTTCCTTTTCAGACATATTAACCCCTTCTTGCACTGGTTCCTTCATTATGTGCTGTCTGCACTTGTTAACAATTCTACTGCTGTAGTAATGCCGACCGACACACAAGAGCCATAAGAGGAAAATGTTGCACCCACCTCTGATTACAATGCTCTAGAAGCTGCTTAAATGAATCTTATCAATATTCAGCAAATACGTTATTTGTAAAAAAAATAAAGTAACTTTTTTTATTTTTGATTAAGTCTATAATCTTTGGTCAGGTTTGAATAGGTTTTAACCGCTCTTTAATGAATTAAAATAAATACCTAAAATAAGCATAAAATGCTGCAGTTTTGGAGGATTCTTATCAGTTTCTTCCCAAAGCAGAATTTCTTGGAAAATTGTTTTGCATTTTCTCCCTTACGTTATTTGCCATGTTGCGGGTTAAAGTTCCTCCCCTTCTGACAGAGACAAGTTGGGAATGGAAGAAACGAAGTGGAACACTGATGCAGGGTTTCAACCTGAAGCATCGACAGTTCCTTTCTCCCACAAATGCTGCTCAACCCTTTGAGTTCTTCCAGCAGCTTGTTTGTTGCATCACTCTCTGCTGATCCTTCAGCTCAAGATACTACCAGTAGAGACTAGAATACCAAATAATCCATCCTCTACTCAGATTATTGCAAGTCCCATCAGACTGGTCCAGGCTACATTGCAGTTCACAATACCAAAGAAAGTTGATAGCTTTATACGGTTTATTCCGGATCAGTTGACTCATAACCTTTACCACCTAGAAAGACAAAGGGGAAGTTTGTACTCCTTCCCCTCTCCCCATCTTCTTATTCTGGCATTTGCCCCCTTCCTTTACAGACCTGATGAAGGGTCTCAGCCTGAAACATCAACTGCTTATTCCCCGACATAGATGCTGCCTGACCTGCTAAGTTCCTCCAGCATTGTGTGTGTGCAGGACAAAGGCATCACATCCATGGAAGCACCATCACTGTACAAGATGTACAAGATTTCCAAATATGTACTATTATGACCTTGAAGTATATTATGATGGCACCATTGCCAGGGCCCAAATTCTGGGACTTCCTATATACCAGCTATGTGATTATAACTTCAGCAGAGCGGCTACAGTTTGAGAAGGCAGCTCACCCTAACTAGTTAGTGAAGATCAAAATATGGTAGCTCTACCAGTAACACCCAAAAAGCAATGTGATTAGATTATTCTCATCAGGGGCTGGTACCAGTTTCCAGGAAACAGAAGCAGGCAAGCTCTGGACTGAGGGCTAAGTTAATGGATGTGCCTTTCCTGTGAAAATAAGATGGTCTCACAAAGTCTGGGAACAAGAAGTTTCATCCCTAAAAGCTTCCTATGTACAGTTACTAAAACGAGTTTGAAAAAGACATTAATATGCATCAGTTGAATTAAAAAGAAAATGAACAAATGAATTGCATTTTGTAACTGGTTATCCAATACTTGCAGCACTGTCTTAACATAGTTTTTATTCCTATTGTTCAGACAGGACAAATATAGAGGACGATGTCTCTTTTGTTCACATCCGTTATGCATGCACTTACTCTTGGAAGTTTTGTATTTTATATCATCAGGCTTGCTCAACAGAGAAGGATGGTAATGACATGTTAGAGTGTATATTGGATTGGAACCATCGGTGTTGTGTGGGACTATATGTACTGCTTTTGCACCTTAGCCTGAGAGGAACAACGTCTGTATAATGTGAATGGTTGAATGACATACTTGAACTTAAAAGGACAAAAGGCGGAAAATGACCTCAGGCATATTTCGTGTTCAACCACTCTAATACAAAACGAAATGCATTAACTGATAAGGGGAATTTCAGGTGGAATTGCAAGAGTTAGTTTAGAGAAAGCACCAACATTGTAATTATAGGAGTTTGGCAAATGCTGTACATGCACATCTGTAAAAGGTGACCATTAACAGTCTACTCTAGAAATATTCAAGCATAAGCATGGGGTAGAAATTTATAATTTGTTGCATGGTACGCAGTCCTAAAACCTTATACGATTAACATTACTGGAACTAAATATCAGAAACACAATATAACACTTGGCCACTACTGCATGGGGCACTTAATGTAACCATTGAAAACATATTTCTATGTCCATTGTAGCTTCAGATATTAAAGTGCATTGAAGAGCTGAAAATATCAAAAAGGTGATAATGGATATTTTTCAGATTAATCAGTGTGGGTACTGGTGTTCTCTACAAATCACTGCCAGAGTTCATGATTCTCTAATTATGTAGTCTCTAGCGGTGCAGGAAAAAAAAAAGCTTCCATCCAACATTTAGGTGTTGAATCTCATAGATTCCTCTCCTTCCAGTGATTTGTGTAATAATCAAATCCACTGCAGACATAATTTATAATAAAATCTGAATGCATAAAGATCTATCCTATTATACAAAAGATTTAGTTGAATTAAAGTTATATACAAAAAGAATTCCTCGTTCATTTTTACCAGTGCAATTAATGTATTTTTACAAACAGTTTTCCATTTCCAAGTGAGAAATACAGAACTAATCTGACGTCTTTTAAAAAAATGCATTCCATTATGCCTAAAAACAAAAAAAAAAACGACTATTTGGACTAAACTAGAGTCCTGGAGGTGATGTAATATCTGACTGGTTTCATCTTACAGCTGGTAAGTGAAAGAATTGTAAAGTGTCCTTAAAAATCTAACCTGGCGATGAACAGTTAATATTCAGAGTCATACACATGGCCCAGGTTTGAGAGAGGAAGCAGGCAGCAGTTTCCAGCATAGCCTGAGCCTTTGATCTAAATTCATAAATAGGAGGGGTGGAAACTGGGCTATTTTGAGTTCATTTAAAACTTACAACCAGCAACAGAAATAGGCCATTCAGCCCCTTGAGCCCATTATGCTAGTCGATAAGATCACAGTTGATCTTTTACATCAACATGAACTTTCTGTCTATTTCCCTTTGATTCCTCTCACATCCAAAAAATTTATTTATCTCAGTTTTCAGTGTAATTGCTTACAGAGCTTCCATAGGGTTAATAGCTTCTAGAATGTACTGCCCTTTAAGTAAGGGTATTTGTCAAGAGTTTCAGTCCTATATGGCCTGTCCTTAATCTGTACATATCCTATGGAAGAGAGAGTCGAAGTTTCAGGCTGAGAATCTTCATCATAATCTGCCCTGATGAAAGGTCTCCATTCAAAATGTTCACTGTTTACTCTTTTCCACAGATGCTGCCTGGCCCACTGAGTTGCTCCAGCATTTTGTGTGTGTTGCTTTTACATTTACTCTATCTATATCCTTCATAATGTTGTATATATCTCTATCAAATCTCTCCTCATTCTCCTATGCTGTAGGGACTAAAGTCCTAACCTATTAACCTTTCCCTATACCTCAAGTCCTCAAGTCCCAGCAACATCCCGTTTGTGTCCGTACATATCCTGTCAAACTATTTACGAGCTTGTATACACAAGTGAGGTCAATTTTTATCCTTCTAAACTCCAAAGAACAGAAGCCTAGCCTACTCCATCTTTCTTCATTTGATAGACATATCAATTGAAGAACCAGTCGGGTGAATCTTTGCTGCACTCACATATTTCCTTTGTCTTAGTTAGAAGACCAAAGTGTAAACAGTACTCCAGGCACAATAGCACGTATATGTACGTACGTCTTATGGCCTCTTTGCTTTTATATTCAAATCCTTTTGCAATAAAAACCAAGGCAGCAGCTTCTTTCCTAATTATCAGCAGCACCTTCAAATTAGCTTCAGTGACTCACGTCCAAGGACACTCAGGACCCATTGATCATCAATTTTCCCCAATCTCCTACCACTTAATATATTCAGTCCCTCTGCTTTTTGTACTAGAACGGATAAACTCATGTTTTCTTCACACTGTACTTCACCAGCTGTTTTTCACTCACTCAGCCTCTTTACATCTTCATCATGACTCACATTTTCATTTAATTTTGTTTCATGATATTAGCATTACTTCATCATTGCTATTCTGCCTCTTCAGTAACCAACAGCCCACAAATGCCTTCAACTGTTCACAAGGTGACAATGTGTAGTTATTTGAGTACTATTTCCTAACACGTTGGGTGGCTTTCTGGGTTCTTGGTTTTAAAGTGACCCATTTTAACTGCGACATCCAAAAAGTGGGGGGACAACACTATATTTTCAGCTTGTTCTACAGTCAAGATTGCTTGAATCGATGCACTGATTTTATTGTCATATATACCATGGTGCAATAAAATTTCTTGGTCATTTAAGGCTCAGAGAATAAATGGTATACATGAGAATAATAAATAAAGAAGATCCTGGTCCCAAAATATTGATGCAGTTACAAAGAGGGTATGACAATGGCTGTATTTCATCAGGAGTTTGAGGAGATTCGGTATGTTACCAAAGACACTTGCAAATTTCTACAGATGTACCATGGAGATCATCCTAACTGGCTGTATCGCCCTCTAAGCCACACAGAGTTGTAAACTTAGTCAGCTCCATCATGGGCACTAGCCTCTGTAGTATCCAGGACATCTTCAAGGAGTGATGTCTCAAATAGGCAGCATCTATCATTAAGGACCCTCATCGCCAAGATCATGCGTCATTTTCATTGCTAAAATCAGAGAGGAAGTACAGGAGCCTGAAGGCACACAATCAATGATTCAGGAACAGCTTCTTCCCCTCTGCCATCTGATTTCTGAATGAATATTGAACCCATGAACACTACCTCACTACTTTTTTATTTCTACTTTTGCATTACTTATTTAACTATTTAATATATATGAAATCAATAATACCATAATTAACATTTTTTCCCTATTATTAAGTATCGCATTGTACTGCTGCCGCAAAGACAACAAATTTCACAACATGTGCAGGTCATATTACACTTGATTCTGATTCTGAACAAGCATGGTGCAAAGGTATTAGAGCAATCTGAGAAAGGGCAAAAAGAAATGTGGAAGTGCTAACAATAGAATAATCCAAGAGAGGAATAATTATGCGACTGAGAGTATGGCAGCACTACCAGGAAGAAGATGTGAAAGAGGTGATTGGTTCGGAAATATGATAGCAGAGAGGAAGAAGCAGTTTTTGAGTCTGTCGCTGGCCTTTCAGGCTCCTTTATCTTCTCCCAGAAGGTAGAGGAGAGAAAAAGAAATGTCCAGTGTTACAGGCATCCTTGGTAAAATGGTGAGCCTTCCTGATGCAATGCACCATGAAGATGGACTGGATGTCAGGAAGTGACGAGTCTGTGATGAACTGGTCAGTGTTTAGCACTCTCTTCAAGTTCTATCAGTCTAGAGCAGTTCAGTTGCCATTCCAGGCTAAGATGCAACCCAACAGGAGAATTTCTATATCAGATCTGTGGAAGTTTGAGGGAATCATCATGGACAAGCCAGATTTTCTCAGATATCTGAGAAAGTAAATACTCTGATGGGCTTTTTTGATCACCGCATCAGTATGCACTTTGGTATTTTTAAAAATAGTAGGGTAAATATTCAGCTCAAGTACATGAATGGAAATGCCCAGGGTTAATGAGAAAGATTTAATCTGTTGTGAGGAGTTATCCCTGTGGCAATAAATATAAACCACAATGCTAATATCCAAATTACTCGTAACTCAGAATTCTGATGAGTCAACACTACTAAGTGGAACTTATAGGGCACCCATCATGTAGTGAATTAAGGGACAGGATTAACTACCCAGGAGTCTTTCTCTGAGATCTCACACTACTTTAGTATAGTGAGACAGACTGGTCAAGGTTATTCTACCGGAAAAGACACGGTTGAAAATTTGGGACATTACCCACTTCTTTTAACTTACTTACATTTTTTCCTTTTAGCCCCCTTTCTGTATGACTTATTTAAATAATTTATATATATATATTTCATATTGCAATTTATAGTTTTTAATTATTATGTATTGCAGTGTATTGCTGCCATATAAACAAACATCACGACATATTTGATGCACCATCAATAACTCACGCCGAGACTTAGGTAGTGAGATATCGGCTTTTATTGACTGAAGAACAACACTACATCCTGGGGAAAATGAGGGAGAGCAGCAGGCCACAGTCGCCTTTATACAGGGGTCTGTGGGAGGAGCCACAGGGGTAGTCAGCAGGGTCTTGGGAGGAGCCACAGGAGCAGTCAGACAGGTATATCTAGTTCACCACAATATTCAAGTGATATTAAACCTGATTTGGATTCTGATATCCAATTCTTGATTCAACGTTGAACCTAACTTTTACTATGTTGTCAATAGAATTTTGCAGCTTTGCACAAAAAAATTTTCAGCTTACGTTTTGGCTTCACCTGTGGAACGGATTTTACATTGTGCAATTGTTCATAAATGTCTTTCCTCTGTGATCTCTTACTGAATGAGAGAATAGGGACCTGAGAGAAAACATGGATCTCAGATGATCAAGGAGGCACCAAACCCAGGGTGAAGGGCTGGGAGATTGGAAGTTTCCAGGGATGTGACCAGTGAGGCTGTAAAGAAAATTGATCAGTGGGTGCGGATTGTAACCTGGGAGAGACTTGCGAAGCCTTAGGTTTCTTTTGGTGCCAGGGCTAACTGGGGGAAGGGAGAAGATTGGAGAAAGACCAAGAAGATTGAGATTGGGGTAGAAATCAAGAAAACAGGTTTGGCCTACCATGACAACGCTAGTTGAGGAACAAAAGAAGTCTGAAAGTATTTCAGTGAGGATGCTTCTTTCCTCCATTTATACTGAGCTTCTGAGTGGTCCTACCAATTGGACTGGAAATCTCAATACCATCCCAAATGCTCCTTCTCCACCTTGGACCAGGGGTTTCCAGGTGTCAGTGGGAATGTTGCATCTTTCAGAAAGGCTTTAAGCACATCCTTGAACCCTTTTCTTCATCCACTTGACAATTCAGAATTCAGAATAAAGTGTTTAAGGAGCTGGTATCAGGCATGTGATTAACAAGTCAAGGTCAACTGAGCAAAACCTAGAAAACCTACAGCACAACACAGGCCCTTTGGCCCACAAAGCAGTGCAGAAAATATCCTTACCTTAGAAGTTGCCTAAGGTTAGGTAATTTCTAGTTAATAGCCCTCTATTTTTCTGAGCTCCATGTACCTGTCCAGGACTCTCTTAAAAGACCCTATCGTATCTGCAAACAGGTGTTAAAAGGCAATTTATGCTGGGGATAATCAAATTCACCATCACCTTCGGAGCCAGCCAAGGAAAATGATGCTTGAAGATCAAGCCCTCAAATCCAGCAGATGGCTGGAAAAATAACACCAATGCTGCCCATCCAAAATCATGAGAAGCATAAGTGAACCAAAACTAGCTCATGAAGCATTCAGTGATGGAATTCCAAAGATTCATTACTCACAGGGTCCATACTTTTTTTCTCACCTCTATCCTGAGTGGCTAACTCCTTATTCTGAGGCTGTTTCCTCTGTTACCTAAATATTTCTCAACTTCCCAGCCAGAGGAAGCACCTGCTCTATATCCACCTTATGAAGCCTCAAAATTTTAAGATCACATCTCATTCTTTTAAGCTCAAGGGAGCACATATAAGCTTAACCTGCATAATTTTCCTTTCCCCCTATCCCAGGAACTAATCTAGCTTCAGTTATCACACATATCTTTCATTATACAGGGATACTAGCTTGTATTCAAATCCTATTGCAGTAAAGGTCAGAATGACATTTTTGGCTTAAGCATTTGCTGTGCATTTTTGTTTTTCACAAACAAGGATATTAAGGATACACAAGATATAAGGGAGTTGATACTCAACTCCTTCGGAGTATCAACATCGTTCAATCTCTTGCCATTTAAAAGAAAACTTTGTTGCCTTTCTCCCAGAGTGGATGATTTTATGTCTTTTTCTACTTCATTTTCCATTTGCCACTGTGCTTTACACCTGGTTCAGAAAAACATTGCCTCTTTCGATGGTATACATGTGTACAGTTAAATGACAATAAACTCAACTTGATGTTCCACTTACCATATCATTTTCCATTTACTTCACTTTCCATCAAGTTCCCATTCAATTTCAAGTTTATTGTCATCTGCCTGTATACAACCAAATGGACCATGGTGCAGCCACAAAACCTACATCACACACAGTCCATAAACTCAATTATTACCATAAATAAGTTAATAAAACATAATTCAGGATGCATGCAGTGCACAGTACAGGTAAACAGTAAACAGCTCACTGTTCTTTTGATGAGGTCTGACTGGAGGCAGGGTATTCACAGCCCGAGGGAAGAAGCTGATATCCAGTGTGGCAGTCCTGGTCCTGATACTTTTACCTCCTCTCTCTATGCCGGGTCATCATTGTTGCCGATGAGGCCAACCACTGTAGTGTCATCAGCGAAATGGATGATGCGGTTTGAGCTGGATCTCGCAGTGCTGTTGTGAGTCAGCAATGTGAACAGCAGCAGGCTGAGCATACAGCCCTGGGGTGCACCAGTGCTCAACATGATGGAGCTTGCGTTTCTGCTGCCAACTCAGACTGACGATGGTCCTTCCAACAAGATCCGGTTATGGAGAGGGGCGCTGAGTTGCAATGATAACAGTTTACTCACCAGCCTCTGAGGGATGTTAAACGGTGATCGAAGGTTGATGAACATGATGTTGAGGTATGAGGCGTCATTTTCTAGGTGGGACAGGATGGAGTGGAGGACCGAGGCAATGGCATCATTAATAGACCAGTTTGAGTGGGTGGCAAACAGAATGATAGTTGGAAGGTGGAAGTTTACATATACAATCCATTACCAGCCACTCAAAGTACTTTGTGATTGCTGAAGTTCATGTCTCTGGGCGGTGATCATTTCAACCAGTTATCGTCACTCCCTTGGGCACCAGAATGATGGTGGCTGCTTTGAAGCCTATACAGGCAGTTGGCAGTTTCAAAGAGATATTAAAGATGTCCATTGTAAGCTGAGTCGCACAGTCCCTCAGCACCTGGCCTGTTATGTCTCTGACCTTATCCCCCTGAAGCCTCTTTGCATCCTGCTCATACCCAATACTGCCACTTGTGCTTGTATTGTCAACAAGGCTGGATACATTACCCTTATTTCACTATACAAATCATTGAAAAAAATAGCGAACAGCTAAGGCCTAGCATATATTCCTGTGACAGCCCAAATGGCCTATTTGTTCCTACCCTCTGTCTGCTGCGTATTAACAAGTCCTCAATTTGTACCAGCATATTATACTCCAATATTACATGCTCCAATTTTATTAATCTCTGAAAATCTGATCAACTGGCTCACCCTTTTCTGTTCTACTTGTTACTACCTCAGAAGATTAACAGATGTGAAATGTGTCAAAATTTGTCAAGTCTGATTTCTCTTTCATAAATCTTTTGACTATGCCCAATCCTTTTATTGTTTTCACGTGCTCTAAACCAGTGTATTAATAGTCATTCCCTGTGCTTGTTCTACTGCTAACCAGACTATATAGCCTCTTGTTTCTTTTCTCTCCTCTCCCCCACCACCTCCCTTTTAAGTGGTGAGATTTTATTATCATCTACCATAGTCCTGCTCATTTTGCAGTTCTTTGGTGAAGGGTCTCAACACAAAATACTAACTGTCCATTTTCCTCCATGGATGCTGACTGACCCACTATGTTATGGAGTTACAGAATAATACAGCATAGATAATGGCCTTCTGGCCCAATGAGTCCATGCTGACCACAGTGCCCACCCTGATAGTCCCAATTTCCTGCATTTAGTCCATATCCTGCCAAACCTAACTTTTTGACTTACCTATCCAAGTGCTTCTTAAATGATTCTAATTTTCACCTCAGCTTCATCCTCTGGCAGCTCATTGCATATACTCACCACCACCTGCTTGAAAAAGTTGCCCCTCCATTCCCTTTTAATTCTCCCCACCTCTCAACTGTGCTCCCCTAGATTATTTGTCTTCCCATGCCCTGGGGAAAAGACTGTAACTCTCCTCGGTTCCTCCAGCATCTTGTTTGTTGCTACAGATCCCAGCATCTCCAGTCTCTTGTGTCTGCAATTATATGCTGGTGGATGTAATGAATGCATGATTTGTGTTGGGGTCAGGTTTGGCAATATCATTATCACAATTAAGTGAAAATCACACTTGAATACTGATGAGCTCCTGGTGCGTGAGCGGCTCTAAACTACCATGTGTTGATCAACTTTCGGGAAGGAAATTTCAATTGAAGTTCTCACTTTCTGTCTCAAGTAGACATACAAGGTCCCATGGAACTATCACATTGCAAGCAATTCACGTCTAATACTGATCCTTCGAAATTATTATCACCAAAGGTCAGACTGATGTTATTGTTTGTGGAGCATTACTACACACAAATTGGCTGCCTTTTTATCACCATTATGGCTAAAGCTACACTTCTACAAAACTTAGTTGTCTAAAATTCTTTGTGACATGCTGAGGTCAGGAAGGATGCCGTATCAATGCAAATTTTATTCCTTTTATTGTAATCTCCCAAAGGGTAAGGCACATAATAAAGGATGAGGTAACAAAAAGGGGAATAAAATCATGACTTACTGTATTGTTGCAGTCCCTTCTTAATAACAAAATTGAAACATTCTGATTATGATCCTCTGGTGTCGTACTTTTATGTGTGAAATAGTGATTGTATTTCATGGCATTATAGAGGAGAGGCCAAGCAGCAGAAACCAGGCTGCTCTCAGGAGATGACAGTGAGATATCATTCAGACCTGAAGCCTCCGTACTGTGCCTTTTAACCCCTTGTCAAAGCTCAGCAAACAAGGCCAGGGAGAGGAGTGCAAAAGCACCCTGAGCAGACGGGGGACTGGCAACAGGAACAGGGGACAGAGAGCAAGCCATCACTTGTACTTCTGTATTAACACAAACACATCTCAGCTCATCTTTACCTCAAGGCAAAAGAAAACTGTGAGAAGAAAATCAGAGGCAATAAATGCAAACAGTTGTCACTGAAAGCTTTGATCCACAAGCCTGTGGGAGCACAAGTAGGCAATCCTGCCAGGCCCCAGTTGCAGTGGGACTTTGACATCTGTCCTTTGCTTACTGATTGGGCATTGGACTCCCAAAGGGGATAAAAGTGATGACCAACAGACAATTGTACAGAAGCAAGCAAACCTCTCTGTGGCTAGATATGAGAAAGCAAAAAAAAAAAAATTACAGCTAAGAGACTCATCACTTCTGTAAGAGTGTTTCATCTTCGCTCTCACCATATGGAACTGAGCTTCATTAGGAGCATCACATCTGTGATCTGTAGTCAGAAAACCCAAATTAGTCAACACACATCAAAGTATAATGAATATGACAATTTCCCTAACATGCAATACCAAAATAAAACCAATAGAAGTGACGACGCTTAAAGATCAGATATAGGATGCAGAAATCCAGGTTGTTTGTAAATAATGAGAATACTTGAATGATAAAAAATGTGAAATATTCACATAACTAGCTGCTTGACTATGGAACAGAGACACACGAAACTGCTAGGCAAACTGGTTTTGAGGTCAATAAAGCTAAGAGAATAAAGCAACAGGCTCTTTCTCAGTAACTTGCTTGCGTTAATGGCTGTGCAGCAAGCCTGGGAGCTGTGAGTTGGTACACACTGTACCTGTGTTTATACAGCAGTAATGACTGTCATTTAGACAGATGACAACAAGGATGAGTGAACACCGCGGAAAAATGTAGGGGGAAGCTGGGGGTGTATGTAACAAGTTAATAGTGCTGGGAGGATGAGGAAGGTTAGATGGGACATTTAAGGGCAAGAACAAATGCAACTGATTCACTACACCCTCAATCTTCCCATCATTAAAATTAATAAACAGAAAATTGGGAGGACTGTGAACAGGGAGAACAAGTGATAGATCTGAATTTTTGATACGTAATCCCCACTACACAAAGCATTGTGCCAGCAGACCGAAGCCATAAAATTTATCCAATAATTTTGATATACAACTTCTTTGTTACAGCAATATACATATAAACTGATTGTGATACTATTGATTTGACTATACATACAGAACACTCTCAGTTTCGGAATTACACAAGCTTAAATTTCCTTCAATTTAATATAGCTAAGGTAAATTAAGAATTTAGTCATAGACTTTTAAAATACGTCAGTGGTTTTCTATTTTTAATTTTCTTACAATTTATAGCAGCACAATAGTTACCAAGCATGCATTCACAGGAAGGAGAAGGGAACCAATGTCAATGGTTTCTCCTAGGACAACACCCCCGGACAAAGAGTCAAGTTACACTCAATCAGCCATGTTGAGCTGGGCAAGTCACTATACATATCCGTCACCACACCCTGGAGTTGTACTCTTGAAGTATGTTTTGGGATGAGGTTACTGGGAGAGCTGAAGAAAACATTCAAGGATATGCTCAAAACCTCCTTGAAGAAATTCAGCTTCTCTGGTCCATCACACAAGCAGCTGGTGGAACACAAAGGGTCAGGCAGTATCTATGGAGGGAAATGGGTAGTCGACTTTTTCTGTAGAAACACTTCATCTGGACTGAAAGGTAGAAGGGAAAGAGCCAATCTGAAAAGGTGAGGGGAAGGGATGGGCCAAGAGCTACAGAACATAAGTGGATGGGTTAGTACTGAGGAAGGACACTGGGCTGTCATCGTGAATCTGGGTGGGAGTGTGGGGTTGACAAGCAGAGGTGCAGCAGAAATCACAGAGTGGGAGCAGTGACAGAGAATCCTGCTGAAAAATGGAGTAAAACTGAAAAACATCAAGCACATGCAACATGAAAACAGAGAGGCCCAGCAGAAGTGGACCACAACCAACCACACCATCAGATACCACCTGCCTCATCTCTGAAAGTTCTGAAAACTTCTCGTTGGTCTTGTTCAGCATCTCTGAAGCCACAGATCTTACCATTTAATCTTACCATTCTAAGAAGGAAGAAGCGTCACAGGATAAGAAGATATATATCTTTGCACCAGGAATAGTGCCTTGAAGCACCTGCATTATGGAGCTGGCAGGGAGAATGTAGTTGAGCATGGATTATTTTGTCATGGTCTGTGAGTGTGAAGTTGGATCAATAGAGCATGGGGTATTGTGCGGAGGGAATGATTTCAACCAGGAAGTATAGTAAGGCAGGGAGAATGGGGTGATGGATTGGGATATGTATTGTACTTAAGATCAGGCCAGGGTGCAGGGGTTGTGGAGTCAACATGAGGCTAAACTAGCACTCCACGGTAGTAGACATACTCATGGGATGAAGCACAAAAGATCTCACAAGTGGTAGGGATGAGGCTAGAAGGGTAAGTTCAGCAGAAGTGCCAGCACAGTGGCTTATTTTCTGGAGAAATAACCCTGAGGGGTCATGATCCCAAAAATGAGAAATTTAAAATCAATTAACTGAATCACCTGGATTCTTTTTTGAAGGTAATTAGCTGTTTTCACCAGTGGTAGAATCTGGAATGAGGGGATACAGTTAAAAGATTGAGCACTGTTGTTATAAAATTGAAATGCCAGGGAGTTCCTTCTCACAGAGAATGCTGGGTTTTAGGGGGCATTTAAAGAAGAGGTAGATAAATTTTTGAAAGATTGGAGAATTGAGGATACAAAAAAAAAATGAGACCTGGGGCAGATTAGCCTGATCGTATTAAATATAGTCCAGGCTTGAGAGGCCAAGTGGTCTACACCTGCTCCTACTTTCTTTTGTTCATATGTGCCAGTGACAGTGACCATGAAACTACCGGACAGTTGTGAAGCCCACTTGATTCATTTATGTCCTTCAGGAAAGAAGCCTCTTTTTCTTAACTATTCTGAGATGTACAGTATGTGACTCCAGGCTCATAAAAAATCAATCTCTTCTTAACTGCCTTGTTCCTGGCAGGCTTCTCAGTCGTTTTAGACCACTACCTTCAAATCTATCAATGAAAAGGCTGGACAGATCTCTCAGTACTGAGCTCAGCATCAGGTTCAAACAAGACAGTATCTCTCAGCAAAAATCAAGTCACAAGATCTTACTCCCATTTGAGCTGACTTTGCAAACTTCCACTCAGAAATAGCTCCTGACTGGTGTCTAATCTGGGAGTACAGTCCCACAGATTTGGCAGGTGATAGAATGAAATGTCTGTACTCACCTACCAATGTTGTGAAATCCTGCGTCCAATCATGGGTACTTGTTATCCCTCTGCTTCAACAGACTCATCAGAGTAAAATATAATATCATCAGGTAGTGAGTGACGCAGAACCCTTCAACATTAACTCCAGTCCTTCGTCCCACTCTACATTTCAGGTAGCATCCATCTAGTTGCATTTCCTCACTATTGTTCAGAACAAATCTAGAAGCAGTGTGGAAGAATGCATGGAATGATATAGTCACAGGGACATACAACATGGAAACAGACCTTCAGCACACCAAGTCTACGGCAATCAAGATGTCTGCCTGAGCTAGTCGCATTTGCTTATATCCCTCTTGGCCTTTTCTATCCATGTATGTGTCTAAATATCATTTAAGCATTTTAACTGCATCTGCGACAACTCACTTCATATCCCCCATCACCCTCTGCAGGTCGGGGCTAACAACCCTGACTGGTAAAACAAAACTGTTACAGAAACAGCAATGAAGAATCCTTCTACATTCTGAGTGCAATGGTATTTCTGTGTCTCCACCTGGGACTTGCATGACTGACAGTAGTGAAAACCAAAAGGGAGCTACTGACACGATGAAGGAAGTCTTAAACACCAACAGAGGAGGAGGACCTTCTCTGCTGGCCTAGACATCAGCAGTGTAATGGGCAGTAAGTAAATACGTACTATCCTCTGTGTGAAAAATGTTCTCCTTGGGTCCCTTTTATTATTTCCCACCTCTCAACTTCAACCATGCCTTCTCATGTTAGATTCTCCTAGACTAGGAAAAAGATTATCCACTTTATTTACACCATCTTGATGTTAGATATCTCTATTAAACTGTTATGCACTGATCCTATCAAGGGAGACACAAGAGACTGAAATCTGAAGCAACAAATAACCCTTTGGAAGAACTCAGGGGGGTTAAGCAGCATCCATGGGAGGAATGGAATTGTCAACATTTGGGTTGAAATCTTGCATTGGACCTAGATACTAGGATCATTCCTAATGCACAGTTTAGACATGACACATTGGCACGTCTTGAGTTCTTCCAACAGATTGTCTGTTTTCCCAGCCTATCAATCCTCTCCTTATAATTCAGGTCCTCAAGGGATAGTCTAACCTTGACATTCACTAGCATTACTTTTGCAAGTCCCCTACCATCAACATCCTGCAAGTCACCATTGACCAGAAACTCCACCAGACTAACCTCATAAATACTGTGGCTACAAGGGCAAGTTCAGTGGTCAGTTATACACTGGTGAATGAGTTGCCACCTGACTTTCAAAACCCTTTCCATCATTTACAGCCCCCAGCAGGAATACTTGCACAGATAGCTCAATGCTAACCAGATATCTGATTGCCACTTCACCCACCTCCCTTAAAATACACTCCAATAAGCACAGCACTGTCCCTGCTCCTTTTCCTACCTATAAAATGTTATGGCTTCTTTCTCTGTTGCTTTATATCCACCAAATCTACCCAACTAGAGCAGCAAACATGTGGGAACAACACCACAACTTGCAACAACCCAGAAGACACTGGTCCTAAGCTATGGTCCTAACTACTGATCCCTCTGCTGAGAAATAGGTCATTTCTGCTTATACGAGAATCAGAATCAAGATTAATATCACCACCATATGTCGTGAAAGTTGTTAACTTTACAGCAGTTCTTTGAAATACATGATAAATAAATATAGATATTGTCTCTATATGCGTCTATTAAATAGTTAAAATAAGTAGTGCAACAGATTTTAAAAAGCAGTGACGTAATGTTTATGGATTCAATGTGCATTTAGAAATTGGATGGCAGAGAGAAGAAGCTGTTCCTGAATGGCTGAGTATGTCCTTTCACACTTCTGCACCTCCTTCCTGACAGTAACAATGAGAAGAGGGCACGTCCTGGATGGTGGAGGTCCTTAATGTTGGACCCCGCCTTCCTAAGGTACTGCTACCTGAAGGCGTGTCAGATACTATGGAGGCTAATACCCATGATGGAGCTAGTTTCTGCAATTTATTTCAATCTTGTGCAGTAGTCCCCATTACTAGCAGGCAATGCAAACAGTCAGAATGCTCTCCATCGTACATTTGTAGAAGTTTTTGAGTGCTTTAGTTGAGAAATCAAATCTCCTCAACCTCCTAATGAAATATAGCTACTACCTTGCCTTCTTTATAGCTGCATCAACATGTTGCATCCAGGTTGGGTCCTCAGATATGTTGACACCCAAGAACTGGAAATTGCTCACTCTTTCCTCTTCTAAACCTTCCATGAGGATTGGTTTGTGTTCCCTCATCTTGCCCTGTACAAGCATGCATTTGTTCTCCAATGGCACTACATAATGCAATGATCAGAATCCGAAGTAACAAACACCAATTTCAATGTCCACACAAAATTCTTCTGTGCACCAAGTTAACATATTAACACAAGTTTTTAAATAATCTGAGATCCTTTGTGAAAACTTCTTTCACATTCCTTTTTCCAACATCCATTCCTTTTTACAGTTGCTTGTTGCGCCTCAGTACACTTGGCTCATTCAGGCTGTAGTCGTTGCAATTGGCAATGTAACTGCTGACCAAAGAAGTAGTTGTGGGATTAATTGCAAAGTAGTTTTATAGAAAATACCTAAACTGATGGGAAATATCAATCTTCACATTTTTGTTCAATGTTCTTGGAGTAATAGTGCATTCATTACCACAGTGAAAGACATTCACTGACTAGTACCATCTCACTCTGTCCCTTCTTGTTCTTCCAGCAGCCCTGGATACAACTGACCACATCATTCTCCAATGAGTACCCTCCACAGTGTAGCTGAATTGGAGAGTTTTAATGCAGCCTACAGTGTTGCCCTTGCATTAACCTTTCACTCATTTCTTGGTTAACTAGATTAGCTTTTGTGATCACTAATGAAAACGTTGAAGTCAGCTCACTTACAACCCGGATTTCTTTCTTTATGTATATATATCTCTGGAAGTAAGTCTGTCAAAGTATTTGTCAGATCAACTACAATGGAGAAATTCATCAATGTGGATTCAAATGGACAAATAGATCCTGGAGATGTGAGTTTGAATACCCATTGAGGGAGATAGGGAATTTACAGCCACTTAATGAATTAATTCAGGAATGAAAATACAGAAGGAGAACAGAATCATGGAGCTGTTAGATTGTCAAAACCCATCTAGTTTGCTAATATTTTTCTGAGAAAGAAATCTAGTGTGCTAGTCAATACATAACTCAGAGTCCAAGATGTGATTGACTCTTAAACTGATGTCTAAAACTAATATGTCAATTAATTCAGGGGACAATTAGAGATGCACAGAGAGAGACGAATATATTCTGGTATTGGCAGCTGATGCCTATTTGCAATGAATGCATAAAAATAAATTAGTGCTGGTGATCAAAGGCAAGTTTGTTGCCTTTGGTGTTCATCATGTGTATATCATTATTGAATGATTAAATGCTGAATTAATGGGACAGATCTCACAGTCTCATGCAACTTAAACCAGAATAAATCCTGATGCCCTTTTAGGACAATTGGTCAGTTTGCTCTACTATTGGGATGAAATCCAATGTTGCCAAAATTCAAACCTTACGCCAGGGAATAGCTACTTGGATCCTGACTTGGCAAAGAGTCAAAGATGTCATTTGTTGCAATACACACAAAATGCTGGAGGATCTTAGCAGGTCAAGCAGTATCTATGGACATGAATAAACATTTGACATTTTGGGCCAAGACCCTTCTTCAGGACTGAAAAGGAAGGGGGAAGAGGCCAGAATAAAATGTTGAGGTGAGGTGGGGTGGGGAAGGGAAAGGGGTTAGCTAGAAGCTGATAAACATAGCCACGTTGGCTGGAAAGATAAAGGGCTGGAGAAGAAATCTGATAGAAGAGGAGGGTAGCTGTTATTTATTGCTACATGAACTGTAGAGGTTTAGAAAAGGAGCCGAATGTTACTTTTAAGAAGTTATTTTTCTTTAATAGGATACTTTTAGTTAATCTCTTTTTTTTACTATTTAACTATTTTACATTATTTACTTCAATTTTTATACTTAACTACTGAGATATTTTAAAGCTGCCAAAAACTCACAACTCTTACAACTAGTAAAGAATTGTCACTTTGGCAGTAGCAAAAGCTTTCAAATAGATGTAGCTACTTAAAGATCAATGAGCAGGACTTTCTTATTAGGTCACTCTAAACTAAGCTACCACACCTGTAAGTTTTGGGTCAGTGAGGTTATCTCATTGCACCAGGAGAAAGTAAGAATATTGATGGCAATTCCATGCAGGGGTAAAGCCAATAAGATAAGGTCCATTAATTTAGATGCCATTTGTGTTACGTCCAGTAGGGTCTGATGAAAACTGCAGTAAAGCTTCTGATATTGGTAAAGGTTTATTATTGTCACGTTGAGATACAGTGGGGAAAAGCATTAGCTTTGCAAGCCATTTGTACGTATCATTTTAAAACACAAGTATTTTGAGGTAGTATCAGGCAAAAGCAATAACAGAATACAAAATATGGTGTTACAGTTACTGAAAAAGTGCAGTGCAGGTAGACAATAGGATACAAAGACCATGACAAAGCAGATTGTAAGGTCAAGAGATCATCTTTAAAATACAAGCAGTCCATTCAGGAGTCAGTTGAATGCAAGCTGTTCTTGGGTCTGGTGGTGCATGCTTTTGAGCTTTTGTACCTTCTGTCAAAGGAAAAGGGGAAAAGAAAGAACGTCCAAAGTATGAGAGTCTTTGATTATGTTTGCTGTTCTTCTGAGGCAGCAAAAAGTGTAGACAATCTCAGGGGGGATGTGGATCTGAAGAGTCAATTCCCTCAACAGTTTCAAAGGAGCACAGATCTTCTCCAATTAGATCTTAATGTTTATATTCTTCCCTGGAAAGTGACTATTATTGGCAAAATTAGCACTGTATAGTCCTAATTAGCCCCTAATGGAGTGACTTTTTAACTTGTAGAAAGTAATTGACATCTTGCTGTGATCTTGAGTCCCATATCAAATTGGGCAAGGAGGCAAATTATTTTCCACATGGTTTTTGGAAGAAATTAAATGATTCATGGTCATCTTCATTGTTAATAACCTATTTAAAATGTTATCTTTAACTGAATGAATTTGATTCTAAGCTACCAATGTGACTGTTGTAACCATTCTGCTGCCTGTAATGTAAGTCAGCAGGAAGACTATCATCTTGGGCATTGAATGATAAGGTTTGATTGAGAGGAAGATCTTTTTGAAAAACATATATTTTAATATGGTCTCATGTAGAGAGGACATGAACGCTGTTTCAGTCCCCTTTTAAATGGAGGGGTACAGATGAAGGGAATGCCTCCTAATTGGTCAGCTCTTACAAATTATGTTACAGTGGGGGAGGGGAAGAGGCTAGCTAGAATATGATAGATGAAACCAGGTGGGTGGGAAAGATCACGGGATGGAGGAGAAGGAATCTGATAGGAGAGGAGGTATTTATGGAATGAGATGCCAAAGGCAATGGTAGAAGTGGATGCAGCTACAACATTTACAAGACATTTGGACAGTTGCATGATTTGAAAATGTTTACAAGGATATGGGCCAAACACAGTTAAATTAGCTCATTCGGGCAACTTTGCCAGCACAGATAACTTATGCCAAAGGGTCTGTTTTCATGTTGTATAGCTCTATGACTGCATGTAGCAGGCTCTTATCTTGCATAGCATTGTGCTCTTAGAAGATGACAGCTGCTTTGAGTTTTTAAAAGCCATTATTTGCATTTTTTTCAAAGTGCAGAAATAGTTGTACAATGGATTTTTAAAAAAAAATTGTTGTAGCAGCTACTGTACTTGAACTAACCAACACTACTTAGGGACTAGGCATAGAGGGTGGAGGGGGTGGGGGTGGGGGTAATCCTGGTTGATGCGTCTTCCATAGAATCCAATGATAATAATGTTCAGAGTTGAAGAAATACATTTCATCCTTTATTTAGAAACTAGCAAAATGAAGAATCTTGAAGTAATTTTTTAAAAACTAATGAAACTAAAACCAACAAACTGAAGCAAAGTTAAATGCAAATGGTTAAAAGAGATTAAAAAGTCAACAAAAAGATATGGAGAAGCATCGTGGACTATGGTCCTAGTGCGGATCAATGAGAATAGGCAGTTTAAATGGTTCAGTACAGAGTTAATGGGCCAAAGGGACTGTTTCTGTGCTGTACTTTTCTATGACTCTATATCACACCAACCTACTCCCTAGTTCTAAACTGAGCAGAATAGTTCCATAGTTCCATTTAATACCAGAGAAATGTATGTGTGTGTGTATATATATATATATATATATATATAAATAGCTCTCTCTCCCTCCCTCCCCATCTCTCTATCTCCCTCCCTCCCCCATCTCTCTATCTCCTTCCCTCATAAATGGAAAAAGAGATGCCCTTTCACAGCAAGAGGGGAGACATAACAAAACAACTTGCTGATTTGCGATGATAAAGAATGACTCCTAAAAAGCATAATCACATAATTAAAACTCCTCACTTCTTCCATGTCCCACCATGTGAATAACTACCATAATAAGCGCACAACACAATGTAATGCAGGTAGAAAACAGATACAACGGTTGTCCTGATTTACTGAAATAAGCTTCTTATTGTGTTGTCAATTTTGTTTGATATCTTCATGAATGATCAGAAAGTTGTTCAGTGGGAACTGATAGAAAGTTAAATACACAAAATGCTGGAGAAACTCAGCAGGACAGACAGCATCTATGATAATGCGTAAACAGCTGACATTTCAGGCTGAGACCCCAAAATGTTGACTGTTTATTCTTTTCCATAGACGCTGCCTGGCCTGCTGAGTTCCTCCAGCATTTTGTGTGTTGTTTTGGATCTCCAGCATCTGCAGACTTCCTCTTCTCTGTGACAATAAGTCAACCAGCTACCTGGAACATTAGCAAATAATGAAAGATTACTATCTTATTTTCATCAAACTGAGTTCACGATTAACAAAGTGAGGAAATGTGGAAAGAGGAGTGAATTTGAGCAGATAAAATCAATGGCAAAGTGAGCACTACACACAAAATTTAATTTTTAAAAATCTGGAGTAATACAGAAAGAGAGAAGGAGACAATGATAAAAAAAAAACAAAAAAAGCTGAAATTTAAACTTCAGAAAGATTCTTCAAAGGGCAAACGACCTGAAGGACTGTGACACCGCATATACAATTGTTGGGGGAAAAAAAGAGTTTGATTGACAATCATTAACAATTATCATGTCATTAAAGGGGTACTTAAGCAGTTAATTAGGAGGCTTTACTTTCAGTTAGAAACCTAATGGGAATTAATGTACAAGTGTAACAACTTCATGAAAATCATGAGGAGGTTAATTGTACAGACACCATTTTCACATAGCTAAATGTGGAATGGAGTGAATCAGCCAGCAACTTGGGCTGATTTGCAGTGCACAAACCTTTTTTTTAAAAAAAACTGGCTGATTTATGCATTGGTAAAAGTGTGTTTTTTATTCAGGCATAATGAGTGTTTTTTCAGCAAAATCTGGGCTACAGAAACACTGTTGGAGAGATCCTTTCCATTTGCAATTTCCTTTCATTCCTACATCACGAGGAATGATCACGTTACGCAGCTCTAACCGCTTGGCCGATCCTTTGTTCTCCAGGATTATGATAGCATTATATATTTAGTAGTCAATATTTTCTCAGGCTGTTTCTTTCCCTATCAATGAGACACACACTTTCCCGCCATCAGCAGCTCACTAGTAAAGGAAAAAGCTTTTTCTTCCTTCACCTCTTGTTCTTAATTCTTAACTCTGTTACTCTATATATTCTCTCTGCCCCACACTTTCAGTCTTCCCTGTCCTATTTGCAGCATCCATTATCCTAGCTCACTTAACCTTCTATCTCCTCCTACTCTTAGGCTGAGTCACTGTGCCCTTAACTCGACTGACTGGAATATTGGACTTGGTTTTGACTCCTTATGCACAACATGACAAAAGGTTAACTTGGAGGAGAAGAATGGGGCTAAATACAGTGGGATGAGCGTGACTGGGGAATGGTTTTCTCTATGTATTGATGTTAGCTCCCTTGTTCACTCTTCACATGGGCAATCTGGATTGCATTCCCAGAAAACCATGGGCACGCTAGCATAGTGGTTAGCACAATGCTTTACAGTACAGATAACCCAGGTTCAATTCACACTGCCGCCTCCATGATCTCATGGGTTTCCACCAGGTGCTCCGGCTTCCTCCCACAGTCCAGTGACGTACAGGTTTGTAGTCCTAATTGTCCAGTAATTAGGCTAGGACTAAATCGGAGGATTGCTGGGCGGCATAGCTCAAAGGGCTGGAGGGGCCTATTCTGTGTTGTACCTCAATGAATAAATAAATAAATAAACCATCCAACTTGAGATTTCCTTCACAGCAAAGTCACATTATCTGCTCATTTATCAAGAAATGCAGGCTGACAATGAAATAAAAATTTACAGACAAGTTTCATTGAGAGTGGATTTTCTACTCCATATCTCATATTTTTTGGCAGTGTTCTGTGCATTAGATGAGGTTGCATCTCCATTACCCAAACTGCTGTAACATGGGGATTGCCTGTATAGATAATTCAAAATCGATAACTGCAAGTATAATTTCAAAACTTGCAAATTAATTGAATTGTGAGACACAGTTAATGCAAGGATTTAAAAGTATAATTGTATAAATATAAGTGTAATGCTAAATGTGATGAGCTTTGATACATTGCATGGGAATATACTGATTTCATTGTACAATGAATGAACCAAAAGTGTGTATCAATTGTTTGTCCTGTATATATTACAAATAACATAATTTTTTGAAATAAAAACAATCTTATTCTACAGCCCCCAACTCCACTCACAATGATGCTGGCAAAAGCATCAACAGGTCTTTACCACCAACAGTTCAGGCAGCCACACTAAAATCTTCCCACCATCAGATTCATATAAGGCTCATGCTGATTGAAAATCCTGGCTGTTATAGTTATTATTTTTATAATGAAGTCAATTAACACACTTAACATTTATCTCACCTAATAGCCTTTGCAAAAATCATGTAAGTTCATGCAGATTACTTGACACCCTGTTTAAAGGGTGATAGAATACAAGTGGATGTTAACACATTGCAGGAAGGAAATGTAATTGGCAAAGGAACGTTAATGTGGGTAAATTAAATACCATAGATTATGGGAAGAAATATAAAGAGCCCATATACACTTCATGAAGAGGACCACAAACTTGTCGTAGCACTTGGAGTCTTGCATGCCACAATGACTTGGAGAGCTATGTTGGCTGGAGTCAGGGCCTTGTGCTTTGATTCCTGGTAAGGTCACCAATGCCAATCAGGTCAAAGGGTAAAGGCCAGAATAACAGTGGTCCACCATTCTTCCAGGTTCGGGGGTTAGGCTAAGGGCTAACAACCCTGACTGGTCAAAAAAACTTATTACGGAAACATCAATGAAGAATCCTTCTATATTTGTGTGCAACAGTATTCCTGAGTGTCCAGCTGGGACTAGCTAAGGACAGGCAGAAATGGGGGACCTTCATCGCTGCTGGAAGTGCCAGTATGTAATGGGCAGTAAGTAAGTAATACACCTCATGAAATTAGTTTCTAAATCATTTGGGGAAATGAGGCTCCAGGAGGTAGAGATATGCAAATCATCAAAAGTAGAGACAAAGATAATTAAAATCTGAAAAGGAAAGCACTGGATTTTGTTTCAATCAGCAATGTTAATCTTTTAGAGCTTTGGTTAAACATGCACTGGTATATCTGAAATATTCTGTTCTACATGTTATAAAGAGGAGTTATAGCACTAGAGAGCAAGCACCAAATAAATTTATTGAAACAATATTAGAATTGAGTATGTATGTTTGTCAGGATAGACAGAACAGGGTGGATTTTTTTTTCTAAAATAGAGAGAAACATGAGAAAACAAGAAATAAAAGCAGCCACAGTGTTATTTGGTCCCCCGTGCCTGCTCTGCCATTCAATAGCGTCATCTCTGGTCATTTACGTCAACAGCATGTTTCTGCAGTAACCACAAAACCCTTGACATCAGAGATTCTGTTGATGCTGGAAATCTGGAGCAACATGCACAAAATGCTGGAGGAACTCAGCAAGTCAGGCAGTATCAACGGAGAGAAATAAACAGTCAACATTTCAGGCTGAGACCTTTCATCAGTCACGCATTTTATATGTGTTTCGCAAAACCTTCGATGCCCTTACTCATTCTTTTAAAAAAGCCAATTTGATCTCAGTCTTGAGTAAGCTCTGCAACTGAGCCTCCTCATTGGCCTTGGGCAAAAAATTCTGAATATTTGCTACCCTCGCATAAAACTTCTGACTGAAAAATATTCAATTTATTCTTTTTCTTTGTTTTCAAGTTGACACCAACGTACTACCTCCAGTCTTATGTGATGTAATTTGGTCTCATAACCTCTAGCAAGGTACCTTAATCATGGTCTTTAAGAAGTCCAAATGCGTCACTTCCACAGGATCCTTCTTGTCTAAGCTACAGCTTACAACTTGTCCAACTTGAAGCCTTTATAGAGGACTTCTAGATTGCAAAAGAATTGCACAGCAGATGATTAGAAAATATTTCATTTACAGTATACTTGAGGCAAGAACCAGGTGCAATCAGCTTAAGCCAGTCACTAATAAAGGAAGCATAGTGGTAGAGCAGGCAGTCCTGGTGCTACAAAGCTCCGGCTACCTGGCTTCAATCCTGGTGCTGTCTGTGTGGGGTCTCAACGTTCTCCCTGTGACCTAGGTGCTTCAGTTTCTTCCCATATCTTAAAGCCGTATATAATTTGCTACTGTAAACTGCCCTTAGTGTAACTGGCTAGCT
Source organism: Hemitrygon akajei (assembly GCF_048418815.1). Lineage (NCBI taxonomy): Eukaryota > Metazoa > Chordata > Chondrichthyes > Myliobatiformes > Dasyatidae > Hemitrygon > Hemitrygon akajei. The sequence goes on from NC_133125.1 coordinate 127,289,013, forward strand.
GACATGCAAATCAAGGAGGAGTTAATGGGCACATGAGCAAGAATGGGAAATAAGTAGGGGATTGGGATGGATGAGAGCCTTCATGGACTCTGTAGGCACTATGTTTCATATAGAAACACAAAGAATGAAAACATGAAATACAAACGTTACAATGTCTTAATCCAGAGACAGCTAGAGTATGAAACTTGCCTTGTCGCTGCCTTGCTACTGCTTGTGTGTGGGAGGGAGGAGCTAGGGGCGGGGCTTTGGGGTTCTAATGTTTTAACTGTCATTCATTCTTTGGGGCACACCTCTGCTATTGTGGATGTTTGCGAAGAAAAAGAATTTCAGGATGTAAATTGTACATTAAATGCACCTATTGACACCTGTTGAATGCTATTTGTAGATAGCAATGTACAAATACATTAAAAGCAAAAGAAAAAGGCAAAAAAAATGTCAATAAGTAGGAGATAACTTATGTGATCCCTTCACTCCAGCATGAACACTGAACAGTTTTGTTCTTCATACATTTTGATTTTAATACCTTTGGAGCAATTATTTTTAATAGTGGATACTGATTAATTGACCATTGGTTAATTGGAGCAGCTGCTTATGTGGGACAACTCTTAAAGAACAAAAACTAATCAAGAAAATTGCCAGGATTCTCTTTGTTTATTTGGAACACTATGCCACTTAATTGGGAGTGGAAACTGTTGCTGAACGGGTTTGAACTAGTGTTAGCGTGGCCATTAGGCACTAGCGAATGGTTTTTAAATAGCATCAGTTACATGTGTTTGTGTTCAAAAGGCAATAATTTTTGCTACTGTCAGTCGGCAAGAAATAAGCAATAAGACAATTCTGAACCGTTTCATTCCTGTGGTTTCAAATATTCAGGCTTGGAATCGCCAGAAGGAGCTTGGAGTGCAAGGAAACAATTTCACAACTTCATCATGTTAGGAACTATGAAGAACTTGAAGGTATCAACAATCATCTTGAATGTTACAGTGAAAATGAAGATTGGAAGGATGTAATCATCTAAAGCATTGCATGAAGGCAGTCCATTATCTGCATTAGGTGCCTGCACTGATTTTCTTCCTTACATACACTGGATGAATTCCTTTGTCAATAACTATTGGGAACTAATACGCAGTATTATAGTACTGTAGAACTATTGGTAGAGTTCTAATTTGTTCTGTATTTAATTTAAACAGATAATCTGCTACTCATTTTGTCTTTGTTTATACCTTTTTAATTATTTCCATGAAACTTCATCTAATTGTGGTAGCCGCTTAATTGGGCCAAAATGTACTGGACCCGATGATGCGTCCCAATGAACTGGGATCCATTGTGCTATAATCTTTTGTCCTCTATTTACCTCAGTGAATTCACTGCCCACACACTTTGAACACACGATGTAACTAGGTATTCCTTGTTGGGAATTCACATCAATTATTACATTTATTCAAGATGTACAAAAAAGCTGGATGAACTCAGCAGGTTGGGCAGCATCCGTTGAAAGGAGCAGTCAACGTTTCGGGTCGAGACCCTTTGTCAGGACTAAAGAAGGAGGGGGCAGGGGCCCGATAAAGAAGGTGGGGGGAGGGTGGAAAACCAATCAGATGAAAAATCAAGGGGTGGGGGAGGGGAAGCAGGGAGGGGATAGGCAGGAGAGGTGAAGAAGGAATCTAAGGGGAAAGCACTATGGGTAGTAGAAGAAGGCAGAGTCATGAGACGTGATAGGCAGCTAGAAGAGAAGACAGAGTGAAGGTGGGATGGGGGAAGGGAGGGAATTACCAGAAGTTGGAGAATTCGATGTTCATACCAAGGGGCTGGAGAATACCCAGACAGTATATGAGATGTTGTTCCTCCAACCGAAGTTTGGCCTCATCATGGCAGTAGAGGAGGCCATGTATGGACATATCTGAATGGGAACGTGAAGGAGAGTTGAAGTGGGTGGCAACCGGGAGATCCTGTCTATTGTGACAGACTGAGCGGAGGTGCTTGATGAAGCGGTCCCCCAATCTGCGTCGGGTCTCGCCGATGTAGAGAAGGCCACACCGGGAGCACCGGATGCAATAGATTACCCCAACAGACTCACAAGTGAAGTGTTGCCTCACCTGGAAGGACTGTTTGGGGCCCTGAATGGTGGTAAGAGAGGAGGTGTAGCACTTAAGCTTGCAGGGATAAGTGCCAGGTGGGAGATCTGTGGGGAGGGACGTGTGGACCAGGCAGTCGCAGTGGGAATGATCCCTGCAAAAAACAGAGAGGGGTAGAGAGGGAAAGATGTGCTTAGTGGTGGGGTCCTGTTGAAGGTGGGGGAAGTTGCGGAGGATAATATGCTGGATCCGGAGGCTGGTAGGGTGATGGGTGAGGACAAAGGGGGCACAGTCCCTGTTGTGGTGACGGGAGGATGGGATGAGGGCCGAAGTGTGGGAAATGGAGGAGATGCGGGTGAGGGCAGCATTGATGACGGCAGAAGGGAAACGATGATTCTTAAAGAAAGAGGACATTTGGGATGTCCTGGAACGGAAAGCCTCATCCTTGGAGCAGATGCGGCGGAGACGGAGGAACTGGGAATAGGGAATAGAATTTTTGCATTTGGCAGGGTGGGAAGAGGTATAATCAAGGTAGTTATGGTAGATTGTGATTACATTTATTCAACCTGACTTTTAAAATATAAAATTTAGCAGCTGTTAGAATTCATACCAATGATACTATTTGCTGCTATATAACTGAGTTTTATGCTCCCGTATCAAAGTTCACTGTCAAAATTCTGGTTAAAGTAACCATCTAGCAGACTAATGCCAGTTGCACAATCAATGCAAAGATGAAGACAATTCATAAATATGCAAATATTAAGGCAAGGTGGGATATTGTTTTATAATACCAGTTTTCACCAAAAGGTCAAGTTATTCAAGTTGCAATCATCTGTAAATGTGCTTTCCTCAGTGGCTATTGGCACCTGAAAAAACTTGGTCCTGGATTTTGTTTGAGCTGGTTCAAAACATTGCAGATACAAAGTATCGTAATTACAGAAGGTTACCTCCATAACTAGTGATGATAGTTCTAATAACTCATCTAATTGCTGAAATTATAGGACTATCAACAATTATATTTAAACAGTTCCAAATGAATGTAAAGCGTAACTATCCTCTCAACACGTAATAAACATTCAACTCTATTGAGGAATGGCATTATAAAACCTATAAGTATTACATAAGGCAGAATTTGGTCAACAGCCAACTAGCTCAGCAGGACTCCACCAATCTTCCACAGTCAGCCAGAGTTAGAATTCTTTTTGAAAATCACTTCTATCTCAATAAGTGAGATCAAAAACACGAGGAAGTCTGCAGATGCTGGAAATGCAGAGCAACACACAGAGAAAATGCTGGAGGAACTCAGTATGTCAGAGAGATTCTATGGAAATGAATAGATAGTTGATGTATCGGGCCAAGACCTTTCTTCAGTCTGTATTTAATCCATTGAAGCAGTTAACATTGTTTATCAGAATGTAATAAAATAACATGGGTATCCTAAGTCTGCTTACTGAAGACTGGTGAAAAGCCTTCAATAGTGTTCAGTAGCCACAATGTGAAATTTTCTTAAAAAATTAACTAGTAGTTACTATTGGTAGGAAAACTAATAGCAGTCCTTGGAAGACTAGTTCTTACCACCAGTACGAGAGTATCACAGGCTGCAGTAGACAGGGCCAAAAGCACAGAATGTTTGATCAAATCCTTTTACATATAATGTGGTCCCTCAGGATTTGGGATGACTCAACATGCTGATTTGAACAGTGCTGATGAGGCTAAAAGGCAGTCTGAAGATGGTACTACGGATGGGGCAAGAAGTGTGTCTATAACATGATAGTCCATCTTTTCTGCCTCTTATATGTCTCTGAGACCTGGGCTACTTGATGCTTGCATCTTATGGCACAAAAAATGCATCTCTATAGAGACTTCCAAGTGCACAAGAAGGATAAGTGATCAAGAATCGGCATCCTCTCCAAAGCCAAATCTCCAGGATTGTGGTCATAATTACAATCAGTCAGCATAGGAATACAACCATTTGTATTCCTGATACCAGACTCCCAAAACAAGCACTCTGTTCTTAGCTTGGTCCTGGAAAGACATTACTAATTGGACAGAAAAAGGGGTTCAAGAACAACACATACAAATGCTGGAGGAACTCAGCAGCTGAGACAGCATCTATAGAAAGGAATAAAGAGTCAACATTTTGGGCCAAGAGACTTCATCAGGAAACTGGGTCCTTTCCATAGATGCTGCCTGACTTGCTGAGTTCCTCCAATATTCTGTGTGTGCTGCGCTGGATTTCCAGTATCTGCAGAATCTCTTGTGTTTAGGAAGTGGTTCAAGGATGATGTCAAAGCCCATTTGAAAGGATGCAACATCCCTACTGAATCTTAGGAATTACTAGCCCATGATTGCTCAAAATGAAGAAGGAGCCTTTGGGATGGCACTGATGATCAAACCCATTCTTCCAAGACAGAAATTTGAACTTAATAGTGGAAGGGCCCATCACCTCGCAAGCTACCCACACACTCACTTTCAAGCACCTTAATATCTGACCTGCAGTCCTAAGATGGACATTCACTCACCTAACATTTAACTGTTCATTTCTGCATCACTTTTCAGAAAACTGATTGAGCTCCTTTGGTATTGCACACAGGAAAACACTTAGAAAGTCAATAAATGTCATTATAAGGAAAATAGTTCTTGCTAAGTACCTCTCCTCCCCAGGTTACAAATGCCCGACTTACTGTACGTACACTCTCAATTCTTTAATCCCACCCATAATAAATAAAATGATACATAATGATTATTTTTACAGCAAATGAAGCAGAAGATCATTGTTTTACAACCCTGGAGCAGTGGATGTTTTCAGTTTATACTGACACATGAAATAGCAGCAGAATTAGGCCACACAACCCATTGATTCTTTTCTGCCATTCCACCATGGATGACTTATTATCCCTCTCAACCCCATTCTCCACCTTTTCCCTGTAACCTTTGATGCCCTGATTAATCAAGAACCTATCAATTTTTGCTTTAAATATACTCAATGACATGAACTCCACTGCTGCCTGTGGCAATGAATTCCACAGATTCACTAACCTCAGTCTAAAGAAATTCCTCCTCATCTCTGTTCTAAATGGACACCCCTCTCTTCTTTGTTGGTGTCCTCTGGTCCTAGACTCACCCACTATAGGAAACAACCTCTCCTCATCCACTCTGTTTAGGCCATTTAATATTCGATAGGTTTCAATGAGATCCTCCTTCATGCTACTAAACTCCAGTGAGTACAGGCTAGAGCCATCAAATGGTTCTCATACATTAACCCTTTCATTCCGGGAACTATTCTCATGAATCTTGTTGAACCCTCTCCAACGCCAGCACATCTTTTCTTAGATAAGGGGCCTAAAACTGCTCATAGTAGTCCACGTAGTCTGACTAATGCCTTAAAAAGCCTCAGCATTACATCCTTGCTCTTATATTCTAGTCATCTGGAAATCAATGCTACGTTGCATTTGCTTACCATAGCACTAACTCCATCTGCAAGTTCATCTTTAGGAAATCTCGCACAAGAACTCCCAAGTCCCTTTGCGCCTCTGATTTTTAAAATTTTCTCCCTGCTTAGAAAATAGTTTACACCTTTATTCCTTCCACCAAAGTGCATGGCCATACACTTCCCTACATTCCATCTGCCACTTCTCTACGAATTCTCCTCATCTGACTAGGTCCTTCTGCAGACTTCCTGCTTCACGAACACAACCTGTCCCTCCACCTATATTTGTATTGCCTGCAAGCTTAGCCACAAAGCCATTAATACCATCATCCAAATTGTTGATGTATAACTTGAAAAGAATCTGTCCCAACATTGACTCCTGTAGAACACCACTAGTCAGTGGCAACCAACCAGAAATGGCCCTTCTTATTCCCATTCTTTGCCTCCTGCCAGTCAGCCAATCTTCTATACATGCTAATATCTTTCCTGCAAAAACATAGATTCTTACCTTGTTAAGCAGCCCCATGTGTGACACCTTGTTAAAGGGCTTCTGAAAATCCAAAAAACATTCACTGACTGTCCTTTGTCTATCCCGTGATTTCCTCAAGGAATTCCAAAAGAATTTTTCAGACAAAATTTCCTCTTAAGGAAACAATACTGACTTTGGCCTATTTCATCATGTTGCTCCAAGAATCTCGAAAGCTCTTTTTTAATAATTGACTCTAACATCTTCCCAAACACTGAAGTAAAGCTAACTAGCCTATAATTTCTTTTCTTCGACCTCCCTTGCTTCTTAAAGAGTGAATGACATTTTGTATTTTCCAGTCCTCCAGAACCATTCCAGAATCTAGTGACTCTTGAAAGATCATTACTAATGTCTCTATAATCTCTTCAGCTACCACTTTCAGACCATTGGGTGTAGTTCACCTAGTCTGATTTACCATTACTAATGACTCCATAATCTCGTCAGCTACCTCTTTCAGACTATTGGGTGTAGTTCACCTAGTCTGATTTACCATTACTAATGACTCCATAATCTCATCAGCTACCTCTTTCAGACCATTGGGTGTAGTTCACCTAGTTTGACTTATCTACCTTCAGACCTTTCAGCTTCCCAAGCACCTTCATCTTTGTAAAAGCAACTACACTCACTTCTGCCCCGTGACACTTTCCAACTTCTGGCCTACTATTAGTATCTTCCACAGTGAAGACAGACACAGAATACTTAACAAGTTCATCTGCCATTTCTTTGTCCCCCATTTCTACCTCTGTAGAATCATTTTCCAGCAGTCTGATATCCACTCTTATTTCTTTTTTACTTTCTATTTAACTGAAAAAAATTGGTATTCCCTTTTACATTATTGGCTTGCCTCACTTCACATTTCATCTTTTCTCTCCTTATAGCTTTTTTTTAGTTTATTTTTAGAAGCTTCCCAATCCTTTAACTTTCCATTAATTTTTGTGATATTACATGCCCTCTCTTTTGCTTTAATGCTGCCTTTGACTTTTCCTATCAGGCATGGTTGCCTCATCCCACCTTCAGAATACTTCTTCATCTTTGGCATGTATCTAACTTGCACTTTCCAACTTGACCTGAGAAACTCCAGTCATTGCAGATCTGTGTCATCCTATTAGTGTCCCCTTCGAATAAACATGGGCCAGCTCCTCTCTCATACCTCTGTAATTCCCTTTACTCCACTGTAACACTGATACATCTGGCTTTATCATCGCCATCTTAAACAGCAGGGTGAATTCTATCATATTGTGATACTGTCTCCTAAGGGTTCTTTTACCTTAAGCTCCCTGATCAAATCTAGTTCATGACACAACACCTTATCTAGAATTGCCTTTCCCCTAGGGGCCTCAACGACAAGTTGCTCTAAAAAGCCATCCTGGTCCAACAAATTCCATTTCTTGGGATCCAGGAAACTTGATTTTCCCAATCTACCTGCATATCGAAATCCCCCATGACTATCATAACATTACCTCTTTACATGCCTTTTCCATCTCCTATTGTAACTTGTATTCTACATCTTGATTACTTTTTGGAGGCCTATATATACTGTAACTCCAATCAGATTCCTTTTATACTTGCAGTTTCTTAGCTCTACCAACAAGAATTCTGTATCTTCTGATTCCAATGTCACCTCTTTTTAAGGATTTGATGGTATTTTTTTTTTACCAACAGAGCCACCCTACCATCTCTGACTATCTGCCTGTCCTTACAATACAATGAGTATTCTTGGATGTTAATCTCCCAATGATGTTGGATGATACATACAGTCATAGAGTCCTGTACAAGGAAGCAGGCCATTCAGCCCAACTCATCCATGCTGACTGTATTGCCCAGTTTATGAATCCTAACTGCCTGCCTTTGGCCCATAGCCCACTATGCATACCAATTCTCCTCAAACTCCTAATGAAACATTGACACTGTAGTGCCTTTTTTGTAATTGCATCAGTATGCTGGGCCAGGATAGATCTTTAGAGATGTTGCCACTCAGGAACTTAAAACTGCTCAGCTTTTCCACTTCTGATCCCTCCAGGAGGACTGGTGTGTGTTCTATAAGACAATAAGTTACAAGAGCAGAATTCGGCCATTTGGCCCATCATTTCATCATGAATGATTCATTTTCCCTCTCGGCCCCAAACTCCTGACTTCTCCCCATATCGCTTCATGCCCTTTTCAATCAAAAATCTATCAACCTCTGCCTTCAATATATGTGAAGTCTTGACCTCCACAGCCACCTGTGACAACAAATTCCATAGACTCAGCACTCTCTGGCTAAAGAAATTCCTCTTCATCTCTGTTCTAAAAGGATGCCCTATTATGAAGCTGTGTCCTTTGGTCTTAGAGTATTCCACATTTACCCTATCGAAGCCTTTCAACATTCAATATGTTTCAATTACATCACTCCTCGTTCTTCTGCATCCCAATGAATATAGGTCCAGAGTCAACAAACGCTCTTCATATGACAAGCCGTTCAATCCTGGAATAGTTTTCGTGAACCGCCTTTGAACTCTCTCCGGTGTCAGCACATCCTTTCTAAGATAAATGACCTAAAACTGCTCACAATACCCCGTGAGGCCTCACCAGTGCCTTATAATGTTTTACATTGCATTTGCTTTCCTCACCACAGACTCACCCTGCAAATTAATCTTTAGGAAATCTTGCACAAGGACTCCCATAATCCCTTTGTACCTTCGATTTTTAAATTTTCTTTCTGTTTAGAAAATAGTTTACCCTTTTATTTCTTCTATTAAAGTGCATAACCATACACTTCCTGACACAGTATTCCATCTGCCACTTTTTTTCCCATTCTCCTAATCCTTCTATAGCCTCCCTACTTCATCAAAACCACCTGCCCCTCCACTTATATTCATATCTTCCACAAACTTTGTGAAAAAACCATCAATTCCATTATCCAGGCCCGATATATACCATAAAAAGGAGAGGTCCCAACACGGATGCCTGTGGAAGACCACTGGTCAGTAGCAGCCAACCAGAAAAGACTCCCTTTATTCCCAATCTTTGGCTCCTGCCAATCAGACACTGGGTTATCTATTCTTGAATATTCCATATAATACCATGAGCTTTTAACTCGTTAAGAAGCCTCAGGTGTGGTATCTTGTCAAAGGCTTTCCTAAATTCCAGGTACACAACATCCACTCATTCTCCTTTGTCTATCCTGCTCGCTATTTCTTCAAAGAATTCTAACAATTTGTCAGGCAAGGTTTTTCATTGAGGAAACCATGCTGACCATGGGCTATTTTATCATGTGTCTCCAAGTACCCCGAAACTGCATCCTTAGCAATCCAGCATCTTCCCAAGCACTGAGGTCGGACTAACTGGCCTAAAATTTCTTTTCTTCTGTCTCTCTCCCTTCTTGAAAAGCGGAGAGGGAATTGCAATTCTCCAGTCTTCTGGAACCATTCCAGAATCTAGTGATTCTTGAATGATCATTACTAGTGCCTCCTCAATTTCAACCACCTTTTTAAGAATCCTGGGTTGTACACCATCTGGTCCAGGTGATTTATCTGCCTTCATGCCTTAAAGTTTCCCAAGAACCTTCTCTCTAGTAGTGGCAACCTCACACACTTCAGACCCGTGACACTCTCAAACCTTTAGCATGCTGCTAGTGTCTTCCATGGTGAAGACTGATGTAAAATACTTATTCAGTTCATCCACCATTTCCTTGGCCCACATTACTACCTCTCCAGCATCATTTCCTACTGTCCAACATCCACTCTCGCCTCTCTTTTATACCTTATGTACCTGAAGAAACCTTTGGTATACTCTGTAATATTATTGGCTAGCTCGTTTTTATATTCCATCTTTTCCTTCTCAATGACTTCTTAGTTGTCTTCTGTTGGCTTTTAAAAGCTTCTCAATCCACTAAGTTCCCACTCAGTTTTTGCTCTTCTATATGCCCTCTCTTTGGCTTTGATGGTGCCTTTGAATTCTCTTGTTAGCCACAGTTGTGTACAGTTCAGCATTCAACACCGTAATTCCCTCCAGGCTTGACAAGTAGCTCAGAGACCTTGGCCTTCGCCCTGCTGTGTGTAGCTGGATCTTGGACTTAACTGTCAGATCGCTGGCAGGTGATAAGAGTGGGCTCCCTCAACTCTGACCCTCAACATAGGTGCCCCTCAGGACTGTGTCCTAGGCCCCCTCCTTTACTCTCTGTATACCCATGACTGGGATTCCCTTTCATCACTGTACAGTACAAACAATTTTAACTTCCCCATTTTGCTCAGTGTTGAATTTCTAGTAAGAGCTGTCTTGATATTAAATGCAAGGATCTATAGCATGCCAGGGTCTTGTGGGACCTGGTGATATTTTATGGGAGGACAACATATGCCTGCTCATAAAACAGTTGAAAGAAACTTTCAGTCACCTATCCATGATTACGCAGTTGTCAATTCTCTCAAAAGTGATAGTTTCCACATCATCCCGTCATTCAGAAACATTCAAAACAAATAGAACATAAATGTAAAAAGTAACTATGTTTAAGAAATTTTTCAAAATAATAAAAATAACTAAATGTATTTTCAAATAATTGAAATAGTTAACTTATGTCAATTAAGACAAAAATGTAAATTAGCTAAAGCTTACCTTATGCCAGGTGCTAATGGATATCTTTCTCAGATCCCCACCATCACAGAGTAGCACACAGAAAATGCGGGAGGAACACAGCAGATCAGGCAGCATCAACGGGAAGGAATAAACAGTCAATGTTTCAGGCTGAATCACTTCATCAGGACTGGGAAGAAAGGGGGAAGAAGCCAGAATAAGGTGGGAGGGGAGGATAAAAAGTTTATGTGCTTGGGGGAGGGGGGATAAAGTGAGAAGTTGGGAAGAGATAGATGGAAAATGAAAAAGGCCTGAAGAAGAAGAAATTTGATAGGACAGGAGAGTGGACCAAAGAAGAAAGGGAAGGCAGAGAGGCACTGAGGGAGGTGATAGGCAGGTGAGAAGAAGAGAAGAGGTAAAAGGGGAGTCATAGTGCGGAATGAAAGAAGCGGAAAGGGGAAAGGGGAAAAGTTACCAGAAGTTAGAGAAATTTTCAGGCTTGGTCAAGGTGGCACCTCTGTTGAGGTCTTCCAGATGAACCCCAAAACTGAGTATTTCACTTCTTTAATGTTTGTTTTTATCTTAAATGTGCTTCTGAACTGTTAGCACCTGTGATTTACAGTTTGGAAATTGACTGAGTGATCCAGTGCTTTGCTGTCTCTGAGGAGATTCCAGGAAATGAGTGCAGGCTTGAGCTCAAACCCTCAAGGCATTGAGGCGAAGAAATTTCGAGACAGGGCTCAAGCCGATGTTCGACTCTATTTTGCTGTTTACAATGTTGATTATTCGCCATTTAAAGTGTCGAGGAAGATTGAAACATCCAGGCGAATGCAGAAGGTGAGACATGATTCAGCAACCACTACCTGCTTTTTGATCACTGATGCTAGAGAAGGGAATCCGTGAGTAGCCTATCACAAAGTGGTGGCTCATTGTGGCCCAAGTTAGGCCTCTGTATTCAAGTGGTGTCTGTCTCTTTTGATGATGAGGGAGGATATTAACTAGGTTCTGCGTTTATGGATTTGGACTATGGTCTATGGGCTTTTTCAGTCTTAAAGTTTTTATATTCAGTGTTTTCACTCATTCTTTCTTGCTTTCTTATGGAGAGGGGTTTTGGGGGTTGATATTCTTGTTGCAGTTTTGTGGGGGGAGGGGTATTTAGGGTCGATTTTCTTGCTGCATTTTGAGCAAGGGGAGGGGGTTTTGGGGTGGGTTGATGATTGTGTTGCATCTTTCTCTTGTGTGGAGGCGGATTTGCTGCTTCCCTTTGAACTGATTTCCATGGTTTTCTTTGTTTCGTGGCTATTTGTAGAAGACAAATCTCAGAGTTGTATATGGCATACATTTCTGATAATAAATGAATCTTTGAACCTTTGAAATTGATCACTGAGAAATCGACCACTATCACAGACACGTCTTCAGTTAAACCTCAGAAAACAGCAGAGAATGCCTCTTACAGAATGTACACCTCCATAATCATAGCACTGAGGACTTGCACTTCATAACTAGTCATGCCTCTACCCAAGCCCTTTCAGCAGTTTCATCTACCTAACAATATGGAAGCTTGCTTGGCTGTGTCCTGACTACGAATAGCAGAGCAAATCCAATCATGTGAGTTATTGCCTAGTCACTACTCAATTACTGGCAAAGTGATGAAAGGTGTCGCCAACAGTGTTTGCCAGTGACATTACCAATTCGCAGTTTGGGTTTTTCCAAAACAACTCAAACCAATTCCCCAACAAAACCTTGGACCAAAGAGCTGAATTCCTGAGGTGAGACGAGAGTGATATAAGGGAGGCCTGCTAAACCTGAAGTCAACAAATGGACACTACTTTAATGGCCAGAGGCCATCACCAAGCAAAGAAAATTGTGTCGGATGTAAGTAACCTCAGCCCCAGAACATCATGACTGGAGATCCTCAGAACAGTGTCCAAAGGCTCAAACACTCCTTCCTCCTCAGTCTTCCTTCCATTATAAAGCCAGAGGTGGAGATGCTTGCTGCTGACTGCACAACATTCAATTCCATTTACAACTCCTCCAAGAATGCTGTACCTCATGGCTTGTATATGGCTGATAAGTGGCAACAAACACATATTCAAATGAGAGTGTCAGACAATGACCATTTCCAACAAATGCAAGCCTAAATACTGCCCATAAATGAGATCCAGCATCAGTAATCTGGGAATCACTGAAGACCAGATGTTAGCTAGACCATCCACATAAGTACCATCAATATGACAGCAGGTCAAAAGTTGTATCATGCAAAGTCTGGTTTATGTCCTGGCTCTCTAAATCATTTCCACTATTTGCAAGGCAGAGATCAGGAGTATAATGGAATAGAAAGCAACACACACAAAATGCTGGAGGAAATCAGCTGATCTTTTGGGTCTAGAGCCTTCTTCAGGACTGAGAGGGAAGTGGGGAGATGTCTATATTAAATGGTGATGGGAGGGGAAGAGGCTAGGTAGAAGGTGATAGGTGAAGCCAGGTAGGTGGGAAAGGTTAAGGACTGGAGAAGAAGGAATCTGATAGGAGAGGAGAGTGGACAATAGGAGAAAGGAACCTAGGGGGAAGTAATAGACAGGTGAGAAGAAGTAAATGGTCAGAGTGGGGTATAAAGAATAGGGGAAGGAAAATATTGTTCACTAAAAGGAGAAATTGATATTCATACTAAAAGGTTGGAGAGTATCCAGATGGAATACAAGATGTTGTTCATTGACCCAAAGGGCGGCTTCACCTTGGCATATCCAATTGCCTAGATGAGAGTGGCTCCAATAATATTCAGTAAACTCAAAACCATCCAATGATTCAGAATAAAGCAGCTTACTTGATTGGTACAAAATCTACTGCGTTAGACGTTCAATCCCTTCACTGCCAGTATAGAGGCTACAGGTAGAACACAATATACTGCAGATAAATGTCTGTGGATTCTTTTTGGGAATCTCTGAGACCTATGGCCTCTATCAATGAGAAGGACAAGATCTTCTGATGCATGGGAGTACCACCTACAGGTTCTCCTGCAAGTTGCACACCATCCTGGTTTGGAAATAAACTAGTCTTTTGTTGTTGTATGGTATAAATCCTAGAACTCCCTATGTGGGAACACAGTGGAAATAGCTTCACTGAAAGGACTACAGAAGTTCCAGCAAAGAGCTCACCCAGCTCTTTCTCAAGAGTAATTAAGTAGGGGCAATGCTGCAACTTGCTGCTTCACTATTGGGTTCCAGCCACAGAGCATACTCCAGCAATCACTGGCCAAAAACAACCTGCTAAGGAGGACTTCTACGAATGTAGAGGTATTACATGTGTAGAATGCCTGTAGTTCCATTTTCTGTTGTAGGGAGTCTGCTTATCCCAATTATTGTTAATGTTCCATTTTGTACTAACATCCTTCTGCCAGAGGCAGTGCTGTGATGCTTGAACTAGTAGCAAATACAAAAGTGTGGCAAGTTGGCACATCATTAATGTCCCATATGTACAAATAATGAAAACATATAGTCATACTTCTTTTAAGATATAATCTGCTGTTATGCTTTGATTGGCAATTTTTCTTCTTTATCTCTTCCTGACTACTAATTTCAAGATGAATATATATCCTTATGACCCATGTGTTTATATTTTAACATTTTTGTAATTATCAATGTTAAGGTTTTTTTGGATTCAATTTCTCCAGTCTGCAGTCAGCTTATTTTTTTTTCTTCCTGTCACCCCTTCACAGCTTTCTTCTTCCTCTTCAGGGCACTGTTGTCCTCTATTCATAATGCTTCATACAAGAAAGTAAGTTGGCTATGTTACGTGTTTTATAGAGTTGACATTAATGTGTAGAAGTCAATGAATGTTAATGATTTCCATCTCGCATCCCACTGTTTTTGTCCCTACTAAGGAAAATGAGTCGGCTGTGCAACTAATGAGTTTTTCAGTTTGATCTGAAGAACATTCAAAATAGGGCGAAGTCATCCAGCCCCTTGAGCTTGCTTATGAGATTATAGCTTATCCTGTATCTCTGCTTTCCTGTCCAATTTCTGTATTCTCTGATTTCCCTAGGATCCAAATATTTATCAGTACCAGTTTTTAAAGTCTCCGTTTTCTGGGGTAGAGAGGCATTTTGTATTAGCTTTTGGTTGAACGTTACATATCATTTTGTAATTATGTCCTTTCGCCAAGTGGTACTTGAATCAGTAACAAGTCCGAATAGCGGACACAAGAGATTCTGGAAATCTTGACCAACGAGATTTACAGTTTTCAGATTTATAAACCCCTCACTTGAGCAACATACACAAAATGCTGGAGGAACTCAGCAGCATAGAGACATAGAAAACTACAGCACAGAAACAGGCTCATTAGTCCATCTGGTCCGTGCTGAACTATTAATCTGCCCAGTCCCATTGACCTACGCCCAGACTGTAACCCTCCATACCACTCACATCCACGATGGGTTGAAATTGAACCCACATCCACCATTTCTGCTGGCAGCTCGTTCTACACTCTTACCACCCTCTAGTAAAGAAATTCCTTCTTATGTTCCCTTAAATATTTCACCTTTCACTCTTAACCCATAACCTTTAGTTCTAGTCTCACCCAAACTCAGCCTGCTTTCATTTACCCAATTTATGGAATTCTGGAGGAAACTGAAGGACCCAGGGGAAACATGCACTGTCACAAGCAAAACATGGCAACTCAACACACACACACACACACACACTCACTCAGCACCCAAAGTCAAATGGTTCGAATTAATATCAGAAAATGTATACAGTATACAACCTGACATTCTTATTCTTCACAAACATCCATAAAACAGAAAAAAAAACAAAGAATGAATGACAGAAGCATTAGAACTCCAAAGCCTCCCCTCCCCACATGCACAAACAGCAGCAAAAGCATCAACTCTCCCCCCCCCCACGTGCTCCAGCAAAAACACCTCTCACCATGCGAGCAGTAGCAAAGCCCCCAAAGAATTGATTCCTCCAACTGTAATATTGCCTGATGAGCTGAATCAATCCCAGGAGTGGCACGGCCGGTACAGTCACTGTCTCATGGCTCCAGATACCCAGGTTCAATCCTGACCTCCAGTGCTCTCAGTGTGGAGATTGCATGTTTCCCTTCGGCCTGTGCAGTTCGCTTTGTTACTCCAGTTTCATGTCACGTCCCAAACGTGTGAATCCATAGATTAATTGGCCTCAATAAAATGCCCCGGTATATAAGTGAGTGGGAAGGGAAGGAGACATGGGGAGAAAAAGTTATGGGGGAAAAAAATCAATGGGACAGTGGTTTTGCTCTGTCAGCTAGTATAGTCTCAATAGATTAAATGCCCATCTTCTATGTCATAAAGAAATTCTGTTTCCATATTAAGTTATGAGGCTGGATGGGATTACAATCAGAGGTCATGGGTTAAGGGTGAAAGGTAAAAAGTTTAAGGGGAACATGAGGGGAAGTTTCTTCACTGAGAGGATCACGAGAGTATGCAACGAGCTCCCGGCACAAGTGGTGCATGCCAGCTCGATTTCAACATTTAAGAGAAGTTTGGATAGACACATGGGTTTGGAGGGTTATGGACCTGGTGCAGGTCGATGGGAGTAAAAGGTTTAAATAGTTTGGAATGGACTAGATGGATCGAAGGGCCTGTTTCTGTACTGTACTTTTCTCTGACTCTGACTATGGCAAGTTGCAAACTGATTGTGGTTATGATCTATAAAGCTACTGATTGTTTCTCTTTGTCTATTGTATTTTCCATGATGGGGGGAATCCAGGATTTGTATATAACTTAAAACCACGGATAAAGAAGATGACTGCTATGTCAGCCTTTGCAACAAAGAGGTTGGAGTACCGCTGTGAGATGATCTTTGGTGAGATTTCATTGGAACTACGCACAGTTAGGGTCTGCATGCCACAAAATGGGCACACCTACCTTGCAGATGGCACCGCCTCATCAGAAAACACTGAGTAAAAATGGTTGTACTTGCCACAGCTGAGAAGAGAGAAACATGATCTGTAAAGTTTCTTAAATGTATAAATCACATCAAAATGCAAGAATGTTTCTTCAGGCTGAAGTGTTTGAAACTGAGTGTGTAGTGTCTGGGTAAAGATGGAGAAATGTGAATCTTTATAAACTCCTCACTATATATATACTTATAATAGAAACTGCCTGCACAGAACGCCACAATCTAATTAAGACTTGAGCAACATACACAGACACTGTAGAAACTCAGCAGACCGGGCAGCGTCCATGGAGGAAAACAAAAGGTTTTGAAAAGTCTTGGCCCAAAACATCAACCGTTTATTTCCCTCCATAGATGCTACATGAAAGATATTAATAAGATTGAAAGAGTGCAGAGAAAATTTACAATTACATTGTCAGGATTTGAGGGCCTAATTTATAAATGGCTATTTTAAATAGATAGGACTTTATTTACAAGAACATAGGAGAGTGAGAGGAGATTTAATAGAGGTATACAAAATTATGATGGTTACAATGGTGTGCGGGTTGGCTACCGTTAAACTGTAATGGTAAGTTGGTGGGCAAGTGTGAGAGAGCATAATGTGCAGGGAGTTGGGACTGATGGGATTGCTCTGCTGGGGGTGGTGGGGAACAGCATACTATAGGCTGAACTATGTCATTCTGGATCAAAAGTAAGGCCTACCCTGGAAAGAACAGAGCAAAGGTTTCAGCTCAAAGAACCCTCATCATCATTTAATCCTTTACCCCCGCCCCCCACCTCACAGCAGCATGGTGAATCTGCATCATATCCCCAAAGCTAGTGACCAAAATTGAATTTAGTGTGAGGGTAGGGGTGAGGGGTTCTGTGGAGAATTTAGCACAGCCACTTTATTGCCTCTTAAACCAATGTGGTCATTTCTGAGACCATTTAAGAAAGTTATCTGGGATCTGAGGTCACACATCAAATCGGTTAACAGATATGGACAGCAGATTTCCTTTCTGAGAGGTTATTAAAGTTCAAGGTTCATAAATTTCACAATTTCCAACCCTGAAATTAATTTTCTCGAGGACAATCATAGCAAATACAAGAAAGGCAACAGAATCAATTACTTTTTCCACTGTCGCCATTATAAGCGCCACTTTAAAAAATAAAAATGCTACTTTGATGATGAGCTGCGATTTGAGCTCCTGCCTGGGACCTGTGGATTTGCAGCGATACGCGCATATCATTGTCGAGTGCAGAGATGTTTACTAGTTTTGCAGCAGACCTGAATGTAACACCTTTTCTTTTCATCTCGCAGAAGATCTGTTTTAAAATTTAACCAGCCAACACAGCTCAAAATAACCTGGATCACTTTTGTTTAAAAAGAGTATTTACCGTAAATGACAAAATATGGCGTTAAGAATTTAAAGTGTGAAGATCATATAATCAGAATGTTATTCATCCAAAACTGTAGAAAAATATATTTGAAAGCGGCGCTTGGCAATGTAAATATTATTTTAAGAGAACCCAGTACTCAAAAAACACACAAAATATAACCTCGTTAAAGTGCTCGCTTTTCTTTTTGTATAAAGTCGAATTCAAAACGGCTTCCGAGACGGTTGAATGCTATGCTACTGTTTAATGTAGGGGTTCCCAACCTTTGTTAATGCCATAGACCCATACCATTAACCGAGGGGTTCGTCCACCCGAGTATGGGAATCCCTAGCTTAATGCAAACCCATTTTGATCTCTCGCCTTTTTTTTCCGGTGCTGGTGCAGACAAAGCAGTGACAAATGGACCTCCGCTGTAGGAAGGCGGATTCCGGCGCTTGCGGCTGCGAAGTGCGGCGAGGAGAGGAAGGGGGCGGGGTGAGCGAGAGTGAGTGTGTGTGTGTGTGTGTGTGTGTCGCGCGTTCCCGGTCGGCTCGTTCCAGGTCGCGTGCTCCGGGGCGGAATTCCAAGCACAATGCAGAAGCCGGCGTTTCAGAACGTTCAGAACGTTACCCTCAACCTCACGCTGCCCATCTCGTGCCAGATCTGCCTGGGGAAGGTAATGTACTCGTAACCGGGGAGCGGAGCAGGAGTCCGCAGACCGAGCCTGCAAAGTAACCCCAAAGTCTTGCCTGTCTTTGTGCCTCTTTTGCAAGATAGATCTCCTCTTAATTTTACCAATGTTCATATAGGTACAGATGATTAAAATATCTGTAAGAAGGTTTAACAAAAATGCGACTTGGTATTAGTTTTCCGAAGAGGGAGTGGGTACATTTTTTTTTAAATGCGCCGTAAACTTGCAGTGCAGACGTTGAGCCATTTGAAGTTTTAAATGAAGAGAACTCGTGAATTCTGGGTTAGATTCCACTTCCGTATTGCTATGTTAGACGGCCGAAACGCAGTGTATGCTTGTTGTAGCCCAAAACGTCTGACAAACTGTTTGAATTTGAATTTGTTTTGTTACGAAGATTGAGCACTTTACATGAAGTTATATTATGTGCATTTTGTCCAGAGATTTGAGTGTATTTTTTAAGTGAATTTGCCTAACTTTGCCGAGAACTGTTTTCAAATTCACTTTTTTTTTACAGGTGTGAATGAAAAGTACTGTGGTTAAATGATTTATACACTTCAAACATTTTTAACACCATACTTTGTAATTTGCGGTAAACACTCGTTTTACACAAAGGTTAACAGGCCGTTTGCGTTGTTCAATCCAGAACGTCCCAGCTCGCGACAAATGAAATTCTTTTGAATTGTTTTGGCTGTTATGGCAACGGGTCGATTTGTCTGAGCAGCATTTCCACAAACAATTGATAATGGTAGAGCAAGGCTTTTATCATAAAATCTAGAACATTTTTTTCTTGGGCAAACTTTTTTGTGGTTATACAGGTCTGGCGTCGTGCTTAAAAAGTTAGAGAGGTTAGATTGGGATGTTTTGTACTCGTGTGCCGCCAAAGCCAACGTTGAGTTTTTAAAGTGCATATACCTAATTGGCGAAATATTTACCGAAAAAATATTGACACATCTGGCCAGATAATCTGTTTCAAGTGTTGAGTGAAACAAACAAAAGAATTGACTGGAATCAGTAGAGGTCCCTATTCATTTAATTCGCTACTTCCATTTAACTTGGCTTAAAACCTCAGAAGACGGTTCCACGCTGAAGTAAAGTTCTACTCTTGTTTATATGTTCAAGCCTCTGGAATGACACGGACACGTGACTTTGATAGGGGACTTAACGTGAGCCATTTCAAGTTAAATTTAATAGAAATCGGGTTTAAGTGCTGCCATTTTGTGTGCTTATATTTATTAAATCTCTTCTATTGGGTTAGATACAGGGAACAAAATTAAGAAGTTGCCTATAACTTATGGACTTGTTTAGTAATGTATAGATTATTAGAGTCCTGTGTAATGTTTGGCTCCAGGCTTGTACTCGCTGGAGTTTAGAATAATGAGTGTGTGTGTGTGTGTGTGTGTGTGTGGGGGGGGGGGGGGGAATCTCATTTAATACTCAAAAGGTTTCAAAGGCCTAGACAGACTAAAACGAGGATGGGATGTTTCCTATAGTGGGCCTATGATCGGAGGGCACAGCCTCAGAGTAGAAGACATCCCTTTATCACAGAGGAATTTCAGTAGCCAGAGGGTGATGAATCTTGTGGAATTCATTGCCACAGACTGCTGTGGAGGCCAAGTCATTGGGTGTATTTAAGGCAGATGTTGATGGGTTCTTGATTAGTAAAGTTGTCGAAGGTTATGAGGAGAAGACAGGAGAATGGGGTTAAGAGGAAAAATAAATCAGCCATGATGGAATGGCGAAACCAACTCATAAAGGGCTGTACGCTCTAATGCTGCTCCTAAGTCTGTTTGCCACAGTTGATCAGACTGATCAAATTTACGGGTGTTGTAACCTTATTTATTACCCTTCAGGTCCGTCACCCGGTTATCTGTTCGAACAACCATGTCTTCTGCTTCACGTGCATGGAATCTTGGTTGAAAAACAGTGCCCAGTGTCCAACCTGTAGGACTCCGATTACATCTGAAAATCCTTACAAGGAAGTGTTAGGTAAGTGTTTCAATTTGCATAGTGCATTTTCTTTTCCCAGTTGAATTGTAAAAGGTCTAAATTTTTTTTTAAAAAGCAGCCTCAATCTTTCTTCTCTTTCCCTTGAGAGTGGTGGGTGCCTGGAATCTACTATTGGTGGCACTTGAGGCCAATCTATTATTGTCATTTAGAGACAGAGAGAGACACGTGAATGGAAGAAAAATAGAGGACTGCAGGCCGTGTAGAAGAGCAGGTTTTGATAGTGGGAGTAGGTTAAAAGGTCAGCATAACATTTTGGGCTGAAGGGCCTGTACTCTTCTATGTTCCATGTTAATTACAAGTGAGCAACTTGTGCAACAAAGTACTATGCTGCTTCCTAGGTAACTGCTACCAAGCAAATACAGAATGTTATACATCAATTCTTGCCCAACAACATACTGGGCTGTCAGCAGCGTTTCATTAATGGTGAACATTGTTAATCAATGCAGGTCACCACCATGTATCCCAAAGTCACATGAAAACCTGTAGTGATATCAAACTGTTTCTAAAAAGACTTTTTCAAATGTAGACATTACACCTCCTTAACAAATGTATGGGAACAAGTCTTGTTAGCAAATGGTCAGAAATAAATTTCCACTAAAGACTCCAATACATTAATCACCAAACCAACCCTACCCAGTTTATCACATCTGGTGCTTCTGTCACCCTGTCCAGGTGAAGGGTCTCGACTTGATATGTAGACTGTTAATTTCCCTCCACAGATGCTGCCTGACTCAATGAGTTTCTTCAATATCTTGTTTATTATGTTCTGGACTAGGAATGCCTATGACAGTAATAAACAGTAGTATAGTACAGTGATTATATTATTCAAAATGTAATAATTGCACTTTGGTCTCTCACTAATTGTGACTACATTCAGCTGCGGTTCCAAATTTACATTTCTAATTTACACTGACAAATTCTTAACTTCTAGTTTTGTTCTTATGCCTCAGATTTCATTCTGGTGGGTGTGATATTACATTTGGTACTAAGTAGCAAATCTAAATGCCTCTGTAGACAACGAGTTGGAGAGGCAGGATGTGAAACTGGAATTTCTAATGCTCTTTGGCCTTTTGTAGGGGAAATGGATATTAAGGCCTAAAATCAAATGTTACTTTTTATTGGGGCGCAATTGCTGATTTGTATTTACTTCTTATTCAGGTGGATCAGATGGAGCAGGAAATTGTGACAGTTCATCAATCAAGCGATCCCTTCGAAAAACCAGGCTTGAACTGTTACATAAAGAATATGAGGTAACGCATGTGTTCATCAGCCAAACTTGTAAAGTTAGTGTAGTGGAGTTAGAAAGATCTTAATGACTTTGAATTCACTTAAGCCCCAAAAGTCAAACTTTTCTCCATATATATGGAGCAATCAGAATTTTCCACATTTGGCTTCTGCTGCGTGTGTATATACAAAGGGAAATCTGAAATGCCTTTCCATAATTGAAAGCATTGGGGATAACAGCAAGCCTTCTGCCCCATGCAGAATAAAACCTGATTTTCCAAATTACTGTGATCGTCACTTCCTTGCTCTATTCTTGTTCTTCCAAATCTTTATAAGTATTTTCAACTGAGATTGGGCTGTACTTCAAAAACTGCAAAGCTTTTAATTAAAATTTGTTTGAATTTTGTTACTTCACAACTAGGTATCCTGAGACGAATTTTAATTACTGTTTAATTATTGCTTTGTTACAGTTAACTTTCTTACGGTATAATTCTTGAAAGGATGTAAGAGTTTTGCAAACTCAAATCTCTGTTTAGCATAGATAGTTTCTGTAATTGGTATCAAAATCTCTTCTGAGTGGAATGGTTATAGTGGTTATGGTCTGTTTGAAATGTATAGATTTTGCAAGGGCCATCCAAGAGGACCACAAACCTGTCGTAAGGTTTAGAGGGGTGCATGCCTCTTTGACCCGGAGAGTTCAAGACCTTGTGCTTTGGCTAATGGGAGAGTCACCCATGCCAAACCGAAAAAGGGTAGAGGCTAGACTAAGAGAGGTCCACTGGTCTTCCAGGTTCAGGGCTAACAACCTTGACTGGTCAAACAGAAATTGTTACAGAAACAGCAATGAAGATTCCAATATTTGTGGGACAGTATTCTTGAGTCTTCAGTCAGGATTTGCATGACTGACAGTAGTGAAAAATGAGAGGAAGCTACTGGCACAATGAAGGAAGCCCAGAACCCTGCCAATGTGAAGGTGGCCAAGGACAGACAGAGATGGAGGATCTTCATTGCTGCCCTAAACACCAGCAATGATACAATAGCTATCAGACAGACAGACATATTTTATTGATCCCGTGGATTTCGTTACAGTCACACCAACCAAGAATAGTGTAGAAATATAGCAATATAAACCCATAAATAATTAAATAATAATAAATAATGCCAAATGGAAATTAGTCCAGGACCAGCCTATTGGTTCAGGGTGTCTGACACTCCGAGGGAGGAGTTGTAAAGTTTGATGGCCACAGGCAGGAATGACTTCCTATGACACTCAGTGTTGCATCTCGGTGGAATGAGTCTCTGGCTGAACGTACTCCTGTGCCTAACCAGTACATTATGGAGTGGATGGGAGTCATTGTCCAAGATGACATGCAACTTGGACAGCATCCTCTTTTCAGACACCACCGTCAGAGAGTCCAGTTCCACCCCCACAACATCACTGGCCTTACGAATGAGTTTGTTGATTCTGTTGGTGTCTGCTACCCTCAGCCTGCTGCCCCAGCACACAACAGCAAACATGATAGCACTGGCCACCACAGACTCGTAGAACATCCTCAGCATCGTCCGGCAGATATTAAAGGACCTCTGTCTCCTCAGGAAATTGAGACGGCTCTGACCCTTCTTTTAGACAGTAGTGCTGAGCAAACTTGTGGGCCTAAAGATAGACAAGTCCCCTGGTCCTGATGCAATGCATCCTAGGGTACTGAAAGAAATGACAGAGGTTATAGTAGAGGCTTTAGTGATAATTTACCAAAATTCTCTGGACTCTGGGCAGGTGCCAGCAGATTGGAAGAAGGCGGAGGTCACGCCACTATTCAAAAAAAGAATGTAGGCAAAAAGCAAGTAACTATAGGCCAATTTAACTTCTGTAGTTGGGGAAAATGCTTGAAGCTATCATTAAAGAAGAAATAGTGAGGCATTTGGAAAGAAATGCAGATGCAAGCATGTATTCAGCAAAGGCAGGTCCTGTTTGAGATATATACTTTAGTTCTTTGAGCATATAATGAGCGCAGTGGATAGAACTGAACAGACGGATGTTATTTACTTGGATTTCCAGAAGGGGTTCGATAGGGTGCTGCATAGAATTCTTATCCATAAGATAAGGATGCATAGAGTTGGGGGTGATGTGGATAGAGCATTGGTTACCCAACAGAAAGCAGGGAATTGGGATACATGGTGTTGCTCTGGTTGGCAATCAGTAGTGAGCATTGTGCCAGAGGGGACAGAGTGTACCATATCCAAGCTTGCTGGTGACACTAAACTGAGTGGAAAAGCAAATGCTGCAGAGAGACAAAGATAGGCTAAGTGAGTGGGCAAGGGTTTGTCAGATGGAGTACAATGTTGGTAAATGTGAGGTCATCCACTTTGGAAGGAAAAATGGAAGATCAGATTGTTTAAATGGTAAAAGGTTGCAGCATGCTGCTCTGCAGAAGGAGTTGGGAGTGCTTGTGCATGAATTGCAGAAGGTTGATTTGCATGTGCAGCAGGCTATCAAGGCAAATGGAATGTTGGCCATTGTTAGAGGGATTGAATTTAAGAGCAGGGAGGTTATGCTGCAACTGTACAGGGTACTAGTGAGGCTGCCTCTGGAGTATTGCGTGCAGTTCTGGTCTCCTTACTTGAAGGATGTACTGGTTTTGGAGGTGGTGCAGAGGAGGTTCACCAGGTTGATTCCAGGGATGAGGGGGTTAGAGTATGAGACCTGGTACTGTACTCACTGGAATTCAGAAGAATGAGAGGAAATCTTATAAAAAGATATAAAATTATGAAAGGGATAGATAAGATGGAGGCAAGAAACTTGTTTCCACTGATAGGTGAAACTAGAACTAGGGGACATAGTCTATAAATTCGGGGGAGTGAATTTAGGACGAATAAAGAGGAACTGCTTTTCCCAAAAAATGGTAGATCTGTGGAATTCTCTGCCCAATGAAACAGTTGAGGCTACCTCAGTAAATATATTTAAGACAAGGTCGGATAGATTTTTGCATAGTAGGGGATTTGAGAGTTATGGAGAAAAGGCAAGTAGGTGGAGATGAGTCATTGGTCGGATCAGCCATGATCTTATTAAATGGCGGAGCAGACTTGACAAAAATATGCACTTCTCCCTGGATTGTCACCTTGTCGTGGTGGAGAAGCTTGTGTGGTCCTGAGATCCTGAGAGCAATGCCGTCTGGAGCTGCGCTCCTGGTAGGGTCACCCATGGAGGTAAGGTCGAAGGTGAGGTCCCTGACAAAGAACAATCCAAGCAAGACCTCAACGGTGGAATAAGCGGATGAAGTAACTTTGAACTTAACAGCTGTGAAGGCGGATGAAAGCTGCAACAAATCCATCAGCTCCAATCATCATGGTTTCCATGCCATTGGAATCAGTTTGTTGATTTGTGAAGTACCATGTGCTTCTTGGAGTGCATCATCAAATGTGTAGCCCTCCGTTAGTCTTGATAGACCATGGATTTGCACCTTGGAAAGTTTCCAAGGTGCAAGCCTGGGCAAAGTTTTTTTTAATGGAAGACTGGCAGTTGCCCAAGCTGCAAGTCTCCCCTCTCCACGCCACCAATGTTGTCCAAGGGAAGGGCATTAGGACCCGTACAGCTTGGCACTGGTGTCGTTGCAGAGCAATGTGTGGTTAAGTGCCTTGCTCAAGGACACACACAAGCATCATCAAGTACACAATAAACAAATACATGCACGGGCGTCTTCACTCTGTGGAAACGGAACAAAGACCATCATCCTCGACCTTATAGCCACGACGAGGCTTGACAGGCCAGATGGCCCACTCCTCCTCCTCCTCCTATTTCTTATGTTCTTAAATATTCTTGTGTCTCACGAAGGGTGAGAGAATCTCAACTTTTAGTGTCTCATTGTATTGGATGATGTCACAGTAAACAAATTCCATTTTCTCACTTGTTGGGACTGCTACATGTGAGCTAAGGCTGATGTTGAAATACAAGGCCATACGGTATAGGAGTGGAATTAGGCCATTCAATCCATCAAGTCTGCATCCCATTCAATCCAATTCATTTATTTTATTTTTTGCAACCACATTCTCCCATCTTCTCTCTGTATCCTTAACTCCATTGCCAATCAAGAACGTATCAATCTCTGAATCCTAGACAACTACAGACTGACACAGCGTATGACCGGGCCCACACACAGCAAGGGCCATGCCCTTTATCTTCTCATTTCCAAAGGTATTAATACTTCTGAGGTTCTGGAAACCAATGTTGCTCCTTCTGATCATTTTTGTGTTTTCTTCAAAATTACAATGTTTCTATCCATTAGCGCACAAACGGGACAATCACAAATCAGTATATCATGGAAAACACCAAGTATTATTAACGTAGGCGTCTTCTCCAACACCTGCCCTCTCTCCGGTCTCTCAATGATCTTGTAGACCATCTCAACTCTCAAGTTACACATGTCATTGATGCAGTCACCCCCACAAAAGAAAAGGTGGTTTCTGGGAAGAAAAATGCACCATGGAGAAACACCTCGCTGGTTAAACTCTTAAAAAAAGTGTCGGAAAGCTGATTGCAGGTGGTAGAAAACAAAACACTATGCCCATTACAACATTTATAAAGAAACTCTTTGTATCTATAACTTAGAGTTGAGACATGCAAGGCAGTCCCTCTCTGATATTATAAACACAAACAGCAATAATGCAAGTGCCTTATTTGCTACAGTTGATAGGCTCACACATCTTCCTGTATCAGTAGCACCTGAATTTCTATCTACAGAGTTATGTAATGACCTTGCGTTCATTTTTATTGACAAAATTCAGAAGATTAGTCATGCTGTCAGTATCATCCTTCCACTCACTTACAACTAATTTAGTTAAGATGATACAATTCAAGCCTATTGATTGTAAAACTTCAGAAGAAATTGTGCTACACCTGAAAATCCTCCTCTTGTTCATTTTACCTGCAACTTTAAAAAAAAAATGTTTTTAGTTGCATGGCATCAGACATTCTGCACACTTCTATCAGGCTGCTTACCAAAAGCCCTGAAAACTGCTGTTATTAAGCCTCTTTTTAAAAAAAAAAACAACCTAGATGCCTCAATAATTAATAACTACAGGCCTATATAAACCTTACCATGTATAAGTAAAAGTATTGAAAAAGTTGTTTATTAGCAACTTAACAGCTTTTTGGCACTAAGCAACTATATGGATGTTTTCCAGTCGAGGCTTAAAACTTTTCTTTTAACTGTAGCTTTTAATTAGAATCTCCTGCACTATAACTTTTATTTCTTTATTTCTATGTGTGATTTTAATCTCTTTATATTGTCTGTATTTTGATGTTTGATTTTATCTTGTTTTATGTAAAACACTTTGAAATGCCTTGTGTTTGAAAAATGCTTTGCCTTGTATATATGCAATGACTTTGCTTACATAGAAAACATACCACCCCTTTCCTCTATTTCCCACTGTGACTTCTCACCTGCTGATTACTTCCTGCTGGGTCCCATTCTCCTACGGTCCACTCTCCTGTCCTGTCAGATTCTTTTTCTTCCAGCCCTTGACCTTTGTCACCCACCTGGCTTCACCTATCACCTTTAAGCTAGCCTCTTTCCCTCCATTACCCCCCCCACCCAACCGCAATCATTTTGTTCTGGCATTTTTGCCCTTGCTTCTCTGGCCTGTCTTTGCTCGAAACTTCAGCTGTTTGTTCATTTCCATAGAATCTGCCTGACCTGCTGAGTCCTCCGACATTTTGTGTGTGTTGCTTTGGGTTTCCAGCTTCTGCAGACTTTCTTGTTACCTCAAAGGGCTATGCAAGTATAAAAACACAAGTTCCACAGATTCACCACCCTCTGGATGAACAAATTCTTACTCATCCCACTTTTAAGGGGACGTTCCTTTATTCTGAGGATTTGCCCTTGAATCTTAGACTCTCCAAGTATTGGAAACATTGTCCCACATCCGTGGTATCCAGTCCTATCCGTATTTGGTAGGCTTGAGTAAGATACCCCCTCATCCTTCTGAAGTCCAGGCACTAGTCTGGAACACTCCACATACCTTTCATATGGTAAGAATTCTAAACAGAAACTTGATTTATGTTGCAAGAAATTAATAAGTAATTTTGGAGTTGTTTGTGGAGCAGTGAAACCATCTAATAATTTTGTTGTTTATTTTATTTCCTTGTTTAATTATGGTCCATTTCTATTTCTTTTACCAGCACCAAGATATTATTTTAGCAGTTAAAGTAACCCCATTTGGTGTCCATTCAATACTTCGCAGAATGTGATAGTGGAAAGGTGTCCTGAACCATTTCTGAAGCCGTGTTGGTCTTTTCTCACTTAGGAAGAAATTGAGTCCTTGCAGAAAGAAATTGAAGAACTTCGTGGCAAAAATCTGAGCCTGGAGTCACAGCTAAAGACTGTCCTCGATCCAGTGGCGCTGCCACCAGGCGGTAAAGATGACGGTGAGAAGCAGAGCCCGAGCAAACAGAGCAGTGCTTCTGGCGTAACCAGTCAGCAGGAATGGAGAGCCAAGCTCAAAGCAGCCACCGAGATCTATGAGAAAACAAAAGTGGATTTAGACAAACTCAAGCAAGTATGTATTCTCTTTCCATTTTTATTTGGAGTATAACTTCTATTAAATGCTGCATTTATCACAGAATTGTACAGGTCTCCCCTGCCCAAAATTATGTCGACTATTCCTGATTATTCCCTGCATTTCAAAGTGAACATCAATTGGTTCTTCACAATCTTCTTCAACAACTTCCCTATCACTTCTTGTTCCTTTCACGCCTTGTGGGGCATTGGGGGGCAATTTTTGCTGTTTCCTTAGCAGTTATTTTTTTTAATGAAGTGAGTTGCTAGCTCAACATTCAACCCAGTACAGATGGAAAGCGTGCAAGCGGCTGGCCAGTTTCTCTGTCACTAATGGAAAAATTACTAGCTTATAATTTCCAGGCTTATCCCAACTGATGGAAGAAGGAGATTTCTGTTTATATCTTTCTGAATTTCCTTTTTTGAATTACCTTTCCTTGTTGTTGACCTATAATTGGATTTATCCAAATAATTTTCCCTATGCATGCTTTGCTTTCTCCTAATACTTTCTAAATGTATATTGTAAACACAATAAAAAAGATCTACGTTTATACATCTTGTATGTAGCTGTCTGTGTAATCACTCTGTCAATGAAGTAAATTATAAGCAAATTTTTCTAAACTTGTATGGTACTGCTATACAGTTTACTTCCTAAATCTATAAATTTGCTTCCTGAATTCTCCAAGAAAGGGAATAGGTTAATAAAGCAGAACTGGATTAATGGTCTGGGTTACAAGTGGGAGCACCACCATCCTGCCCCAAAAGCACAGTTTATTGTTCCTATATCGAAGCCGTAGAACCTCTCACTCAAGGTCACCCTATGGGTGACTTCACCAGAAAGTGGCGTAGCATTCCTGCCCAAGGACGATAGAAGCATCGACAGTGAGGTCCATAATCCGCGAATGAAAAAGCAATTAGTTTAGTATCTTAATTTACACATTGTGTATTGTTTTATTTATCTAATTTTGATAGGATTACTACGTGTCATCCATGTAGTAGATATAAAGTGTATCTGACATGCCAAGCACATCAGGTAAAATGCAAGTTAGTTTATTTAACTTGACACTTGCGCATTTAGACAGAGAAGAAGATTATTTGACCCACTGGGTCTCTAGGATCTCCGAGGAGAGTAATCTTATTAGTCCTAGCTCCCCACTTTATTTTTTTTGAAGCCCTGCGACTGATTCTCTCCTAACAAGTCTATGAATTCCAGTTTAATTTTTTTTTGTCTGTGCTAACAGCCAATTAACCTTCTGGATGTAGGAGAAAACCAGAGCATCTGGAGGAAACCCACGCAGAACTGGAGGTTGGAATTAAAGCATGTTCCTAGAACTGCAAAGCTGCATCACCATAAAGTTGCACAAAGGAAATCAACGGGTGCATCTTGCCTGCAGCAGCTCTTGGAACAACCTCCAAATTGACCCATTTTCCTTACTTGACCAATGACATTTTCCTGTTCCAGTTTCCCTTTTGACTTTGCTGTGTCAGGTTCTATTGACATTTCGGGCAGTACATTGCAGATCGCAACAGTCTAAACCTTTACATTCTCAAGACATTTTGCAGAGGCTGGAAATCTCGAGCAACAAGCACAAGATGCTGGAGGAACTCAGGAGCCCAGAACGTCAACTGTTCATTCCCCTTCCATGGATGCTGCCTGACTTGCTGAGTTCCTCTGGCAATTTGTGTGTGTGTGCTGCTCTAAATCTATATATCATTGTTTTGTTCATGCCTTCAGCGGAGTGTCACCCTATTTACAAAACCTCAATTTTAATCAACATTATTTAATTTGCTCTTATTCTCCTCTGCTCTAGTTCCTCTTATCTCTGCACAGAATTGAGGTGATGCCCATACATATTAGGGCTGGTGTGAGTGCACACACTTTTTAACTATAAAAACCTTTGTTACCTATCATTGTATCCAGTAGAGTGTTAGACTAATACAGCATAGAAACTGGCCCTTCAGCCCATCAAGCCAATTCCTTTTCCGCACATTTGGCTCATATCACTCTAAACACCTCCTATCCACATACTTATCCAAAAGACTTTGAAATGTTGCCATTATACCTGTCTTAGCCACTTACTCTGGCAACTTATTCCACATTTCAATTTCAGTACACTATGAAAGTGAAGAAAGAAATTAGTTAAACGTACAAGCCAAGTCAGGACTCGATGAAGGATCTCAGCCCAAAACGTTATCTGTTTGCTCTTTTCCATAGATGGTACCTGGCGTCATGAGTTCCTCCAGCATTTTGAGTGTGTTCCCTTTAAATTCTTTCCCCTGTGCCTTGCTGTTTTCAGTTAGGGAGAGTTTGATAGTCTTGCTGAAATCTAGGTAGAGAACCTCTCCAGAGTACCCTAATTGATTTTTTTTGGCGTATTTCTCCCCATTTTATTGAATAACCCCTTCGGCACTTTTCAAATGTACAGATTGTAATGTTTGTCCTGTCCTGATCGATATAAATTCCTGTTTCCTCAGACAGAATACATAGTATCGGGGAAGAAGAATATAACAAAATTGGATACATTTTGTATCCTCCTTCATAGAAGATAAAAGACCTAAAATAATAGGAGGAACCAGGCCCAGGGTGAATGAGAGGTGTGGAATGAAGGCCATTGATCAATATACTTAGCATAACTATCCTTTCCATTCTGCCCCTCTGAATGGAGGCTAATGGAGACGAGAGACTGTAGATGCTGGAGCAACACATACAAATTCTGGAGGAAGTCAGCGGGTCAGGCAGCATCCATGGAGGGAAATGAACAATAGACACTTTGAGCTGAGACCCTTCATCAGGATTGGAAATAAAGAGGGTAGAAAAATAAATGGGAGGGGGCAGAGGAAATGAGCTGGTGGGCGATAAGTGGAAAAGGCAAAAAGCTGAACAATGTGGAATTTGATAGGCCAAGGGCAGTAGACCATAGAATAAAAGGAAGGAGGTGGGGAACAAGAGGATGGGTTTGGGTGGTGGACAGGTTATGAGGGTGGGGGAGGAGATAGAAAGGGATGAAAGTGCTTGAAGAATAAGGAAAACCAAAATGGAATGGGGGTATCAGAGGAGAGTGGTTACCAGGGATTAGAAATCGATCTTCATGCCATCAAAATGCAGATTACCAAGACAAGATTATGAGCTATTGTTCTTCTAATATGTATCTAGACTTAAACTTGGCCGTAGAGAAGACCGTGAGCAGACATGTCACTGTGGGAAAGGGAAGTGGAATTAAAATGGCTGACCAGCAGTAGATTCTCGCTGTTAAGGTGGAGAGAACAAAGGTACTCAGAAGTGATCAACCCAGTCTTTGTCACTGATGTAGAGGAGACCCCTGAGTGCAGCTGCTCTCTTTCTTTTCAGTCCTGATGAAAGCTGCCAACCTACAAAGGATCAGCCATGATTAAATGGCGGAGCAGTCTTGATGGGCCAAACGGCCTAATTCTTCTCCGTGTCTTATGGTCTTAAAACATTGTCTGGTCATTTCCCTTCATAGATACTGCCTGATCTGCTGAGTCCCTCCAGCATTTTGTGTGTTTTGCTTAAAGGCTAATGTTGCACCAAGTAATATATAGATGCTTATTATTCTTAAGAGGTATTGATTTTGGATATGCAATGAAATTTATTTGTCAAATTATATGTGCATTGTCTACTTATTCATGTTTTTAATTTGTTGCAATCTCTTTAATTGACTATTTCTTATCCTTCTCCCACCTGGAGTGCATATTTATGAATTCTAAAGTATAAATCAGTGATATAAATTGTGAACAACAATAGTCTCACACTTGCCTTTTTGAAGTTCGACTTCCAATCTCTGCCATTCTGAATAATCAACATCTAATTCTGTCTAGCCTGGCTGGCTAGCCAATCTGCAATGTCCCCTTATTCCTGATCTAATAAGTCGTTCACAATTATCACCATTTCTGTGACCTTTTTACATTTAGAATGCAGAACAATCACGTACAGGCCCTTTGACCCACTATGTCTATGCTGACCATGATGCTAGTGTAATTTAACCCATCTGCAAGTATGTAAGCCGAAAAGCCTTTGAGATCATATTGTTAAATATCCTTTGTTAATTATAAGAATTATATAGGAAAAATTAAGTTTGTTAAGCACAATACTCCCATGCTGTTCTCTGAAAGAATTATCCACTTTGTCTGTTTTGTTTTATGGCTTGTTTACTGCCTTATCACCTGCACAGACCTATTTCATTTTCAGTAAAAGTGAACAAACCAAGCTCACTACATCTGAAGCTTTACTCCAGCTCATTCAATAATGCATCATACTAACATTTTCTTTCACTGTCATGCCTTTATTTTTATTATACAAGATTGTAATAGTGAGGTGTGGAAGAAGTGATTAAAATCATTGCAAGGCCTTTGAGATAATTAACATTAACATCACGGAGTCACTTAGTAGAGAAGGCTCCACTTAACCCATCATGCCTACAACAGCAAGTAAGTCAGAGTGAGATGGAAAAATATATTTCTTTTACCACGGCAATCACTGAACTTATATTTTTGAAGCAATGAAATTTGGATAGTTAATTTGCACTTCCTGTTCTTCCACTGTAGGTCATGGAGTTTAGTAAATTGTGCAGTGCAGGCTTTTTAATTCATGGAGGGCTTAAGTGTAAGTTTGGATCCAATATTCCCTGCTAGTAGCTTGTCTAGGTTGGCAAAAGCTTTCCATATCCACTTCATATCAGTTCCCATCGTAAATTCAAAATCTCTCCACACTCTCATCTACTTTATGTCACGTGATTCATATAATATCTATTGGCCTTCTCTATAGCAATTTGGGTTTCACATTGAGGAAAATTTTTAAGACGAAGTTATAAATTCTATGAAATTCAATAGTAATAATATTTCACAATATGGAAATGACTTGTGCATAATCTTCTAAATTTTGATTGCTGAAGCAACCATTAGAATTTATCAGAAAGCCAGATGTTAATCTGTATCCAAAAATTCTGTGGATGTTTTAATCCATGAATCTTGGCTGCTGTATTCGACCAAACAAACCAAAGCTGTGTTTCAGGAAAGACTCATTCATAGTGGCAAGAATGTGAAATTCTTTACTACGTGGAGTAAAAACAGAGTGCTATAAATACGCACTGGGTCAGGCAGCGCCAATAGAAAGAGAGAAGCAGAGGTAATGATTTGAGATTGATGAGTCCATTTATTCGTTAAGTGCCATGTAATGTGACGTGGGCGATCATGGTTATTCCATGACCATGATTGTCTTTAACCAATTCTTCTGCAGAAGTGGTGTGCTATTGCCGCCTTCTGGGTAGTGTCTTTACAAGACAGATGACACTATCCATTAAAAATACCCTTCAGAGATGGGCTGACGTCAGTGGTCGCATAACCAGGGCTTGTGTTTATTTGCAATAGTCAAAGTGCATAGTATAGCTGGTTATTTGACTTCTCATTGAAGTGATATGATAGGAGAAAGGATAAATGGGTCATATTGCTAGAGCTAGAGATGGAAGTGTGTGTGAGGGGGGTTGCTTAGGTAGAGTGTGGATGCAAGCTGGAGCTTGTTGAGCCAATTTTCTCATTTCTATGCATGCCTCTGACCCAAAGACTCCCAAGACGTGCTCAAATGTTAACATCGTGATGTTGGGCATTTTAAAGCATGGAGTTTACGGACTCTTCTCAAGACTTGTTTGCATTATTATCCTCCTTTCAGACTTTTCCATTTGAGCATCTTCTAGTTCTTTCCACTTAGCTGTGGATATAACTTGAGCATTCCCTGGAAGAAAAAGCTGTAGAGAGTTAACCTAATTACATTCAAATTGACAGTGCATGTGTGCTGAACTACTTTACTTTCCCTGTTGGTTTTAATTGAACTTGGCCACTCACACTCTTCTCAGTTAGTGTAGGCCAAGTAAAGAAGCTGATCTTCAGGAAATCAATTGGTATGTTAATTAACAACTGCCTCCTAATCAGAGTTGGACTTGGCAACAGTCCAACATTGCTGATGATTTTATAGTGGTTGTTCTTATGTTCCAAAGCCATGAAGAGGAGGGTGACATTTAATTCAGAACTGCAAGGGCCCATGGAATGAGACTTGGAGGATATGTTATGTTGTGAAACATTGCTTCAGATCATCTGCTTCCACGGGAAGAAAGGTCGCTGTGTGCTGTGTAAATAGTCTTTCATTTTAAGCATCACCTTTTGGCATTAAATTCAGTCTAATGCACCATGAAACTTAAATTAATGCTTTTTCTCTCTTCCTAATAGCTGTTGAGCAATTCCATTGATGTAGACACATTGTCATTGCATACTCCATTCAAATCAGTTAGTTGTGCAAGAAACATGATTTTACCATTAGTGCATTCCCTTGATGTCTTGCAGCTAACTCTCGGCTGCCAATGAAGTATCAAAAACATATTCTGCATTTTACCATAAAATATTCATTTGCAAAATCTAACTTAAATTGAACTGTGTGTGTTGGAAGGAGATCACGTGCATAATGAACCTTGGAAAGGTGGGCATGTGAATTTTATTTTGATGTTGACTATTTGGTGCAAATTATGATGTACCCCTTCAGTATCTGTAACAATGCTTTGATGTTTCTAAATTTTTCCTTTAGGCAAACCAAAAACTTCGTATTCAAAATGGTGATCTTGTGAGGGAGAATTTGCATCTGAAGGCTGAAGTGGAGAGTAGATCACCACAAAAGTATGTATGATGTCTGTGCTAAATATAACAAGTTAGTTGTCAACTTTATCTTCCCTCTCTCTCTTCTCTCTCTCTCCCCCCCCCCCCCACCTCCCCAATCTTGTACAAACTGTTAGCCAAATACTGTGTTGCAATGTGAACGAAGTCAATGGAGAGATGTGGCTGGTAGATAAAAGCAGTCCTTTATTCGACAAAATGAGACACTCTTTGAAGGAAGAGGCCTGTTCAATCTGATATTACATGACATTTTATATGCTAAAGATCAAAGGTATCAGCAGGACAATTCTATAGTTACAGTGTATCTACAATGCTTCCTTTGAATTACATATAGTTTTCACACCACCTCCCTCGCACTTCAGATACCCAGAATGAATGTTCCAGCATCTGTAGATTTTCTCTTTTATGTTAATCATCTACTGGTTTTTCACTTAACTGGCGTGCGCAGCTCCAGGAACCTATTGTCCATTTTATTTGCCGGTCGCAGGCACTACTAAATCCCATCAAATTTTCCCAGGATACGGCAGTTCTACATAAACTCTAGATAGAGTGGATGTAGAGAGGATGTTTCCATTAGTGGGAGAATCTAGGAACAAAGGGCACGGCCTCAGATTACAAGGACGTCCCTTTAGAATAGAGTTAGGGCATAGAATAGTGCAGCAAGGAACCGGCCTTTTGACCCACGGTGTTGTGCCAGACCAGCTGAAAAGTAATTTTAAACCCTCCTCAAAGAGAACTAATCCCTGCTGCCTACACAATGTTCATATCCTTCATCTTTCTCACATCCAAGTGCCTATACCAGGCAGTGCACACCAGGCATCAACCACTCTGAGTGAAAAAAACTTACTCCTACATCCCCTTTGAATCTACCCCTTCTCACCTTCAATGTGGTATTAGACATTTCTACCCTGGGAAACAGATACTCCCTGTCTACTCTGTCTATGCCTCTCATAATCTTATAAACTTCTATCAGATCTCCCCTTGGCTTCTGCCACTCCAAAGAAATGACCCAAATTTGTCCAGCACCTCATGATAGCACATGTCCTCTATTCCAGGCAGCATCCTTGGAAAACTCTTCTGTACCCTTTTCAAAGCCTTCCTATAGTGCTGCCAGAACTGTGCACAATACTCCAGATGTAGCCTAACCAGAGGCTTAATAAAGTTGCAACATAACCTGTTGACTTCTGAACTCAGTGCCTCGACTAATAAAAGCAAGAATCCATAAGCCTTCTTAACCACTTTATCGACCTGTGTAGCCACTTTAAAAGAGCTATGAACTTCAATCCCGATCTCTTTGCTCAGCAACTCTATTAAATATCTCGCCCTTAACAGTGTACTATCTCCTTGCCAACGTGCAACACCTCACATTTATACAGTTAAACTGCATTTGCCATTTCTCTGTCCATATCTGCAACTGACCTATATCGTGCTGTATTCTTTGCCAGTTTTCTACACTATCTAAAACTCCACCAATCTTGGTATCATCGCATACTTACTAACTCACCATTTAAATTTCATCCAGGTGATTTATATAAATCACAAACAGCAGAGGTCCCAGAAGAAATCTCTGTGGAACACAAGTAATTACAGGCCTCCAGCTCAACTATAAGCAAGCCAGTTCTGAATGCAAACAGCCCGTTCACCATGGACCCCATGCATCTTAACCTTCTGGATTAGCCTCCCAAGAGGGACTTTGTCAAATGCCTTACTAAAATCCATGTAGACAACATCCACTGCCCTACCCTCATCAAACTGTTGCATCACCTTGTCAAAAAACTCAATTAAGTTTATAAGTCACGACCTGCCTCTCACAATGTCATGCTGGCGCTCACTAATTAGGTTTCCAAATGCTCGTACACAGTATCCTATCCCAAAGAATTTTGTCCAGCAATATCCTCCAACTGACATGAGACTCATCGGTGTATAGTTCCCAGGATTTTCGCTTGTTCCCCTCTAAGTAGAGGTACAATATGAGTCACTCACCAGTCCTCCAGGAACTTGCCTGTGCCTACAGAGGATACGAAGATACTGGTCAAAGCTCCAGCAATCTCGTCTCTTGCCTCCTTCAATAACTTGAGGTAAATCCCATCAGGCTCTGGGGACTGATCTACCTTAAAACTCAGTAAGAAACCCAACATATCCTCCTTGACCTCTAAACACCCTAACATATTTATACACTCCCTATTGATCTCTGGTCCCCCATGTCCTTTTCCTTGGTAAGTATTGAAGCGAAGTACTCATTAAGTACCTCACTCAAATTCTCCACCTCAAAGCAAATGTTCCCCCCTTTATCGTTGAGTGGTCCTCCCCTCTCCCTAGTTATAGAAACATAGAAAACCTACAGCACAATACAGGTCCTTCAGCCCACAAAGCTGTGCCAAACATGTCCTTACCTTAGAAATTACCTAGGGTAACCAATAGCCCTCTATTTTTGTGAGCTCCATGTATCTGTCCAGGAGTCTCTTAAAAGACCCTATCGTATCCGCCTCCACCACCGTCGCCGGCAGCCCATTCCCTGCACTCACCACTCTGCGTTTTAAAAAAAAACCCTATCCCTGACATCTCCTCTGTACCTACTTCCAAGCACCCTAAAACTGTGCTAGCCATTTCAGTCCTGGGAAGAAGCCTCTGACTATCCACACAATCAATATCTCTCATCATCTTATGCACCTCTATCAAGTCACCTCTCATCCTCCGTCGCTCCAAGGAGAAAGGGACGAGTTCACTTAACCTGTTTCATAAGGCATGCTCCCCAATCCAGGCAACATCCTTGTAAATCTCCTCTGCATCCTTTATATGGTTTCCACATCCTTCCTGTAGTGAGGCGACCAGAACTGAGCACAGTACTCCAAGTGGGGTCTGACCTGGGTCCTACATTACCTCTTGGCTCCTAAACTCAATCCCACGATTGATGAAGGCCAATACAACATACGCCTTCTTAACCAGAGTCAACCTGCACAGCAGCTTTGAGTGTCCTATAGACTCAGACCCCAAGATCTCCCTGACCTCCACACTGTAAAGGGTCTTACCATTAATGCTATATTCTGCCATCATATTTGACCTACCAAAATGAACCACCTCACACTTATCTGGGATGAACTCCATCTGCCACTTCTCAGCCGAGTTTTGCATCCTATCGATGTCCCGCTATAACCTCTGACAGCCCTCTAGACTATCCACAACACACCCAACCTTTGTGTCATCAGCAAATTTACTAACCCATCCCTCCACTTCCTTATCCAGGTCATATATAAAAATCATGAAGAGTAGTTAACCTCTTGCTTTTGATGTATGTACAGAATGCCTTTGAGTTCTCCTTAATCCTACTTGACAAGGACCTTTTATGGCCCCTCCTGGCTTTCCTAGTTCCCTCCTTTGGTTATTTTCTGGCTTCGTTTTACTCCTCGTGCCTTTTTGATCCTAACTTCTGGAGTTTTGCTTACTTTTTCTTCTTGACTAAATTCATCACCTCTGTGGACATCCAATGTTCTCTTGTCTTTCCATCCCTGTCCTCCATTCTAATGGATGGATGGCCTTCGAGTCTGTATTTGGGTAAATATAAAGCAGAGGTTGATAGGTTCTTGATTCCTAAGGATGTCAAAGATTATGGGGAGAAGGCAGGAGAATGGGATTGAGAGGGAAAATAAATCAGCCATGATCAAATAATGGGGGAGACTTGATGGGCTGAATGGCCTAGCTCTGCCCCTAGGTTTTATGGTCTTGTGGTCTAAAGCCAATACATTGCGAGTGCAGCTGGGATCTCCATTACATAGTCTGTGGTGAAAAAGGTAGTTCATCTAATATGTGTCTCTTAATAAATGAAAGAATTGGCTTTCCCTCCCAAAAAAAGCTGCTTTCGCTAACAGTGCGCAGGTTCCTGATGTGAACTCGAAGCCGCCTTCGTGCATGCAGCAGGTGGAGTTGGTGGAAATTCCACATCTGGTTTTCTCGATGTCACCAGCAGGAACAATGGTCCTGTATGCTGCAGTTGTTCACAACAAGAGAAAATCGGCAGATGCTGGAAATCCAAGTAACGTGAAATGCTGGAGGAACTCAGCAGCCCAGGCAGCATCTATGGGGGAAAAAAAAAAAAGTACAGTCGACGTTTTGGGCCGAAAGCCTTCGGTAAGGCTGGAGACAAAAAGCTGAGGAGTAGATTTGGAAGGCTGGGGGGAGGGGAGAGAGAAGTGCCAGGTGATAAATGAAACTTGAAGGGGCGGGTTGAAGCAAAGAGCTACAAAGTCAGTGAAAGAGACAACAGGCCATGGAAGAAAGAGGGGCGGAGGAGCACCAGAGGGAGGCGATGGCCAGGCAAGGAGGTAACATGAGAGAGGGACGAGGGGATGGGAAATGGTGGGGGGTGGAGGTTGCGGGTGGAGGCATTACTGGGAAGTTTGAGAAATTGATGTTCATGCCATCAGGTTGGAGGCTACCCAAACGGAATATAAGGTGTTGTTCCTCCAACCTGAGTGTGGCCTTATCCCGATGGTGGAGGAGGCCATGGATGGACATATCAGAATGGGAAGTGGAATTAAAATGGATGGTCCTCTGGTGCTCTTCCCCCACCCCACCCCCTTCCATGGCCTTCTGTCTCTTTCACCAATCAGCTTCCTAGCTCTTTGCTTCATCCCTCCCCCTCCAAGTTTCACTTATCACCTGACATTTCTCTCTCCATACCCCTACCTTTCAAATCTACTCCTCAGCTTTGTTTCTCCGGTCCTGCCGAAGAGTTTTGGCCCGAAACATCGACTGTACTTTTTTTCCATGGATGCTGCCTGGCCCGTTGAGTTTCTCCAGCATTTTGCTTGTGTTGCTGCAGTTGTTGCATGGTCTTTGGGAAAGCAGCTGTATTCCCTGTGTGGGCATTAGGAGATAAAATATTATGATAGAAGTAATTAATCCAAGCAGTCTTGTTCAGCTGGAATAGGCAAGGCCAATACTCGAGAATGAGAGGTAATTTAAAATTATATGATATTTGGTGTGTTTGGTTCTCAGAGGTGTGTCTTTCTGCTTGGGGTGGGGGGGTCCTAAACCAGAGCAATTAGTCTTAGACGTGGAGTAATCTATAGATTAGAGGAAGAATGTGAATCTGGAATTCCTGAGTCCTTGATCAGCTTGGGGATCTGGCAAAGGACTAGACAAAGCCATGGTGTTCAGCTTACAATCTGGAGCTGGAGTTGGATGAGCTAAGGATCATCCGGGAGGCAGAGCAATTGATAGATGCGACTTTTGAGCAGATGGTTACACCCAGAGTGCAGAATTCAGTGAGTAGATGGGTGAACACTGAAAGAGGTAAAGGGAGAACGAAGTCAGTGCAGGTGCCCCCCCCCCCCCCTCCGCTGTGGCCATTCTGCACAGCACCAGGTATACTACACCTTTGGATACTGCTGAGGGGGAATGACCTATCTCGGCAAAGCAGCAACAGCCAGACTAATAGCACTGGGGTTGGCTCTGAGCATCTGAGCACAGTGATGAAGTTAGGCGAAGCAATAGATATGGGTGACGGATAGGAGATTCTGCGGCAGCAAAAGAGACACCAGGATAGTGTGTTGCCTCCCAGGTGCTAGGGTCCAGGATATTTCAGAGCAGTTGCAGAACGTTCTTGAAGGGGAGGGTGAGCAGCCAGAGGTCGTGGTACATGTTGGTACCAATGACATAGGCAGGAGAGAGGTAGAGGTCCTGCGCAGTAAATTTAGGGAGTTAGGATCTCCTAGGTGGTAATCTCCAGATTACTTCCAGGCCATGAGCTAGGGAAGGTCAGAACATGAAGTTAGTGCAGACGAATGAGTGGCTGAGGAGATGGGGCAGGGTTTCAAGTTTTTGGATCATTGGAACCTTTTCTAGGGCAGGGATAACCTGTACAAATGGTTCGGGTTGCCCCTCAACTGGAGGGGAACCGATATGCTGGGAGGGGTTTGCTAATGCTATTGGGGAGGGTTTAAGCTAGATTTACAGGGGGGTGGGAACCAAAGTGAAGAGGCAGACGATGGGGCGGTTGGTGCACAAGTAGAGACAGCTTTTAGGGAGTTTGTGAGAAAGGATAGGCAGATGATGGAGGAAAGATGCAGTCAGCCAGATGGGGTTTGAGTTGTGTCTATTTTAATGCAAGGAGTATCATAAGCAAGGCGAATAAATTTAGAGCATGGATCAATATGTGGAGCTATGACGTGTGGCCATTTACAGAGACTTGGATATCTCAGGGGCAAGAATGGCTGCTGAGTGTGCCAGACCTTTGATGTTTCAAAAAGGACAGTGGGAAGCAAAGGGAGTGGGGGCGTGGCATTGCTAATCAGGAATAGTATCACAGCTGCAGAAAAGGAGGGACTGTCTACTGAGTCAGTGTGGGTGGAAGTCAGAAACAGGAAGGGGGCAATAACTCCACTGGGTTATTTTTTTTTATAGACCACCCAATAGTAACTGACACACTGAGGAGCAGATAGGGAGGCAGATTCTGGAACAGTGCAATAATAATAGGGTTGTTGTGATGGGTGATTTTAACTTTCCTAATATTGACTGGCATCTCCTTAGAGCAAGGTGTTTGGATGGGTTGAAGTTTGGTAGGTGTGTTCAGGAATGTTTCTTGATGCAATATGTAGATAAGCCAACTAGAGGCTGTACTTGATCTGGTATTGGGAAATGAATCTGGTCAGGTGTCAGATCTCTTGGTGGGAGAGCGTTTTGGAGGTAGTAATCATAACTCTCTCCTTCACCATAGTGCTGGAGAGGGATAGGAGCAGACAATTTGGGAAAACATTTAATTGGAGTAGGGGGAAATATGATGCTATTAGGCAGGAACGTGGGAGCAGATGTTCTCAAGGAAATGCACGGCAGAAATGTGGCAGATGTTCAGAGAACGTGTATGGTGTTCTGCGTAGGTATGTTCCATTGAGGCAGGGAAAGGATGGTAGGGTAAAAGAACCATGTGTACAAAGGATGTAGAAAATCTAGTTAGGAAGAAAAGCGTACAAAAGCTTCAAAAAGCTAGCTACTGTTAAAGCTCCAGAAAGTACAAGGTTGCCAGGAAGGACTTTAAGAATGGAATCAGGAGAGCCAGAAGGGGCCATGAGAAGGCCTTGGTGAACAGGATTAAGGAAAACCCCAAGGCATTCCATAAGTATGTGAAGAGCAAGAGGATAGCCGTGTGAGAATGTGACCAATCGCATGGGATAGTGGAAATGTGTGGAGTCGGAGGAGGCAGTGGAGGTGCTTAATGAATACTTTGCTTCAGTATTCACCAGTGAAAAGGACCTTGGCAATTGTGGGGATGACATACAGCAGACTGAAATGTTTGAGCATATAGACATTAAGAAAGAGGATGTGCTGGAGTTTTTGAAAAGTATTAAGTTAGCTAAGTCACCGGGACCAGATGAGATATGCCCCAGGCTACTGCGGGAAGTGAGGGAGGAGATTGCTAAACCTCTGGCAATGATCTGTGTAAATGTTGTTCCCTAGTTCAAGAAAGGGACTAGAGATAACCCAGGAAATTATAGACCAGTGAGTCTTACTTCAATGATGGGCAAGTTGTTGGAGATGATCTTGAGGGGCAGGATTTATGAGCATTTGGAGAGACATAATCTGATTAGGGATAGTCGGCATGGCTTTGTTGAGGGTAGGTTGTGCCTTATCAGCCTGACTGAATTATTTGAGGATGTAAGAAAACAGGTTGGAGGTAGAGCAGTGAATCTTGTGTTTATGGATTTCAGTAAAGCATTTGATAAAGTTCCTTATGCGAGGCTCATTCAGAAAGCAGTGATGCAAGGATTCCAAGGAGACCTTGCTTTGTGGATTCAGAATGGGCTTGCCCACAGAAGGCAAAGGGGGGGTTTTAGATGGTTCATATTCTGCATGGAGGTCGGTGACCAGTGGTGTTCTGCAAGGATCTGTTCTGGGGCAGCTCTTTGTGATTTTTATAAATGACCTGAAGGGTGGGTTAGTAAGTTTGATGATGACACGAGTTGCGGGTGTTGTGGATAGTCTGGAGAGTTGTCAGAGATGGAACGTCGATAGGATGCAGAACTGGGCGGAGAAGTGGTAGATGGAGTTCAACCCAAATAACTGAAGTGGTTCAGTTTGGTTGGTGAAATTTGAGGACAATATAATATGGCTAACACGAGAGGGCACAGTTTTAAGGTGCTTGGAAGTAAGTACAGAGGAGATGTCAAGGATAAGTTTTTCACACAGAGTGGTGGGTGCATGGTAAGCACTGCCAGTGACGGTGGTAGAGGTGGATACTGTAGGGTCTTTTAAGAAACCCGTAGGAACCTGGAGTTTAGAAAAACAAACTGCTTTGTGGTAGGGAAATTCTAGGCAGTTTCTGAGTAGGTTACCTGGTCAGCACAACATTGTGGGCCGAAGGGCCTGTCATGAGCTGTAGATTTCTGTTCTATGTTCTTAATGGATGGCGGCTAACTATCCCTGGTTTTACCTTGTATTGATGAAGGAGTACTCACCGTTAAGTGAATTGGGCTGTACTTTCTAGAGTTTGCAGTTGTGGAGTTGAGGAAATCCAGAGCTTGCTTTTTGTGTTGCTCTGTGTCACCCCAGCTTTGTTATAACTGTACCTCATTTGAAAATTTGTCACTGAAACCCATGTAATGTTGTTGCTTCATTTAAGACCAGTTGTACTGGATTTCGGTTGAGCAATTCCTTGGCTTTTCCCTCAAATTGTTTTTCTTACATGGCTTTACTTATCCCTATACTTTAATTAACTTTGCATTGTATTTTTCCAGTCTTGACCTTATGATGATGCCTAATTCGATCTCTCCACTGATAGTGTGCCTTTGGCTACTGGCTCCAAGCTCTGGAATTTTCTCCCTAAACTTCTGCCTCTCCATGCACTTGCAAATGAACACTTTGAGTTCCTGATCCTTTTACTTAATATTGTCGTGTAGACTGTTAGATTGACCTTCTCTGAAGCTGTACCACACATTCGCGCTTATAGTGGATTACTCAAAATTAATCCAGTAGTTTCTACATCCAAAATTGTTGTCCTTAAATATT
Source organism: Hemitrygon akajei (assembly GCF_048418815.1). Classification (NCBI taxonomy): domain Eukaryota; kingdom Metazoa; phylum Chordata; class Chondrichthyes; order Myliobatiformes; family Dasyatidae; genus Hemitrygon; species Hemitrygon akajei. Next base: position 127,333,032 of record NC_133125.1, read on the forward strand.
TGCTACTTTGATTTGTAGCTTTAGTTTGAGAAGTGTGTGGAATAAAGCAGAAAGACAATTTATCATTTTGTAAGTTTGCCTTCATTCTTGAATGCTCCAGGAATGGCCAGACATTTTTTTTTGGCAAGGTAGTGATTTTTTTTGATCAAATGCAGGAGAAGCTATCCAACATGAATCAAGACATGTAGATTTTCCCAAAGGTTATGAATTTAGATCCAACTTGCTGTCTGTGTGAGTGAGATGAAAATCATTTCATACTGTTTGAGACAAGGGATTTGTTCTTAATGCAGAATACTGATGTATGTACATCTTAGAGTACTTGTTCAAATGCAATAGCCATTTTAGTTTTTAAAAATTATCTCTCAGCAATCTTTCATTGTCAGTCAAGCTGTTTGAAGCACAGATTTCATTGAAAGGATCCGCTAATGCATTAAATGAACTCTTTTTGTGCATGTTCACTATTTGTCACTTAGGAAAACAGGCTTTTATCAGTTTACTGTGTAACAATGTCAGTCATTTTAAAAAGCTCTTAGTGAGGTTACAGTCATATATTAGGAGTGGGGTATTAACATAGTATGTAAATCATGTTTTAAAGCAATAATCGTTTGCACAATTAATGACCCGGAAGGGCACTGAATAAAATGCAGGTAGTTAAATTAAAAACTGAAATATAGATGTACATGAGATGTAAAATAGTTTTGTTCAGTGAAAATCTAGGTGTGCAATTTTACAATGAAGTTAACCGCCTCACCCAGTTCTCCTAAGTTTGCTTGGGTTTCAGATTGAAGTACATATGCCTAAAATTTCCCAGGGGTATTAAGTAGATCACAATCCCTGCACCCCTTGGTCAGCTTCACATTTAATAGTGACTATTCCTCCGCCAGTATGACTTGTCAGTCAAGCAACAGTCTGATTAGGTAGGCAATGTAAAGCATAGGGCATTCCATTTGCTTACCACCATTGAAATACTTTGTGATCTTATTCAGTCTGTATTTTTCAGAATTTAGGAGAAGGGGGAGGGCAATCTTACTGAAACATAAGGTCCGAGGGGGAAATGCCTACATTTTCACTAGTGGGAGAATTCTGAACGAGGCATACACTTGCATAATTCTGGGGTAAGCACTTATAACTGATGTGCAAGAATCACATAGAGACTCGTCAGTTTCTGGGCTCTAGGTCATTGGCAGGTATTTAAATGGAAGGTATTTACGGAATCCTCCCCCAGGTTCTGGCAGGGTTCCATTCCGTGAAATGTCCACAAGTCAGTAATGCCGCCGCGGACCAAGTTCTCAGGCTCACTGATATGTACAGGCTGTTCATCACCTGGGGAGGACCTGCAGCTGGCTTTGTGGAAGATCGAGGAATTGAGTGCTATAGAGAACTGACTCGGAAGCAGAATGAGACAAGGGGAAGGTCAGCAGGGGCCGAGTGGCCTCTTTTACTTGACAAACATTTGGGGTTCAGCCCCCAAACTCATGCAGACAGGCCCTCCCCAGGTTACAAACACCTGACGTGTTTGAGTGAGTGTTTGGGAGCACAGTGGGATGCACTTGCCGGCTGCTACAGGTTTTCTGGTATCCTCTGCCATGTGGGGCTGAGGACTTTCCGCATGCCCTCTCTGCCATTGCCCACCCTCCCCCATCATCGGCACCACTCCCAGGCTGGGTTGAGAGCACTGAATAGACTCGCTGTCTCACAGAGTCAGTGAGGTCAATTGGTGGCTGCTCTTCCCTCGCCTGCTCCCTCTACCATCTCCGCCGCTTCTGTGACCCTCTCTGTTTCTGTAGATTTCTAACTGACGAACTGCACAGGCTCCACACACTGTAGTAGCCCAGGGAGGACCTTTACACAAATGTCATCTGCACAATGCAATGAGATCTTGGAGATTGTTGCAGCTGTTGCTTTGAAAAGCAGATAGCATGAGTTCAAATGTTTTTTTTTTTCATTAGCAACCAGCTTTGGCGTAAACCATTTGCATGCATTTTTATTCTCTGCTTTTGCAGCTGGCCAGAGATAAAAGGTAAGAATTAGATGAAGAAAAATGGTGTCTGTTCTCGTTGTCACAAACGGTTCCTATCTGCTTGCAGATTTGGAAGGTTCACAGTGGCTGCCCTTCAGTCCAAAGTGGAACAGTGTGAGCGTGAGATAAGCCGATTGAAGAGGGCTTTGGAAAGGAGTGACAAGTACATCGAGGATATGGAGTTCCAGATGGAGCGGCTGAGGAGAAAGTGTGAGCAAAGTGAAAACAAAGGTGGGAGATTTTGTTCAGAGTCACCATCTGGTTCTGCTCAGCACGGAGAAAACGGAAGTGGCGGCGACCTGTGGGATGGTCACAATGACCCGCAGGAAAAGAGGATTATGGCCTTGAGGAGAAGCCTCAGTGAAATAGAGCAGTCATCCGTCAGCCGGTTAGATAATGCGGAATCGTCTTTTGCCTTCTCCCACCGAAGTACAAGTCAAACTGTGTGTGAGTCTATCACGAATAAACAAGCCCCTGCTGACAATGGAGTTTTAGCTACAGCCAGTGTTGAGAATGTGTTACGTTTCCCGAAGTCTGATGTGAAGGACGAGGAGAGCACCTTGCCCGCGAATGAGAGCGTGATCCAGTTTGAACTGCCAAGCCCCTGCACGCCATCCATGTCACTAGGCGGACTGCACCTCGACAGCACGGACGACGAAGCCAGTCCCCTGATGAAAAGGAGAGATGGAGACAAGAAGTTGGGCTACTTGAGAAGACTTTGTTTTGATGATGCTCGCTGGAGAAATGCATGTTTCGAGGAGCAGATTTTGTCAAAGCCGAATGCCAATGGTCATGCACCGAATGCCCATGTTACCTCTGAAAGCATGATGCTTTGGGATTGTCAGTCTGGTCCTAATAGAAATGCCCAGAAAGATACCTTAGGAAAAAACTTTCAGACTTCTGTGTATGATGACACCAAATTGAAAGCTGAAATGCCCGATCTAATATGTAGTCCAGTTCTTGATGGTCCCTCGCATGCTGAGAACAACAGTCAACGTTCCAGAACCTCCAGTGAGACGTCAATGGATGCAGCCTATCGAGAAAAGGTATCTGAACTGGATTTCATGTTGGATGAAACAGAGAATACTCAAAATCCCCAGTGCTCTGTGTTGTCCCAAGATCTTTCTGACTTGGATGTATCTTTGTCATCAGATCTAGTGCAGTGTACGGAACTTTTGAATGAAGCTGAGAAAAGATTGGAGCAGAAAATGAGGCAAAATCAGCTGCTTGCCCCCGCCTCTGACATTGGAGATCAGATAAAGAGCAGGGAGAAAAATGCAGTTTCATTGCTCACGGTATCTTCGGTTACTTCGAGCCAAAAGGAAGAAACTTCAGAAGAAAAACGGTCTTTCCCTTGCAGTTTTAGTTCTCCATTCCTTTCAGTCCCTTCAGAATTATCTGTCCTCCCACATAAGAAGCCATCTTTGTGGAACAACTATTTAATGGCTGAAAGTGAGCCAATGCTGGAACCAGTCAACAGGTGCCTTACCATCAAGAGGAAGCCACCGAGTTATGGCGAGGACTTGTCCAGTCCATCTAAATCCTCAAAAAAAGACTTCCTATGTTGAAACTCTTAACGTTCCGATTTTCTACCCCTCCCCAATAGAATCTTGAGTCCATCTTATCTTCGTAGTTTGTCCGCTCTCCTCCACCCCCAACTGTCTTATTATCGTGTAACATATTATCTGGGACAGCACAATGACACGTCTCTGATGGGTGCACCTTTCCTGCTTGTGAAATCCAACAGCTGACAACAAACCTCTCATTAAATGGGAAGAAAGCTATGTTCCAAGGAGTCCATTAATCGATATCAGCTGTATGTATCAAATGCAATTGCAATGCTGTTTCTTTGTTTTGTACTTAAATCATTCAGGCTGGAAAACTACTACAAATTGGCAAATGAAAGTAAGCTAGGCAACTGTTTTTGAATGCAATACCCAGCTCAGTGTGCTTTAAGCTAATGTGTTGAAAGTCTGGTGCTTAATCCACAAATATACCAATATGCTTCTGAAATTCTGTTTTTACAAGTATTAGTGCTAAAGGGGGAGTAGTCCATTGTTCCATATAGTTCACTGGTGTTCCTTTCCTCTTATATTGCAGTTTTGAACATAATTCGCAGTCCATTCACCATTAATTATAGTGAGCAATTTATCCTTCAAGCAGTCTTATTGGAAAAGGGTATTTCTCGAAGTGATCTATTCCTTTTAAGACTGGTTGTTATATTTGTCAGACAACTGAGCATAAAGAATTATTGGTGAAAGTTAAGGACCTCTGCAAAAGCATTCTTGGTTTAGGAAGCAGCGTGAATGATACACAAATGGGCAAATTCTGAATGAGAGATTCCGGAATCTCCAAATTTTTTTTTTCAAGTTGATTCTTGGGTACAGAAGTGGACAAAATGTGGTCTTCAGTAAAATCCTGTTTCCCACCAAATGGAATCAGAATGAATATGTTGCACTGTCTGGGTTTTTCTTGCATTAATCATTTAATGTTCTATGGAAATATTAAAAAAAAATCTATTTGTCTTTGCTTAAATATTGAATCAATGAAAATGTGTCCATATTCACAATAATCTACAGACGCTGGGAATCCAGAGTAACACACACACACAGTGCTGGAGGAATTCTGCAGGTCAGGCAGCATCTGCAGGAAGGAATAAAGAGTCAATGTTTCAGGTCAAGACCCTTCAGCAAGACTGGAAAGGAAGAAGACAGAATAAGGTGGGGGAGGGAGAGGATTACAAGGTGATAGGTGAAACCAAGTGAGGGGGAAGATGGGGGAGGGTTATGAAGTAGGAAGCTGGGAGGTTATAGGTGGAAAAGGTAAAGGCTGAAGGAGGAGGAATCCGGACCATGGGAGAAAGGGAAGGAAAAGGGGCGCCAGTAATAGGAGGTAATAGGCAGGTGAGAAGAGAAGAAGGGGTAAGAGTGGAGCCTGAATTGGGAATACACAAAGAGAGGGATGGAAAAATTACCAGAATTGGAGAAATCAATGTTCGTACCGTAAGGTCGGAGGCTACAGAGATGGAATATGAGGCGTTATCCCTCCAACATGAGAGTGGCAGTCGAGGAGACCATGTATCAACATGTCGGATTGAGAATGGGCAGTGGAACTAGAATGTTTGGCCACCAGGAAGTTACGTTTGCTGTGGATGGAGCAAAGGTTGTGGACAGAGGTTCCCCAATAGATGTCGGGTCTCGACAACGTAGAGGTGGTTGCACCAGATAGAGTAGATCACCCCAGCAGACTAGCAGCTGAAGTGTTGCCTCACCTGGAAAGACTATTTGGACCCTGTATGGTGGTGAAGGGGCAGGTGTAGCTCCTCAAAGTTCAATCTAAATTTATTATCGAACTAATTATCAACATGTATGTCACCACTTGCAACCCTGAGGACTCATTATCCTGTGGGCATACTCAACAAGTCGATAGAATAGTAACTACAGCAGAGTCAAGGAGAGAATAGCCAACGAGAGTGTTCAACCAGACTGCAGAAGACAAACTGTACAAATGTGAACAGTAGAAATGAACAATAAATACTGAGGACATGAGGTGAAGAGTCCTTGGGCTGTGGGAACACTTGAATGATATGCAAATTAAGTTTATTCCCTTTTGTTAAAGAGCCTGATGGCTATGGGGTAGTAATTGGTCCTGAACCTGGTGGTGTGAGTCGCGAGCCTCTTGTGCCTTCTTCCTAACTGCAGCAGTGAGAAGAGAGCGTGTCATTGGACAGTGGGATTCGTGATGACGGGTGCTGTTTTCCTGCGCCAGCATTTCATGTAGACGTACTCAGTCATTAGGAGGGCTTTACCCGTGATGGGGTTTTGAAGGATTTTCTGTTGAAAAACGTTCCTCTTTCCCTACCAGGCTATGAGGCAGCCAGTCAATATACTCTCCACAAACTCCAAAGGAAGTAGAGGCGCTCCTGTGCCTTTTATTGCACTTGCGCACTGGACCCAGGACAGGTCCTCTGAACTAGTAACACCCAGGAATTCAAAGTTGCTAACCCTCTCCACCTCCGATCCTCTGAGAACTGGCTCATGGGCCTCTTTCTGAAGTCCATAAATCAATTCCTTAGTCTTCCTGACATTGATGGAGAGGTTGTTATGACACCCCTCAGCCAGATTTTCCATCTCCCTCCTGAATGCTGATTCATCATCAACTTTGATTCGGTCCATATCAGCAAGCTTGAATATGGCACTGGAGCTGTGCTTAGCCACACATTCATAGGTATAAAGCAAGTAGAACAGGGGCTAAGCACACAGTCTTGTGGTGCACTTGTGCTGAAGGAGATTAAGTTTCACCTGCAGGGATAAGTGTTGGGAGGAAAATCAATGAGGAGGGATGAATGGACATGGGAATCATGGAGGGAATGATTCCTGGAGGAAATGGAGAATGGGAGAACGTCAAGATATGATTTGCAGTAGGATCCCACTGAAGATGGTAGAGGTTGCAGAGAATGATGTGCTGGATGCAGAGGCTTATGAGAGTGGTAGATCAAAACAAGAGGAACTTTACCCCTATTAAGGTGCTGGGAAGATGGAGTAAGTGCAGAAATCTGGGAAATGGAGGCGTTGAGGGCAGCATCAATGATCATGGACAAGTAAGGACAAAATTCAGTTTCAACTCAATATATTCATGCAGAGAAGACCTCTCCAAAAATCTTAACTTTTATTGGTTAAGTTGGATGTTCTCCAACTTTTTCTCATTTCTTTTTGAACATATTCCACAAACATGGCCACCCGCTGTTTACTGATCTTGGGATCCTGTTTTACCATGTCCAAGAGTACTTTGTAATGCTAGCAATTAGTTACAGGCCTGTACATTAGATATTACTGGTGTCCACAATATTCTCTCATTCAGATGACAAGATTTCTTTTAAGTAAGATCATTAGTAGCAGAAATACATATTGAGGTGGAAATATTGGAAGGAACAGAATCAATCTTTAATCATTTTAATGCATTTGAATTTATAGAGTCGTGCAACACCAAAATGGTCCATAAGCCCATTGATTTTTCACTGTCAAGCACACTGTTCACAGTCTAATTCATGCTAGAGTCAGCCACCAACACCAGAGGCAATTTACAGTGACTAGTTAACCTACCAACCTGCACATCTTTGGATGTAGGAGAAAGCCAGAGCACTTGGAGAAAAACCAAGCAATCAAAGTACATTTTATTAAAGAATGTACACTTTTATCAACCTTGAGATTTGTCTCCTTAAACAGGCAGCCATGAAACAAAAAAACCTCAATAGAATCCATTAAAACGAAGACCGTCAAACATCCAATGCGCAGATAGACAGAAAAAACAAAATTGTGTTAAGAATAAAGCTAGCAAACAGAATTCAGAATGGAAGTTCTCAATGCCAGGCATCACTGCAGCTGGTTTAGAAGGCCTCAGTCCAGCACACAGTTGAGCAAACCCTGTGGAGGAGCAAGCCAAACCAGCCCATCTCTCAGCTCCGATGCTGGCTATTCCAATCTAGCCTAGCGCTTGGATTACCCACTGGCTTCAGGTCTGCCACCTGGATAAGGCCTTTCCAAGATCTTTCCTCACCTCAGCTCTGTCACAGGAAGAACATGCACACAATCCACACAGAATACTCTCTCCATTCTCAACTTCCTCCTCTCCCCCCCCCCCCCCCCCCTCCCAACATGACCTCTTTTCATTTGTATTGTTGAGTCTTGGCTTTCCCAGTAGCCCACACTGTGGAATATTACGCAGAATTGAGAATTGAAATGAAGGTGCTTAACTGCTCTTTAACAGGCAAATTGTTTCAGAGACACTCGCTTTATTCCAACCATTACATTTGTTGCATTCCTAAGAATCTTAGACTTGAATCAGTGATTGTTTCTCTTTTGGCAGATGTTGTCTGAATTGCAGTGCAGGTGATGGTGGTTAAGATTAACAGGCAACACTTAGAATCTCAATTCAGGCTAGTTAGATATGGAACGTTAAAGATACATTCTTCAATACAGGGAAATGTTTAACTTGTTAAAAAAAATCCCAAGCATTTTGCTTACTGCCTCAGTTTGACAGAATGGTTCCCCCTATCCTGTATGAACAATGGTATAAAATCAACCATTAATTGTTTGTACTGACCTCTGCTACAACAGAATGAGAAAGTCAAAATATTAAGCAGGAACAAGGCAAAGGGGGCTAGAGGGAAGGTGTGTGAAATGGGATGTGGATTGGCAAGGTCTTTGACACTACGAGAAACCAGGATGAAGTATGTGTATCCCACATTCAGGAGAAGGTTTGTAAAAGCAGAACTCATCAGCAGTGGCCCTTTGAAGGTCTGATTAATCAGTACATAATCCATATTAAAAGTAAAATGGATTGTATATATAATGTAGGAATAGTGCCACATTTTCTATTGGAGGTGTGTGGTTTTCTGATTGCAGTACTTACTGTTTTGAAAATGTTTTGCTTTTGAGCATTTGAACTTGGAACAAAAGCAATACAGACATTCAACGGCCAAGATGTAAACACTGAAACACACATATAGAGCCTTGTAAGTACAGTATTCAGACCCCCAACCCTTTTGTTCACATAAATGAGTACAGTATTACAAATAGGATTTTGACCAATTCAACTGAGAATTTTTATTTATGCATCACATGCATGTTTGTTTCTCAGTAGAAATGAAAAAGCAGGAAAAACATGAAAAACTAAAAGATCAAAAACTGAAATGTTAGCACTTCAAAAGTATTCATTCCCCCTTTGCTCAGTACTTAGTTGAACCACCTCTCACAGCCATTACAGCCAGTAGTCTTTTAGGGTATATCTCTATTAGCTTTGCATAATATGATGGAGCAAGATTTACCTATTCCTCCCTGCAAAATTGCTTAAGTTGTACCAGGTGGTTAGCGGCTGTGAGCAACGATCTTGAGGTCTTGCCAAAGATGTTTAATCGGGTTAAGGTCAGGGCTCTGACTGGGCCACATGGGGATGTCAATTTTTTTCATTTGAAGCCACTCCATGGTTGTTCTGGCAGCGTGCTTTGGGTTATTGTCCTGCTGAAAGACCAATTTCCTCCCCAGTTTAAGTTTTCTGGCAGAAGGTAATAGGTTTTTATCCAGGATCTCCCTGTATTTAGCAGCATTCATCTTCCCATCAATCCTGACCAGATTTCCAGACCCTGCTTCTGAAAAGCTTCCCCGTAGCATGATGCTACTACCAACATATTTTCCAGTAGGGTTGATGTTGCCTGGCTGATACACAGTATTAGATTTATATCACACGTACTGTTTAGTATTGAGACCAAAATGTTACACTGTAGCCTCATCTGACCACTGGATCCCCTTTCATATCTTTACAGTATCTTCTAAGTGATGCTTTGTAAAGTCTTTACGGGTAAGAATAAGCTTTTTTTTAGTGGTGGATGTAGCATAAAGCTAGTAGCTCTGTGCTAAAGGGAATTGAACAGAGTAGCGAGGAACATGCCTGTGGGCTTTTTCTGAGAAGGTAGGCTTCCTTTGGTTCAGAGAGTAGTTGGTTGCATCCAAATCACCTTGAAAGATTCCACATGCGATCTGCTGGAACTGCAAGGGGTTTCATTGTATAACATCACATGTAGCTACAACTAGGAAATCTTTGTGGTGACTTCTTGGTTGCTGGGAGGTTTGCACAAATGAGTCATGTTATTTGCCATGGCTACTATACACCTGTCAGCACACCAGATATATTGGGGCCAGTCGAGATTAACGAGTGCCTCCTTCACAGCAGAGTCTATACTCCAAGTGGGCTTGCAGTTCTGGAAGATTGTGGATAGCACCAGTGCCTAGCCCGGATGAGAGCTGCACACACCCACAAAGTGTTTTTAAAAAGAAAAGAGACCCACTTCATGGTGACTATTTATGTATCTCTATGCATATATGCATTGCCCTTCCGCACAGCTGGACAGAAAGATGAGGAAATGGGGAGGAGGTGGAGGATCAGTGTGTTCAAATGATCAAAGTCAAGTTTATTGTCACATGCAGATGTATGCACAGGTGCAACAAAGATGTACTTGCAACAGCATCACAGACATAGCATATAAGCAGCATTCACAAAAGCATAAATTAAATATCTACAAAGAAAATTACAATTTAAATAATGAAGTCTCTTTTAGTGCAAGCCAGTCAAAAGTCTATCTGTGTAGTAGCTTCTTTAATGTTATCTGGCAAACCTGTGAACTCTGATAATACACAGTGTGAGGGACAGAACCATCTCCTTGTAGTTTTTGTGACGTGCCTGAGGCAAGTTATTAAGCCTCAGGTAATGAAGCTATTCATGCCAGTGTGCAGTAGGACCTGCATAATATTCAAGCTCAGGCAATAAAAAGAAATAACATAAGCAGCACCCAAGCACCAAGGTGTGAGGCAACCTGACTACTTGCACTTTTTATTTATCAGCTTCCCCTTCACTGGATCTCTGACCAACAGCTGTACTGTGCCTATGCATGACCAGAGAGACCGACAGGATGCCAATCAAACAAATTGCTATATTTGGGATAAGGCTGAGTTTACTGGGTGCTATTGGAACAGCTCATCCAGGGAGGTGGAAAAAATTCCATTGCATTCTGGACTCGTACCTCAGAGATGATGGAAAAGCAATTGGGAGTCAATGGCTGAGATCCTCGTCCCAAAATATCCTGCCCTCGAATAGTTCTAGTAGTAAGATGGAGTGGACTGTCAGTACCTTTTAAGATGAGGCTTTTACAAACCCCATTTCCTGAAAAGTTGGGATATTTTCCAAAATGCAATAAAAACAAAAATCTGTGATATGTGAACCCTTATTTAACTGACAAAAGTACAAAGAAAAGATTCTCAATAGTTTTACTGACCAACTTAATTGTGTTTTGCAAATATACACAAATTTAGAATTTGATGGCTGCAACACACTCAACAAAAGTTGGGACAGAGTTAAAATAAGATTGAAAAGTGCACAGAATATTCAAGTAACACCGATTTGGAAGACTCCCCATTAAGCAGGCTAATTGGTAGCAGGTGAGGTATCATGACTGGGTATAAAAGTAGCGTCCATCAAAGGCTCAGTCTTTGCAAGCAAGGATGGGTCATGGCTCACCCCTTTGTGCCAAAATTCGTGAGAGAATTGTTAGTTCAAAAGGAACGTTTCCCAACGCAAGATTGCAGAGAATTTAGGTCTTTCAACATCTACAGTACATAATATTGTGAAAAGATTCAGAGAATTCAGAGACATCTCAGTGCGTAAAGGGCAAGGGCGGAAACCACTGTTGAATGCGCATGATCTTCGAGCCCTCAGGCGGCACTGCCTAAGAAACCCTCATGCTACTGTGACAATTGTAGCCACCTGGGTTCGGGAGTACTTCAGAAAACCATTGTTACTTAACACAGTCTGTCGCTGCATCCAGAAATGCAACTTGAAACTGTATTATGCAAGAGGAAGCCATCTATCAACTCTATGCAGAAACACCAGCGAGTTCTCTGGGCCCGAGCTCATCTCAGATGGACCGAAAGACTGTGGAACCATGTGCTGTGGTCAGATGAGTCCACACTTCAGCTAGTTTTCGGAAAAAACGGGCGTCGAGTTCTCTGTGCCAAAGATGAAAACGACCATCCTGATTGTTATCAGCGAAAGGTGCATCAGTGCCCACGGCATGGGTGAGTTGCATGTATGTGAAGGTACCATTGACTCTGAGGTGTATATTAGGATTTTAGAGAGAAATATGTTGCCATCAAGGTGACGTCTCTTCCCGGGACGTCCATGCTTATTTCAGCAGGACAATGCCAGACCATATTCTGCACAGGCTACAACAGCGTGGCTTTGTAGACACAGAGTGCGTGTGCTTGACTGGCCTACTGCCAGTCCAGATCTATCTCCTATTGAAAATGTATGGCGCATCACGAAGAGGAGAATCAGACAACAGAGACCACGGACTGTTGAGCAGCTGAAGTCTTATATCAAGCAAGAATGGACAAAATTTCCAATTGCAAATCTACTACAATTAGTATCCTCAGTTCCAAAATGATTAAAAAGTGTTAGTAAGAGGTAAGGTGATGTAACACAATGGTTAACATGCCTCTGTCCCAACTTTTATTGAGTGTGTTGCAGCCATCAAATTCTAAGTTTGTGTATATTTACAAAATACAATTAAGTTGGTCAGTAAAACTATTGAAAATCTTTTCTTTGTACTTTTGTCAGTTAAATAAAGGTTCACGTGAATTAACATATCACAGATTTTTGTTTTTATTGCATTTTGGAAAATATCCCAACTTTTCTGGAAATGGGATTTGTAGATAAGGACATGGGTGAAAGAAAAATGGAGGGCTTTTTATGAGGGAAGTGTTAGATTGATCTTGGAGTAGGTTAAAGGGTCTGCACTGTAGTATTCTATCACAGGTAACCCTTCAATTTACAAACTCTACTGTAGCCTCTTTGGCAGTATCAGACAATTAGATTATCACCTGAGTCACATTATATTCTGTTTTGGGAATATATTTCTGCTTAGCCCTTGTTGCTGGATCAGGATCCTGCTACGAGTACAAACAGCTACACACACTGCTGTAATGCAAATGGATGGAGGAGCTAACTTCACATTGTTAAAGAATGGTTACATGAAAGAAGGACCATTCAGCCTGTCAGGTTCAAACTGGTGACACATGAGACTGCAGATGCTGATATCTGGAGCAAAACCATACTGCTGGAGGAACTCTAGGTGAGGCAACATCTTTGGAGGGAAATTAACAATGGACATCTTGGGTTGAGATCCTTCAATTCAGCTAGTTCCAATTCCCCACCCTCTCCCGATAGCCCTTGCACCTTAGTAGTCTTCTTGTACTGCACTTCCTTTGCAACACGAAATTCTGCATTCTGTTAACGCTTCTTCTTTTGTATCTCCTCAGTGTGTTTATGGTTGGAATGATATAACTGGATGGCATATTTTACTGCATCTTGGTACATACGACAATAATATACCAATTACCACTCACAATATGAAGTTTTCTGCCTGTTATTTTTGTTCTTTTTTCAATTGCTATCATTGTTGTCTGTTTTTTTCTCCCCTCCCCCATACATCCTCTCTACTTTCTCTGTATCATGATTTTAAATATTTCTATCTAGTTTCCTTGCAGTCTCTTTTGTTTAAAGGAAAACAGTACTGGCTTCTCCTGTCTGTCCTAAAAACTAAAGTCACTCATCATTTTGGTAAATCACCCTCCTAAAGCCTTTGTATATTTTAGAAACAGAGGTGTCCAGAGCTCCACACAATACTGATGTGGCCCAATCAGAGTTTTATAATTGGAAACGTGAGACAGCAGATTTTGGAATTATTTGCTGGGGAACTTGGGGCTTTTCCAGCATCTTTGGGCAGAAATCGTCAAAATTTTGTATCAGGGCTGAGGGTAAAGGCTAAAGATGAGATTGGGAGTGGTGAGGCAGTTAAATGGCAGATTGAGTCAGGTTGGTGGGGGGATGGGGTGCAGTCAGGCCGTGGCAGCTACCTCCTCCCACTGCTCCCCTTCGCCCACTGAGCCCCTCCAGTAGATTGTTACTCCAGAAATTTATAAAGCTTTATCATGTATTCCTTGTTTTTGTACTCTATAACTTTATTTATAAAGCTCTGTTCTTGGGTACCAGTATGATTAACATCCATGCAGTGTTTTAAGAACAGCATTTTCCCCTCACCTCAGATTTCTGAGTGGTCCATGAACACTATGTCACTGTTCTGCTTTCGCACATTTTATTTATTTGTATCAGGGTATTTTTTTAAATATATCTTACACTGCATTACTATCTCTAAACAACAAATTTTATGATAGCAATTCTCTACCCATATCACTAATCTGTATAAATCTCCCTGGCATCCATAGTGTATTCAAAATTCACTAATATTTGAGTACTATTGTAAAAATATTGTTTGTTAAGCGTTCCTTAGTTCACATAATTCATTAAGGGTTATATGTAAAAGTAAGTGAATGGCATACATCATTATGCCACCATGCCATATGTGACTGACACACTAAAAAAAAAGAAAAAGAAAAACTAAGTAGGTAAGAATTCTGGCTCCTGTGTTTTTCCTTCAGTTAGTTTTTGGAGTTACAAAACATAAAAGTAGTAATGAGTAAGTTTTTAAATGAACTTGAGACGACCACATACCTGTTGAAGCACAGAATGGTTTTCTTTCCAACAGAGAGTGAAGTTTGATGTTTTAAAAATAACCAGAAAATGGATGAAATTAACAAGCAACAAATATGCCCACTGGTTCATAAACAGGGGATAATACCAGGCGAAAATAATAATAAATTCTTTAAAAAGGAGAAATGGCTGGCTACATCAAAAAGATACAAGTGTACAACAGATTAACTGATATGGATGATTATACTGAACAAATTGAGCAATATTTTTAAGTAAATAAAATAGTCGATGAAAAATGATTGGAAGTATTGATGTGTGCAATGACAGGGAAAGGATATAGTTGCCTTAGAAGTTTAACAGTTTCAACCAAACAGGCAAAATGAGCTTTGCTGACATCATGAGTGTAATGCAGGAACATTTAGAACTGAAATCATCATTCATTGCAAAATGCTTTAGGTGTCATAGAGGGAATCAAAAGGAAGGGGAGTCCATTTTAGTTTATGTCAGTGTATCGAAGAAATTATTCAACCTTAGTGATGGGCTCAATGATGCATTAAGAGATTGTTCAGTTTGTGGAATCTTACAAGATATCATTCAAAAATGGTTCCTAAGGGATGTACAACTCACATTTACAAGAGCTGTTATAATTGTATCAATGGAAACAGCAGCCAGAGATGTTAATGAGTAGCAGTTGTGAATGAAAATGAGCACAAACAAAACTGCAGAACTGCCTGGCCAAACAAATTGTGTTATTGTTGTGGCAGGGACTCACACACACCAGAGCAATGCAGGTTTAAAGGCAAAACTTGCAGAAAATGCAACCAAGTAGGACACATACAAAGAGCAGTTTGGATGGCCAAAAATAAATGGAGTGCACAGGGAAGAGAAAAGGATAACAAAGTCAATGTGCAGTTTCAAAAAGAGTACTAATCTGCATGCTGCTGAGGAAAAATCTGATAATGATCAGAGTGACACAGGACTGTGTAGCCTTAAGATTTACTATGTGAAAACTAACAAGAGAAGAGCAAAATGGCTTACACCAGAGGTAAGCGACAAATGAATTAAAATGGAATTAGACACTGGCTTATCTGTTTTAGTCATTATACAAAATGAGTTTGAATGGCATTTACAGAAATACTGAAATGAAGCCTGCAGATATCCAATTAAGAAATTCTACTGGAGAAAGTATAATACCCGTGGGAGTAACATTGGTAGCAGTGAAATTCAACAACCAACAAGCCACACTGGGCTTGTATGTGGTAAAAACAACAGGGCCAGCATCGTGGGCCTGTGATTGGCTGAGACAACCACAACTGGATGGGAGATCCAACCACTATTTGCATGTCACATCCCCTGCAATAAAGTCAACTGAAAGCAGACTGTGTTCAAGGATGGCATTGGAAAACTCAAACACATCAAGGGTAAAATATCATTAACTGCAAAAGCCACAATCAATTTTTACGCAGCCAGTCCACTTCCCTTACAATCCATGATAAAGTAGCCAGTGAGCTTGGAGGCTGAAGGAATTCCTTTCTGGGTTGACTGCAACATCAGTGGTGCCAGTAGCCAAGAAAAATGGGTCGGCTAGGATCTGTGGTGATTTTAAGGTCACCATGAACCCAGTGCTGAAAGCAGATAAATAAACTCTCAAAGTGTTCATCACCATAAACACTCACAAAGGGCTTTATTGCTATAATAGGCTTGTTTTGGAGTAGCGTCAGGTATCCTGACACTTCTTCAAGTATCAAGTGCACGCATAGCATGAACTGCTTCACTGCAATCTTTATCTGACTCCTCTACATCTACAAAACATCTTTATGCTCCTCTTCTAAGCTGCTAGCATCTGAGTACCCTTATAATGGAATCATCTTGTCAGTAAACTCTGTTCAAATGCTTGCTATGAGACTGCTGCCCTCATAATTGGCAGCAATCTCCTGACTGCCGAGTTAACAGACAGGTGCTTGGTTTATTGCTGCTGGCATTGATTGTATTTCAGATTTTCATATAAAAGAGAAAAATCTCTTGGTGAAGGTACTTCAATCTATCAAAGCAATGTAAGAATTCAAGAATGGTATGAACAGAGGGAGAAAAAGCCCAGACATTGCTCCATCATTCAGTAAGATCTTGTATCTGTAAATCCAAAAAATCTATCAATCTCGGCCTTGAAAATGCATTGATTGAACAAGTATAGTCCTCTAATGTGAAAATTTCTTACAATTTTCAGTATTTCTCCCAAATGGCCCTCGTCCTGAAATTATCATCTGTAGTTCTGAACACTCAAGTTAGAAAAAATAGCCTCTCGGTTTATGCCTGTTTATGCCTCTCAGTATCTTGGATGTCTCTTAAGACCACAAGATTGTAATCCATAAAAACTCCTTATAAGGACCCTGTTAAAAATTTAAATATGCTGCATTTTGGTGCCCACTCATAAAACCATTTAATTTGTCCAACACAATGTTCTCTCCACAAACAATCATGTTGATGCTGCCTAATCATATTATGAATTTTCAGGTGCCAAGTTACTACTTTGCAAAGACAGATCCCAGTACCTAACCACAATGAATCAAGGCTAACTGGTATATTATTTCTATTCCTGCCGCTGTCTGTAACGAGTTTATACGTTCTTCCTGTGACCAATGGGTTTCCTGCCACATTCCAAAGATGTCCCAGCTGGTAGATTAATTGGCCCTTGTAAACTGTCCCATGATTAGGCTAGACTTAAATTGGGGGTTGCTGGGCAGCATGAGTTGAAGGGCCTGAAGGGTATATTCCATATTGCATCTCAATAAGTATTTTTTTCTCTTCCTCCTTTCTAAAAATAACTGTGTTCTCCTGGTACTCTTCCTCAATCAAGGGAATACTGAAAGACACTTGGACGTGCACATGGATATGAAAGGCTGAGAAGGATATAGGTCAAATGCGAGCAATGGGACCAGCTTAGATTGCAGACTTAGCATGGATGAGTTGCACCAAGGATGCTGTTTGCTTCCTCTATGACAAAGACTCTAACTTAATACATCTTTTATCCCTGTAGCTTTTGTTCCAGTCTCTGACACAGAGTCTACCAGGGCCAGATTTATCTGCTTCTAAAGTTCAAAGTTCAAAGTAAACTTTTTATCAAAGTATATAGATACTTGAAATTTATTTTCTTTCAGGCATTCACAGTTGAGCAGAAAAATAAAATCAATGAAAAAATATAGGCAATAACTGACAAACAACCTCTGTGCAAAACAAAAGTTCAAATAAGTAAATAAATTAATAACACTGAGAATGTGAGTTGTAGAGTTAATGAATGTGAGTCTGTATGTTGTGGAATTAGTTCAGAATTGAGGTAAACAAAGTTATCCATGCTGGTTCAGGAGCCTGATGGTTTCAGGGAAATAACAATTTCTGAATCTGGTGGTATGGGATCAAAGCCACACGTACCCTCTTCATGATTGCAGCAAGGAGAAGACAGCATGGTCTGGACGGTGGGGGTCCCTGATGGTCGATGCTGCTTTCTTGTGCCAGTGCTCTTTGTAGGTTTGCTCAATGGTGGGGATGGATTGGGCTGTGTCCACCAATTTTTGTAGGCTTTTCCATTCTTGAGCTTTGGTGTTTCCAGACCAGGTCATGATGCAACCAATTAAAATACTCTTCAATTTGCATCTATAGAAGTTTATCAGAGTTTTAGATGATATGCCAAATCTGTGCAAGCTTCTAAGAAAGTAGTGCCTTCTTTGTAATGACAATTATATTTTGGACTCAGGCCAGATCCTCTGAGATGATAATGTCAAGAAATTTAAAGTTACTGACCCTCTCCACCTCCAATCCCCCAACAAGGAATGGCTCATGGACCTTCGGCTTCTTTGTCCTGTAGTCAATAATCAGCTCTTTGATTTTGCTGATACTGAGTGAGAGGTTGTTGGGGCACCATTCAACCAGATTTCCAATCTCCCTCCTACATGCCAATCCATCACCAACTTTGATTCAGCCATCAACAGTGATGTCATCAGCAAACCTGAATATTACACTGGAGCTGAACTTAGCTATGCAGTCATAAATATACAGCAAGTAGAGAAGGGGGCTAAGTCCATAGCCTGGTGGTGTTCCTGTGCAGATGGTGATTGTGGAGGAGATGTTGTTGCCAATCAGTATGACTGGGATTTGCTGGTGGGGACATCAAGGATGCAGTTGCACTAGCAGGTATCAACACCTTAAATTTGGAGTTTAGTGATTTGTCTTGAGGCTTCAGGTCCTTTTAATTCTTTCAGTATTTTCCCTCCAGTGGTCTTAATTACTTTAAGCTCCCCAAATTACTGGATAATTGTTTTCTCTCCAGATCTGCTACATGCACTGTGCCTTCTACAAAAAAGATTGCAAAACATTTGTTTAATGTCTCAGCTGTGTGATAACACTCCATGTAGATGTGCTCAATAGTGGGGAGGGTTTTATCCATGATGAACTCTGATAAGTTTTGGCGCCTTTTATTTTATTTTATTTTCCTTCATATATATTGTATTGTTAGTAACCTTTTAGTTCTAGTAAAACCTTTAAAGTATATTCTATAACGATATCTGCTGTGAGTCTGATATTGTGTGTGTGTCGCTGCATTACCTTGTTTTCCACAGCACCTGCGTGTACGGGAGGTGGGGTTGGAGAGTGGCTGGAGTTCTTCCCCCAGACGTATACCAGTCTGTTGAGCAGGTGTTACATCTCTATACCATATAAGTCATCAGTTGGGAAAGAAAACCAACATTGTACTCAGTACTCCAGGTGCCGTCTCAATAAGGACTTAAAGTATAACATCCTAGGTCATGAAAACAAACCCCTTCACAGTGAGATGAACTTGCTAATTGCCTCATCCACTTTCACCTTGACTTGTGTTTGTGGATACCCAATGGCATTTCTATCAAGATCAGTGAAGACATCAGGTATAAGCTATCAACAAGCACTGCTAGATAAGCACACTGCTCTATAAAATGTGTTCCTAGGACACACTTGACAACAACTTCTATCTATTATAATTGTTTTAAATTAATATAATAGGATGAATATTATTGCAACAGCAACATTTATTGCCATCACTAATTGCTCAAGAGGTGCATGCTTACACCTGTAAAAGAGTTTGATTAAGGGGATGGACTAATGATTGTAAATAACTTAAGATTCATTAAGAGCTGCAAGATGGTTTCCATTGGCTCAGGTTATTGCTAGCCACTCACAAAATTGGATCTCGTGGACACATACACACCAGAGCATAAATGGCACAGTCAACACATTGATGTGACTAAACACATTGATGAAGGTAGAGCTGTAGATGCCGCGTATACGGATTTTAGCAAGGCATTTGATAAGGTACCCCATGCAAGGCTTATTGAGAAAGTAAGGATGCATGGGATCCAAGGGGACATTGCTTTGTGGATCCAGAACGGGTTTGCCCACAGAAGACAAAGGGTGGTTATAGACCTATCATATTCTGCATGGCGGCCGGTGACCAGTGATGTGCCTCGGGGATCTATTCTGGGACCCCTACTCTTTGTGATTTTTATAAATGACCTGAATGAGGAAGTGGAGGGATGGTTTAGTAATTTTGCCTTTGACACAAAGGTTGGTGGTGTTGTGGATAGTGTGGAGGGCTGTCAGGGGTTACAGCGGGACTTTGATAGGATGCAAAACTGGGCTGAGAAGTGGCAGATGGAGTTCAACCCAGATAAGCGCGAGGTGGTTCATTTTGGTAGGTCAAATATGATGGCAGAATATATACTATTAATTGCAAGACTCTTGACAGTGTGGAGGATCAGAGAGAACTTGTGGTCCGAGTCCATAAGACACTTAAAGCTGCTACGCAGGTTGACTCTGTGGTTAAGAAGGCATACGGTGCATGGGCATTCATCAATCGTGGGATCGAGTTTAAGAGCCGAGAGGTAATGTTGCAGCTATATAGGACCCTGGTCAGACCCCACTTGGAGTACTGTGCTCAGTTCTGGTCACTTCACTATAGGAAGGACGTGGAAACATAGAAAGGGTGCAGAGGATATTTACAAGGATTTTGCCTGGTTTGGAGAGCATGCCTTGTGAGAATAGGTTGAGTGAACTAGGCCTTTTCTCCTTGAAGCAACGGAGGATGAGAGGTGACCTGATAGATGTGTACAAGATAATGAGAGGCAGTGATCGCGTGGATAGTCAGAGGCTTTTCCCCAGGGCTGAAATGGCTAGCACAAGTAGGTATAGTTTTAAGGTGCTGGGAAGTAGGTACAGAGGAGATGTCAGGGGTAAGTTTTTTACTCAGAGAGTGGTGAGAGCGTGGAATGGGCTGGCAGTGTTGGAGATGGATATGATAGGGTCTTCCAAGAGACTCTTAGATGGATACATGGAGCTTAGAAAAATAGAGAGCTATGGGTAAGCCTAGGTAGTACTAAGGTAAGGACATGTTTGGCACAGCTTTGTGGGCCGAAGGGCTTGTATTGTGCTGTAGGTTTTCTATGTTTCTATGTTCTATTTTTCTAACATTGATGGTAAGGTGACAGTCTAATGCTAATGTATGTATTCATGTGATAGGTTAATTGAGCCTCATTCCATTTGCCCAACACTCACACACTATTCCGTTGGGTGTCCTCCCCACCACTGTTCCCATCTGTCCTCCCCACCTCCCTATTTGGATTCACATTCCACCTCCTTTTCCTATGAGGTTCAGTCATCTGGAGCCATTTGTTGCCACACCTATCACCTCTGAGACTTTGTCACTATTTCACTCTTCCCTCGCCATCTGCCTGCCATCCTTCTTCACTTGGATTCACCTATAACTGGCTAGGTCTTGCTTTATCCCTTCCCGTTGCTTCTTTATGAAGGTTATCAATGTTCCCTCTAAGGTGTGCAAGTGGATGCACGAACACACGTTTTGCTACCAACACACAAGGGAATTTAAACTGTGCACAAATGGTTATCATCTTCTACTTCATTGGCGTGTTAAGTAAACTTAATGATTGTACACAATCACATTTCCTTTTCTGGTTTTTGATGTGGACAGTGTTGAGAACATGGAGTTTGTGATAATTTGTCTGCAGATTTTAGAACTGACGTATTTATACTGTTTTTATTGAAGAAATTATTGATTCACTCTGTCAAATACCAAAGAAGCAAAGGGTGTGAAGTGCAAAAGAACTGCTTGTTCATTTAAAGTGGAATGGCTTAATGAAACAATAGAAACTGCTACACTGAGAGCTCATGAGGTCCGGAATGTGAAGCTATGAGAAATATTTCTTGACGATAAAAAGACTGGTGCTACCTGCATGCATTGTCGCGATGCAAAAGTTGCTGGAGAATTTGCAAGTGGGAAGAAGTGGAGTGATATTTGGAGTCCCGACTTTTTAAAGTATCATTTAGCAAGCAAATCACATACGGATGATATGCAAAAGCTCCAGCGAGAAAATCCTTCATTGGCGACTACAGGCCTGCTAGGTATGTTTCGTGAGAGTGAAGACGAACGAGAGTGAAAACAATCAAACACGGATGAGATCAAAGTTCTTATTGACAGTGTTTTGTTAGCCGTTAAGATGAATTCCTCTATATATCAAATTGCAAAGCACAGTATTTTTGCACACATAGCTCATTACAAATTAGAGTGAATATTGATAGCTATCTCTGATCATCTTTCAGTCCAGATGAAAGGGCACAGAACAAAACAAAATTGCTGTCCATTTCTCTCTATAGACACTGCCTGGGCCACTGGATTTCTCCAGCAGTTTTATGTTGGCCAATAATTTAGTACCTGCATTTCAGCATCACGTGACTCAGTTCCATATCGCATTGTATAACTGTATACTAATATCTACATGAAAGGGAGCCATTTAGGCCATGATCAATCCAATTACTCCTGTTCTTCTCTCCTCAGTTCTCAGTAACTCTGCCACTCATTCTCTTTCACTCATGGCTATCAACATATCTTTGATTCCTCTTTCTGTTACCCTACCCCAAGGGATAATTTACAGTGGGCTGTTAAATCCATGCTTCTTTGGGATGTTGAAAGAGCCTGTAGCACCCTAGGAGGATTCAACTTGGCCACAGGGAGAGTCTGCAAACTCCTTCCAAATAGCTCAGGTCAGGGCTGAACCCAGGTTCCTGGAATTGTGAAAGATGTGAAGCACATTGGGTTGTTTTTTTCTGTGTTAGTAGGCCAATGTAAAGTCGAGTGGTTTGGGATTTAATGTGCACGATTCTTTTTGTGCTGTTGGCATTCAGGAAGAATGCAAAGAAGATAGAACATGGAACATATAAGCCTAGGTTAGACCACTCTTGGAGTATTGTGTTCAGTTCTGGTCACCTCACCACAGGATGGATGTGGATACCATAGAGAGGTTGCAAAGGAGATTTAAAAGATCATAATACCATAAGACATAGGAGCAGAATTAGGCCATTTGGCCCATCAAGTCCTACTCCATCAAATCATGGCTGATCCTTTTTTTTCTCCTTCTCAACCCCAGTTCCTGGCCTTCTCCCTGCAACCTTTGATGCCATGTCCAATCAAGAACTTATCAATCTCTGCCTTAAATACACCCAACGACCTGGCCTCCACAGCTGCATGTGACAACAAATTCCACAAATTCACCACCCTTTGGCTGAAGAAATTTCTCTGCATCTCTGTTTTGGAAGGGCAGCCCTCTATCCTGAGGTTGTGCCCTCTTGTCCTAGATTCACTCACCATGGGAAACATCCTTTCCACATCTACTCTGTCTAGGCCTTTCAACATTCGAAAGGCTTCAATGAGATCCCCCTTCATCCTTCTGAATTCCAGCGAGTACAGTCCTACAGCCATCAAGCATTCCTCATTTAATAACCCTTTCGTTCCTGGAATCATCCTTGTGAACCTTCTCTGGACCCTCTCCAATGCCAGCACATCTTTTCTAAGATGAGGGGCCCAAACTGTTCACAATGCTCAAGGTGAGGCCTCACCAGTGCCTTATAAAGCCTCAGCATCACATCCCAGCTCTTGGAAAAGTATGCTGCTTGGATTGGAGAGTGTGTCTTTATGAGAATAGGTTGAGTGAACTTGACCTTTTCTCCGTAGAGTGACGGAGAATGTGAAGGGACCTAATAGAGCTGTATAAGATGATGAGAGGCATTGATCATGTAGATAGCAAGAGGCTTTTTCCCAGGGCCGAAATGGCTAAGGTGTTTGGAAGTAGTTACAAGGGGGATGTCAGAGGTAAGTTTTTCAGACAGAAACTGGTGGGTGTATGGAATGCACTGCCAGTGACAGTAGTAGAGGTGGATACAATAGGGTCTTTTAAGAGACTCTTAGATAGGTACATGATAGGTAAGGAAAGATGCTCTGCGGTAAGGAAATTCTAAGCAGCTTCTAGAGAAGGTTACATGGTTGGCACAACACTGTGGGCCGAAGGGCCTGTAATGAGCTGTAGGTTTTCTATGTTCTATAAATAGCAGGAATGTACCAAGTCTTTTCCCAAATTTGCTCCCTGGATTAGAGAGTGTGCCTTATAAGGATAGGTTGAGGAAGCTTGGGCTTTTTAAAAAACCTGCTGTATGCCCTTTAGAATATAGATCACTGAACAGCACAGCACAGTATAGGCTCTTCAGCCTAAGATGTTTTACCGATCTTTTAACCTACTCGAGGATCAATCCAACCCTTCCCTCACACATAGCCCTCCATTTTCTTTCCTCCATGGGTCTTGATAGAGCTGTAAACGATGAAAAGGAGACGGTGCAAGAGGGAGGTCTTCAGATTTTTAGCGCATTAGGTTCTCTTCCAGGAAAGTTGAGACCTGTACAGAAGGGACAGTTTGCGCCTGAACTGGAAGGGAATTAATATCCTTGCAGGAAGGTTCACTAGTGCTGCATGTGGAAAGGCAGGGTGGGGGCGGGGTGTTTAACCTAGAGTTGCAGGGGAATGGGAACCAGAGCACCAGAGTAGATTGTGGAGTGGTTGTGGGGAGAGATGTTGTTAAGCCTTCCTATCAAGTCAGGAAACGAAAGGTTGAGCATGTTCTCAGTTCCTGAGGCAGAAATGGCTAATACGAAGGGGCATGATTTTAAGCGATTTGAGGGAAGTGTGGGGGGAATGCCAGAGGTAGGGATTTACACAGAGAGTGCTGGATGCATGGAACACACTGTCTGGAGTGCTAGCAGACAAAAACAAAAGAGACATTTAAGAGACATATGAATGCGTGAAAATGGAGACTATCTGGGAGAGAAGGGTTGGATTGATGTAACAGTAGGTTAAGGTACAGGCAAAACACATTGGGCTGAAGGCCTGTTCTGTGTTCTATATTCTAAAGGGCATTGGTTTAAGGTGAGCGGGGAAGAGATTGGGGCAGGAACACTAACAACATTTAAGAGACAATTGGACAGTTACATGTCTAGGAAAAGGTGAGAGAATGGGACCAATTTAGATGGGAATCTTGATCAGCAGGGACCAGTTAGTCTGAAGGGGCTGTTTCTGTGCTGTATGACCACAACTCCAAAAAGCTTGATTTTTAAAAAAATTCCTTCCAACATGTTACTAAGTTCCAAACGAGTCTCGAAGTCAACGAAGCTAGTGATTGCAGAGTCAAAAATCTAGAGCAACAGACAATCTGCGGAATGAACTCTGCGGGTTGAGCAGTATCGGTAGGGGGAAAGGAATTGTAAACGTTTCGGGTCCTGTCTTGGCCAGGGCTGCCTACACCATCTCCTAACGTAAAAAAAAACACTTCAGTTGCAAAGGACACAGGAGTTCACGGGCATTATTTTGATTGGCGTCGTGAAACTGTCCTATTCTGCATAAAGGAATGTTGTACGTCTAACCCCCCCCCCCGAATGCATCTCGTCTTAACCTCTCGTTTGTGCGACGGCGGTTCGGCATCCCCACACAACCTCCCCACCCCCCGTGATCCATTGGGGAATCACAGCAGCCTGTAAGCTCCAGCCTCTTGAGTGGCGCGTTCTTTTGAACCTCCTGACGGGAACCAAGGGCCACGGCCGTTGAAAGGATTCAAAGTATCACGGAAACCCAAACAACAGTGCGTGTGCTCGGCTCGACGCGTTGGATGCAGGCTCAGTCCCGGATGCATTCGTGTTCCGTGTCTGGTCTTATAGCAATACCGTTTAAAAGGCTGCACAGTGTCCGTGCTTCACAATTAAACAACCGGCTTTCTAGAATGTGGGCTAATGTAATCACGAGCTTTGGTCGGGATTTTCCATTGCGGGCTAATCACTCAGATGAACGTTCCCAGCAGTTATTCGCATTACGCACGGAGGCTGGTTAGAAAGCATAAATCCGACCGACAAACCAGTGTCCATACAGTCAACGCTTTAAAAGCCAATAATCAAATACAATCGGATTTATTCTGCCTTGATGCAGTCATTCAGTTTCATTGCTGATTCGCTTCTGCGCTGTAATTTTGAGCCCAGCTTCATTTACACCTTATAAGCCATTCAAAAGTTATTGGCCTAAAGAGTGCCTAGAATTGGAACGCCGTTTATAAACAGAGAATACAGGGTTCCGAATTCAACCTGAAGTCCGGGAAGATACAGATTTATTTCACCTATTTTCAAAGGCGGTCTTTAGCAAACATTAATTCCACTTTTAAAAGCAGTTATTCTGTACGGGCCGCTGTCCCCACTCTTCGCGTGGCTCCTATTACGGACACCTGTCCGCCAGTACAGGTTGAACCGGGTTGGGTTTGCAGTTTATTTTACGCCTGCCTCAGATCGCGTGGAGTGAAAGATGGAGTAGATATTGCGCGGATAAACTAAAAGAAAGAAATCAATTCTTTGAATAAAAGAATATTGTAGACACATAAAAGGAAATACAATATTTCGATTTTCGCTGTGCTTGGCTGTTTATCTGTGTGCCACTTTACATTAGATCATAAACTTCTGACAACAAACGCTAAGAAATGCTTCACCTTATCGTTGGCACTTCATTATCCCATTAGCTCATAACACTAACAGATCAATGCTGTCTCGGCCATGCACAGAACTTTTTAACAAATTAATTAATCCTAATGAATTAACGCTTCATTTATTTAAACGCGCCACAGTTCATGAATTAAAATTTCATGGAGTGATTAAAGGCTTGTAAAGGATGCATGATTTCGTTAGAAATTTCTAATAAATCAGATCAGACGCGGGACAAGACAGCGACTTCTCAGACCTTGCTGCCAGTGCTACAGTGGTCTCGAATTTCAAAGATGATATTTGCGAGCGGTAATTAGGTAACAATGCAAGATGCTCTAAATATAAAGGGAACATTGGCATCCAGAACCCAAGCAGGCATGCTCTTATCTCCAACCCTGAAGGGGTTCTGCAGCAAGCCCTGGGATGGAGAGCACAATTAAGGCTTTCAATATTTAATATTACATCGTTACACACTTTGAATGAAACCATAATTACTACCCGCCGTCCGCAGACACTTGGCTGTTCTTTGCTAATCTAAAGAACTGATTTATGTGAATGTATAAACAATATCGCTTCATAATCTGTCCCATGCTTTTATATACTAACAGTACAAAATAATTTAATAAAATTAAATAAATGCTAATTATGGTAATTAAACAAATCAACCACCAATTTTAATATTTCGTGTCAGACTGGTTACTTTTTATATAAATTATATCTTTGTTTTCCGCTTAATTGAGGTCAGACTTTTAAGTTTGAGTGTAAGAACAATCTCAAACAGGCATTAGGTGGGCCCCAGACTGATTCTGAATTGGTCTGTTTAACGGGTGTGTTACACTTCTGAAATCAGCACCCTGCGCCTTGGATGCACCCCGAGTCCATGAAGCTAACCCTAAATAGATCACCATTTGTGGGAAATTAGTGCTGCTGCTGCATTGACCTAATGAATTAGTTTACATCATTTTTGAAAAAGTGAATGCCGGCATTTTGATCTTAGGTTTTATATGCCATTTGTGACGTTGCAAATCGCGATAATACTTTGTGATCGCTATTGAGAAGCGGAACACTAATTCCGAACAGCAAAGGCGCACATTCAAGATTTCATTGTTGCAAGTCTCAATAATCTAATCGTGCATTCGTTTCTTGAGATGTTCGTAGCTAAGAAAAGCGCAGTTCTCGCCCAGCAGTATATAAATCACATGATAACACCTTAGCATCAGAAGCGTTTCATTGTATCTAGCGTTACAGCACCATCAAATTCCCGAATCACAGTCTCCTATTTGTGGAAGATCTCTATTGAAGAATTATTCAGAACTAGTTGTGCCTCATTAAAAATAATTCAAAATAGTATCGACCCTAGGAGTGCAATCACACATTCCTGTACATAATTCTCAACAGAATACTGAACCACTGGCAATTCCAGTAGGAGCCGAGCGTTCGTCATTATGTATGCGCGTCTTTGTGGGAAGAAATTCTACAGTCCCACAGGATCAAAAGAGAATATTATTGCTCCAACTAAAGATATTGGTGATTGCAATAGGTGACTCACAAAGACTCGCCACGCACGTCTCCCACACCCAATTAAAGAGAGAATTACATTAAATATTGCACTCATTTCCTGTTTCAAAAGCTTATAAAACTGGTAATTTTAAACCTGCTTTCAGTATTTCCGGAGTAATGTTGTAGCCAGAGTAGAATTACATCTCCTTATTCCAGAAGTTCTTTAGTTCATGCATTTATTTTAATAGATAGAAGTTCTTTTTGAAAGGCTCTGCTTTACTGGGCATCGCATCAGAAAAAAATATATATATACTAGCCTGACTCTAATTGCTGTTCGGGCCCATAACATTATTTGCTCAAAGAATGCGCATAAATGTAAATTAATTAGACCCACGCGAACATGCCGAGCTACATTAAACTGTAGTTCACTAGCAAGTGTGTATATTGCGTCTTGTATAATTTCCTCTGCGCTATCCAACAGTACAGTAATCTAAATCTCATTGATCACTGCCCTTCTTATCGTACTTCAGTGTATGGTGCAGGTAGCAAATATGTTTAAAAGATAAAATACATTCATGGCCCTGGATGCTAAAATTGATAAGCAATTAGCAGCAAGCTGATCGCTCCTATTTGCATTAAAATACAGGCAACCTCGAATTTTACAAGGATTGTGTCACAGACTACCGAATAAACTACTCCACAGAAGCGTGTTGGTACAGTTCCACCCCGCCCCCGATGTTGCTTGCTCATTGTTAAACAGTTACGTTGTTGTAAGGGGTGGGGCACAAAACCAGTCAATTATCTTCGAAAGATCTATTTTGAAAAGTGGCCCTGGAATGTAAACATGAATCTCACCACTTTCAAGTTTATAAACTTGTTTCATCATGTTTCGTATTAAATTATATTGATAAGGCAAATGTCAATAGTCAATTGAATGTAGCAAAACGCCCGAAAACAATTTATACAATCGATATCACACACTTAAATACTGCATTTCAAAATAATCAAACCAGCCTCTGCCTGCAAAACAGAGAACATGGTTTAACTCTCTCGATTAAACTTTGGATGTAGCCCAAAAATTAACATTTTCTTCGTATACTCCTTTTACCTTTTCGTAAAACATTTCCATGCAGTGCTTATTGCGATGAAACGCGAAGATAAAATATTTAAAACATAGGACTTCAGTTCAGACTTTCTTTTTCAAACAGTGTTTCTGGAATTTGTTACAGATTACACTCAGAAATACTGTTAATAAATTGAAGAGTTGTAATTGCAGCGAAGTTTCTAGTCTGGCGCTCAGCATAGTTGACGAGTCTTTTTAATCACTTGTTAAAAAGTTCTGCTCCGTTATATCTACTTCACTGTAATTGGTGAAACTATATCAACTAACGCAACTGCATACACATTCAGAAAAAAAAATCCTTGCACCACATTGTTCTATATTTCTTATATGTACAGTTCCGTTCTCCAAGTTGTCACAGCTAATGGCGTTTTGTCTTGAAAGGTACAGTAATCATTAGGTGGAAAACTTCTGTGTGGGAATTTTACGATCGAAGAATCTCCTTTTATTTGCTTATTTTGAAAGTCATGGTGGACTTTAAAAGTCTTGTTTGCAGAAATGTGGAGAATATATAAAAAGCAACAACCAAGAACATATACTGTGGTACACCAAGCCCTTCTTACACGTCATGGTTAACATGTGGTTCTCGAGATCAAACCACCAAGTAACGTCCTGCTGTCGCAAACCAGCGGAAGAAACTGTTCCTGTCCTCT
Source organism: Hemitrygon akajei (assembly GCF_048418815.1). Lineage (NCBI taxonomy): Eukaryota > Metazoa > Chordata > Chondrichthyes > Myliobatiformes > Dasyatidae > Hemitrygon > Hemitrygon akajei. The sequence continues at coordinate 127,362,301 of NC_133125.1, forward strand.
GCTGGATAGAGAACACAATGACGCGATTTTCAGCTGAGTGGTTTGACTCTTAATTGCAGTTATGACTGCTTTCTTCATTACTTACTGGCATGCATATTTACTCCATTTGAAATCCCGCCATTTTCCAATTTTGCTTCAGTTCATAGAAAATCGCGGACTGACAAAATTAATTGCCGACATCGCTGCCTTTAAAATGTCACAGTTGATGAAGGGTTAATGTTCAATACGTTTCCTGTCTTGTTCTTTATCATTAATAATCAATGAGGGTGGGAAATAAAGTTGGTATCAAACTCTCGCCGTAGGATGTTAAAATTGTTTTCTCGAACTGCTGTTACTTAGCCATCACGTCCATTTGAAACCTATGTCGAGGATTTATTTCAACCAAAATACATTTTGATGGTTAAGAAACATTTCACTGGAATCGAGTGTTGGTGGCCTTGCAGACATAAAAGTCAAGGACACAGAAGCCAATCTTTAAGTCATTTTTAATTATTCAGATATAAATTATTTTACTGTGTTTTAAAATTATAAAAACTGACCACAAGTACCGATTAACCAGCACCTTATTGCTTAGATAACATCGTCACTAATATACTGCCGAGTACCAGTTTCTGGTACAGACCAACGGGTCGGTCAGATCACCCAGCATGTTGTGATTTCCTAGCGTTGGTATTTTTTAATCAATAACGTTTGTTTCTGATTGCATTTTATATTAAGTGTAAAATAACATTAACGCTGCTGATCAATGTAGTGATTAGATTCAATATTATGCATTGGATCTATTATAATGGGCATATTGGAGTAGGAAAAATCTGATTAAATCGACTACCCTTGAGAATAATGAGCGGTAATAACCTATTAACAGATTACTATTATTGGTCATTGCCTTCGTGCCTCAACGCTTTCGGTGATCTGCTACAAAACTTTATATTTGTTTTTGGTTCCGCTCAGAGATAATCTTCTCATGCTACATTATGAATATGTCAAACGCCGGCAGTGCTCCTGTTATACGTTTTCCACCCACTTACCCATTGGAGCAATGCAGAACTTACACAGAATTAAGTTTACATTCATAGTATAGAATTAAAGCATGAACAAAAAATACAGATTAGGATGAAAAATGTAACCGGATATTGTTGTTAAAGTCATCATACTGCGAATCTACACGAGATTAAAAAAAACTCTTTATCATAAATTATTCAGTAAGGTGGATCACTGGAAATTATTCCGCAAAATCACATTCTACGCTCCTACATGTGTTGGAAGTATAAAATCTGTATCTACAACGGCAGGTTTTTAAACAATTTTGCGAAATAACTACTTCTACAAACTTTTCCAAGGATTTTTAAAAGATGAGCATCAAGGTTTGAATTTTGTGGATGCCTGGTATGGTGCTAGAGGCAAATACATTAGAGGCTTTTAAGAGACGCTTGGATAGGCATATAGATGTGAGGAAGATGTGGGCGGGATATGGACATCCTGTAGGTAGGAGGAATTAGTATTTGACTGTTTTTGATTTGCTTTTTAGCTGGATCGGCACAACACTGTGGGCTGAATGGCCTGTTCCTGTGCTGTACTGGCCTATGTTCTAACAGTTGTTTTGTATGAACATAACGGAGACTATAGCCACCTTCTGGTCCATCATTTTTGTTCATTAGAATTA